>NC_083403.1:5982756-6285024 GCF_020745735.1 Hemiscyllium ocellatum | reverse complement strand
TCAAATCCTCTCACTATGAAGGTCAACATCTCATTTACCTTCTTCACCATCAGCTGCACCTGCATGCTTACTTTCTGAGACTGGTGTACAAGGACACCCAGATCTCACTGCACCTCCCCCTTTCCCAATCTGTCACCATTCAGATCATAATCCATCTTCCTGTTCTTGCTACATATTCATCCATGTTATACTTCAACTACCATGCATTTACACACTCAGTTCACTTATCCAAATCACACTGAATCATCTCTGTATCCTCCTCACAGTTCGCCCAACTTTGGAGATATTACATTTAATTTGCAAACTTGGAGATATTACATTTAATTCCACTATCTAAATCATGAATATATATTGTCAGTTGCTGGGGTCCGAGCACTGTTCCCTCTGTTGCCCCACTGGTCACTGGTGCCACTTGGAAATAAAATCTGTTTATCCTACCACCTCTGCTTCCTGTCCGCTAACTGATCTTCTCTCCACGTCAGTAGACTACCCCATGTCCCACATGCTAATCTCTTACATGGAACATTTCCCATTCTGGATGGGAACCTACATAGAGAGATGTGCTGAATGCCTTAATTCTGCTCCTGGATCTTACGGTTTTATGGGTCTCCTCTGGCTTTAATGGGAGGACTGTTGAATAAATGCTCGTGCCCTTGAAGTTAGCTCCATGATCATTCAGACAAAATTTCTGGCAAAATTCTCAGGCAAAATGAACTACAATGGACTGGACACTGGTTGGAAAGTGTCTCTCCCCCCCAGGTCCTGTTTTCTCAACTCGCACATGGTCAGCGTTCTATGGGAGGAGGAAAACAACACTACAAACGTGTTCTCCTTCAAGTACAGCGCCATTGACAATAATGACCGAAAAGAGTTCGCAAACCTCTTTTAAAATAGCAACAACATTGCACCATGCTTTGAGTGCCAATATGTTGATAGTGAGGCAAATCCTGCTTTCAGGATGCCACGACCTTGTGGGTGCACTGCCCTGAACTCCAAAGATCTGTGTGTCAGGAATTTACCTGACGACCTATAGCAGAAACTGGCAACTCTGAGGACGTGTCATCCTTAAACCTTGGGGTAGCTGAAGACAATGACATCTTTTTGTGGAATTTTCCCAAGTGCAAAGTACCTGTTGTATTTCCTACAATATGTATGTTTAAAAATATTACAGAGGCTTGAAACAGCATTGTGTTGTTTAATGTGCATGAAAAGTGTTATATACAGGGCGACTGCCGTATCTGTGGAGTCGGTTTCTGCGGCTTCAGTTACCCACAGTTTACCGCGACCCGAACATATTACAGGGAATCTTCCAGAACCAGGGACCAGGGGGCTGCTGGGAAGGTAAATTTCCCATTTAAATGAATGGGTTCACTACTGTCTGCAGTTTCAAGCTTATGCGGTAAGTCTTGGGATGGGGTGGGGGGGGCAACTGTAAATGTAAGTCTTTTTTTATAAATAATGGTGAAGATACAGTAGACAGTCCCCCTGGTATTCTTCAAAGCAATGTTACAAGATATTTTACATTCATCTGATGAGGAGGGACGCCACTTCGACTGCGACAACACATCCATCCTCGGACAAGCCAAACAAAGACATGCATGAGAATTTCTGGAAGCATGGCATTCCAACTGGAACTCTTATCAACAAACACATTGAGTTTGACCCCATCTACCAACCCCTGAAAAAAGGAACAGGAAGTGACTTCACTGCAGGAAATGACATTACCACCCCAAAGAAACCCAAACATATAAATAGAAAGCATGAATTTTCAGCACTGTTTCGCCTGAGGCCCACTGAAGATGTTACCTAGTCGGGTAATGAACGTCTGGAAATGAACCTTCCAGCTCAGTGAGCAAGCCTACATCCAAAATGCATCTGATAGAGATACTTGGGTTTTACCCTATCAGTACTCCCTCAGTGCCGCAGTAAAGCTAATCTTAACTTTTATGTTTAAGCTAAAGTAAGATTTGAACCTAAAACCTTCAAATTGAGATGTAGACTGTTATTCAACCAATATTCAACCTGAACTTCAACCAATATTGGGAAAAGGGCAGATGAACGTAAAAATTATGGAGTAGGTCATTCAACCCTTTGAGTCTGCCTCCTATTAAATAAGATCATGACTCATCTGATTGTGGTCTCAACTGCATACTCTTAGCCTAGTAGTCAACTTTTGTCTTTTCATACAGACAGACATGACTCATGGGGGAAGAATTCTTGTTACATTTTTACATCCCCACAGATTTTCTGTGGTATTTTGAACTGAAATCTACTGCAAATTATAAAGCCCATGAAGATCATGTCTTTTCACTGCTGTACATTTTGAGATTGGAGATTGAAATGAAGAAGAACTATTTTAAAACCATATTTTAAAGATTGCTGCATGTTTTGAAAAGCAAGTCAGCTGACACTGACCTTAAGTTTCGTGTAAACAGCTGTTTGGACAATCAGTGGTGGAAGTGGTTACAGATGGATTGGAAACAAGGGGCTTCTGTTTACAGATGCAGTTGGGTAGCAACAAGAACTTGTTTGGTCTATCGACTCGTGATCACTTACCAAAAACAAAAGCCTTTTACCAGCAACTACCATGTGATTGGTACTCAGGTAACTGAGCAGCTGGGGACTGTTACAGATTATACTGAAGTGTTTGATTTCTACCAGTAGAGGAGCAGTGTCTCTGTTCTGTGCAGTTAAAACATTTTATGACTGAAGAAAGCCAGGTCAGCATTCCTTCAACAATTGCTGTGAGCTGTGACATTTAACTGTTAAGTCAGAGACCTATAATAAGCTAATCAGCCACCTTATGTCTCTTATACAAACCACTGACAGAATGTGAAGAAAGATGACTGAAAAGCAAAGTTCTGATCAGCGTGAGAATGATAAGGATGAAACGCAGGTAGACAGGGTGGTGAAGAAGGTGTTTGGTACGCTTGCCTCCATTGGTCAGTGCATTGAGTATAGGAGCTGGAATGTCATGTTGCGGCTGTACATGACGTTGGTGAGACCACCTTTAGAATATTGCTTTCAGTTCTGGTCTCGCTGCTGTAGGAAAGATGTTAAACTTGATTTGATGTGACCTATTGTAGTCACATATACCTGCGTACAGTGAAAAGCTTTGTTTATGAGCAGTACAGGCAGATCATAGTAAGCGAGGACATACAGATCATAGGCTGCTTAGACAGACTGGGTCATACAGGTTACACTGCATTGAAGGTGCACGAAGCTGTTCTTGAACCTATTAGTAAGTGTATTCAAGCTTCTGTAGTTTCTGCCTGATGGAAGAGGTTGCAGGAGACCATTACTGGGGTCAGAGGGTTCTTTGATGATGTTGGCAATGAGAAGTGTAAATGGAGTCCGTGGATGGAAGGTTGGTTTCCATGATAGTCTGGTCTTTGCACATAACTTTCTGTAGTTCCTTACGGTCCTGGGCAGAGCAGTTGCCGTACCAGACCGTTATGCATCCAGTTAAAAATCACACAACACCAGGTTATAGTTCAACAGGTTTAATTGGAAGCACACTAGCTTTCGGAGCATCGCTCCTTCATCAGGTGGTAGTGGAGGGCTCAATCCTAACACACAGAATTTATAGCAAAAATTTACAGTGTGATGTAACTGAAATTATACATTGAAAAATTGATTGTCTGTTAAGCCTTTCATCTGTTAGAATACAGTGATAGTTTCACTTCTTTCATGTGTAAATCACAAAACATTTTTTTAAAAGTTGCATTCTCAGGTTAGCTGTTAACAATGGTGATAGCTAGACAATATGTTGAAGGTGTTGGCCCCCTGTGTTCTCTGTCTATGCCATGATGTTTAGATTGATTCTAATCTAAAAAGTGAGATAACGGAGTTTTACATGAATTCATGCAGTTTTTGAAATCAGAGTTCTACATGAATGCATGCAGTTTTTGAGCAAAGTACAATGTAACTCTGCAAGTACAAATTCACCCCACAAAATATATGTGTGCATGTGGGTCTTTGTCTGTCTGTCTGGGTTGGGGGGTTGTGAGTGTGAGAAAGTGTATGTGCGTTTGTGTGTGTGTAGTGAATGCAGAGTGTCTTAAGTCTGTGAGAGGGTGCATGTGTGAGTGTGGGAATGTGTGGGTGTCTGTAAGGGTGTGTGTGGGTGTGTGTGTGCGCGGCTGTGTATATGTGAGTGTGTGTGTGTGTGTGTGTGTGTGTGTGTGTGTGTGTGTGTGTGTGTGTGTGTGTGAGTGATGAAATGGTGGTCACCTGTAATGTGACATGAACCCAATGTCGTGGTTGAGGCCCTATCAAACATAGCTATCAGCCTCTGCTCGGCCACTTTTCGCTGCTGCCTGTCCCGAAGTCCGCCTTGGAGGATGGTCACCCGAAGGTCTGAGGACAAATGTCCTGGATCACCGAAGTGTTCCCCAACTGTGAGGAAACACTCCTATCTGTTGATTGTTGTGCGGTGCTCATTCATCCGTTGTCGTAGCCTTTGCTCGGTTTCCCCAATGTACCATGCCTCCGGGCATCCTTGCCTGCAACGTATAAGATAGACAACGTTGGCTGAGTCACATGAGTACCTGCCATGTACAAGGTGGAAGGTGTCCCCACGTGATGTGTGTCCACACCCTGACACATCTTGCAGCGCCTACTGTGACAGGGTTGTACGGAGTTGTCCTGAGAGCTGGGCAGCTTGCTACGAACAACAATCTTTTTCAGGTTTTGCGGTTGTTTGAAGGCAAGTAGTGGAGGTATGGGGAAGGTCTTGGCGAGGTGCTCTTCCTCATTGATAATGTGTTGCAGGTCACGAAGGACATGGCGTAGTTTTTCAGCTCCTGGGAAGTACTGGACAATGAAGGGTACCCTGTCAGTTGCAGCACGTGTCTGTCTCCTGAGGAGGTCATTATGGTTCCTTGATGTAGCACATCGGAACTGGCGGTCGATGAGTTGGGCATCGTACCCTGTTCTTGTGAGGGCATCCCTGAGTACTTCCAAGTGTCCGTCATGCTCCTCCTCATCTGAGCAGATCCGGTGTACGCGTAGGGCTTGTCCATAGGGGATGGCTGTTTTAATATGTCTTGGGTGGAAGCTGGAGAAGTGTAGCATTGTGAGGTTGTCTGTGGGTTTGTGGTAGAGTGTGGTGCTGAGGTGCCCATCCTTGATGGAGATGCATGTGTCCAAGAATGAGACAGATAGTCGAGAGTAGTCCATGGTGAGTTTGATGGTGGAATGAAACTTGTTGATATCACTGTGTAGTTTTATCAGTGTCTCTTCACCATGGCTCCAGAGGAAGAAAATGTCATCAATGTACCTGGTGTACAATGTTGGTCGGAGATCCTGCATAGAGAAGAAGTCTTGTTTGAACCTGTGCATAAAAATGTTGGCATATTGCTGTGCAAATTTGGTCCCCATGGCTGTTCCATGTGTCTGGATGAAGAACTGGTTGTCAAAGGTGAAGACGTTGTGATCAAGGATAAAGTGGATGAGCTGTAGGATGGTGTTTTGAGATTGGCGGTTGTTGGTGTTGAGTACTGAGGCTGTTGCTGCTGTGCCATCATTGTGGGGGATGCTGGTATAGTGTGCAGAAATGTCCAATGTGACGAGGAATGTTCCCAGTTCGACTGATCTGTGGGTGCTGAATTTCTGTAAGAAATCCGTAGTGTCGCGACAGAAGCTGGAGATCCCCTGTACAATAGGTTTGAAGATGCCTTCCACATAGCTGGAGAGATTCTCACATAGGATCCCATTGCCCTTCATGATTTTATAAATCTCTGTAAGGTCACACCTCATCCTCCAACCGTCCAGGGAAAAAGGCCTCAAAGCCATGACTGAATGGCAGAGTGGTTTCGATGGGCCAAATGGCCTTACTTCCACTCCTATGTCTTATGGTCTTATGCTCCCCATGCAACTGTGTAGCCAAACTCCATCAGCATTGTCAACATCTAACCTGAAAATGCAACTTTTTTAAAAAATGATTTGGAGATGCCGGTGTTGGACTGGGGTGTACAAAGTTAAAAATCACACAACACCAGGTTATAGTCCAACAGGTTTAATTGGAAGCACACTAGCTTTCGGAGCGACACTCCTTCATCAGGTGATAGTGGAGGGCTCGATTGTAACACAGAATTTATAGCAAAAATTTACAGTGTGATGTAACTGAAATTATACATTGAAAAATTGATTGTTAAGCCTTTTATCTGTTCGAATACAGTGATAGTTTCACTTCTTTCATGTCTAAATCACAAAACCTTTTTTTAAAAGTTGCACTCTCGGGTTAGCTGTTAACAATGGTGATAGCTAGACAATATGTTGAAGGTGTTAGCCCCCTGTGTTCACTGCCTATGACCTGATGTTTAGATTGATTCTAATCTAAAAAGTGAGATAACAGAGTTTTACATGAATTTATGTAAAAGTTGGGAAGGGTCCTTATGGACATGCTGAATTTCCGAAGTCGCGAGAGGAAGAAGAGACATTGTTGTGCCTTTTTGATTGTTGCATCTACATGGGAAATCCAGGACAGATTGTTAATTATTGTAACTCCTCAGAACTTGATGCCTTCAACCCTCTCCATCTCTGCTATGTTGATGTGGATTGGCGGTGGTGGTGGTGGTTGGGGAGGGGGTGGGGGTTGGGGGAGGGGGAGGTGGTGTTCCTCTCCTTTCTTCCTGAAGTCAATGATTAGTTCTTTTGCTGATATTGAGAGAAAGGTTGTTATCATCACACCACGACACCAAGCCCTCTATCTCCTTCCTGTATTTTGAGTCATCGTTGTTTGATATACATCCTATGACGGTAGTGTCGTCAGAAAACTTGTAAATGGCTTTTGTATGGAGTTTGGCTACACAGTTGTGGGTATATGGGGAGCATAAGACCATAAGAAATAGCAGTGGAAGTAAGGCCATTTGGCCTATCGAATCCACTGCGCCATTCAATCATGGCTTTTAGGCCTTTTTCCCTGAAGGGTTGGAGGATGAGGTGTGACTTACAGAGATTTATAAAATCATGAAGGGCATAGATAGGGTGCATAGCCAAGGTCTTTTCCCCATGTGGGAGTCCAAAACTAGAGGCATAGGTTTAAGGTGAAATGGGAAAGATTTAAAAGGGACCTGAGGGCAGTAAAAATATAAAATGAGTTGCCAGAGAAGGTGGTGGGGGCTGGTACAATTACAACATTTTAAAGGTATCTGAATGTATATATGAATAGGAAGGATTTTGAGGGACATGGCAAATGGGACTAGATCAGTTTAGGATATCTGGTCAGCATAGATGAGTTGGACCAAAGAGTCTGTTTCTGTGCTGTATGACTTTATGTCAACAATCAGTAAACAGAAACCACTGAACTGCCTGCCAATCTCCTCTTCCTAGAATCGATTTTTCTCTATTTGCTAGTCTATCTCTGTGTCAGTAAGGGAGAATTTATAAGAGGATTGGAGTTTTAATTTGTAGTGTTATATGTCAACGGTTTATACTGTTTACCTGTAGTTACCTGTAGTTAATGTTTAATTACTTGCAATGAAAAAATTATTCTTGTTAAGTTTAAAACCCTGGTTCCTACTTTCCATCAAACCTGGGTCTGAGAATCAAGTAAACTAGTGGCTTTTGTAAATTTATTCTAAAATCTTTAACTTCTGTGATGGAATATTGGGGCTGGTTTTCCAGTGTGCTGCCCGAGTGCTTTGTGACAAGCCAAAAACACAGATAGCATCCAGGAGTATTTCCTTAACCAGCTATATTTGACACAATTGTTAATGATAATGTGGAAGTGCTGGTGTTGGATTAGGGTGGACAAGGTCAGAAGTCACACAACATCAGGTTATAATCCTGATGAAGGGGTTTTGCCCGAATCATCGATTTTCCTGCTCCTCGGATGCTGCCTGATCTGCTGTGCTTTTCCAGCACCACTCTGATCTAGAACTAGGTTATAATCCGACAGGTTTATTTGAAATCACATGCTTTCGAAGTGCTGCTCCATTGTCAGGTGAAGTGGCCTATAACCTGGAATTGTGTGATTCTGACCTTGTTAATGTTATTCAGAGTTTGAAGTGGGAAATGTCATTATGCATATTGAATTCAATGTCAAATCAGATACAGAAATTTAAATAAAACAAGGAAATAAAGAGATTAGATTGAATGCAAAAGATAAAAGTTGCAAAAGAATTTTTAAAAAATATATTTTTAAGCTCTTCCATGATGGTTAAAATCTGGGACTGCTCATTTGTGGGTGTTAGTTTTCAGGGCCAGAGATCTTGTAAGGCAGTAGTTAAGGCTTACCGCACTATTAAGAGGGTAGTTACATTTGAAGGCACAAGCCTGATATCCTGTGGAGAGTTTAATCGTTATATTTTAGTTTAAAGGCAGCAATGTCAAACCAGGTCATGTGTTTCAGTGTGAAGTTTCTCAGTGAGAAATCAATATTGTGCAGCTTTGGCAGGAGCTGGAGAACCTTCATGGTTTCAATATTTAACTTTACAATCCAGTCTCAGGAAGTTGCTCGTCAACTGACACGTCAGTAACTGTGAGCACTCAGATCCCAACTCTTAAATTCCATGTCCAAATCCAGTCCACTGAACTCAATTTGAAAAAATGTGCTTATTGTAACACAGTAAGAGGTCTGGCTATTTTTCGAGATGTGATACACTGTCGGCTCCTCAGTTAAGTGCTGTTGACAGTTCAGCTGTGTACTTGCACTCCAGCTTGTATCTCTTTTTAATGATCATGGAACAGCTGACTGAAGCTGCTTAAAGCCTGCCCTTGTTCATCATGCCAACAGCTGGTAAAAGCGTTCTGCAGTTTCAGGCTTCCCTCATCTAATGTCCATTTCAATACCTCTTTATCCGCTGTATGATAGATTTAACCTTATGTCATACAGTCCTGACCACATTTTCTCAAGTATAGGAATCATGGGTCTGACGTATTCAAATTGTAGGCAATGGGGAATCCAATGGACTCAGGAAGCTATAATTGATATGAAAAGATGGGAAAGGAATGTTAGCAAATGAATTTGGTGCCAAGTAGTCTGGTCCTGCAGGGCGATATGAGATGTGAATAGAATTCTCTGAGGAATACTGTACATCAAGACCAGACGCCTGACCAGTGGAGTTACTCTGAAATGAAGAAAATATGACTCTGACATTAAGAAAGAAAGACTTAAGTTCTACATTGACTTTCACAAGTTCAGGATATCCAACATTGCTTTCAAACCAATGAAGTACTTTTCTTTGAAGATCATTTGCTGTTGTTGTTAGGAAATAGAGAAACCAATTTCTGCACAGCAAGCTTCCAAAAATAAACATGTGATGTCTGTATTGTCAGTTGAAAAGTAAACCTTAGGCAAGCTAATGTTTTCACTGAGCTGCACTATTCAGTCGCCCTGTGACCTGGAAGTAGCCACACACACACCATGTACTGTCAAGGAAAATCAGACACGCACAGAAAATATTAATCAGAATCTCACAGTGGAAAAAGCTGGTCACGCACAGCAACTACATTTTATATAAATTATTGGTCAAACCCATGTTTTTCTTCAAATAATGTCTGAGATCAGTAACATAGAGAGCATAGTAAGCTTTGTCCAAAACATCATCTGATATATGATACCACAAACAATGCAGCACTTTCTCGTCTCTTCACTCAAATTTAACTCAGTCCAAATAACAATCTCAAAGCTTTGGAGTGGGCTTTTAACCCACGACCTTTGGGTGTCAAGGTAAAAGTACTGCTGCTGAGCAATGGCTGACTGCCACATGGGTAATGAACGGGTAATTAATGGTTTTGTACAGACACATTGAGGTGACATCATCTGAAGTAATTCAATCTTGAAAGATATACAGTCTCAGTGAAGTCAGTATTCACAACACACACATGCAACGTTTGACCAACCTCCTGCCCTCATTCCTTTTGGTATCAGTCTGACAGGCAAGTTGAAGGAATTATACTAATCATGGATTTTTGCATTTCATGTCCTTCTTGTATGAGGAATACAAGTCTATTTTAGAAATCCAAAATATTTTTCTCTTCTGTACACCAACTGTCCATTCTTCCTTCTCTGTTACTGTTACAGAATCTGAACAGTTAAAACTGCTGAACAAATGCTGAAGAAAATCTCAAGCATTATGTCATCTATGTCACTGAGATATCTCTGACCTGTTAAGAGTGAAGTCATCCTTTCTGATTCTGTTTTTTATCCATCCAACCCTTTGCTGGAGGTCTATCACACCCCTAACTTCTCTTTGGTCTGATGAAAGGTCACAGATGTTATAGTGTGCAAACTGCTGAGTACTCTACACCATTTTCTGTTTTTGCTGTAAACCTTAACACACATGAGTGCCACTACCAATGTCTTTCAAGTTCAGCAACATTTAGATGAACTCATACACATTCAATGCACATAATGTTTCTAATAGAGATACCTATCACTTTCTCTCTACACCAGGCCAGTGCTCTGCAGACACAAACTGCTGATGTCAGTATGACCGTATATGAAATAGTGAGTCATGTGACTTGACCAACATTGTCTTTCAAATATGCTGCAGGCAAGGATGCCCCAAGGCATGGTACGTTGGCGAGACCAAGCAGATGCTATGACAACAGATGAATCACCAGACAAGGGTGTTCCCTCCCAATGGGGAACATTTCAGCAGTACAGGACATTCGGCCTCAGATCTTCAGGCGACCATCATCCAAAGCGGACTTCGGGATAGGCAACAATGCAGTGTGGCCGAGCAGAGGCTGATAGCCAATTTCGAGACCTTGGGTTCATGTCACACTACAGGTAACCCCATTACACTATACACTTCTCACACACACACAAGCACACATACAAGCACACTCTCACAATTGATGGAAACAAAATGTTAAAACTGTGATCAAGAAAGCACAGCTATGTCTTTACTTCCTCAGGAAGCTAAGGAAATTCAGCATGTCCAAAACGATTCTTACCAATTTTTATATTCACACAAATCACATTCACACAAATCCTCTCTCATACACATGCTCTCAGACACACACACCTTCTCACAGGCATACACTCTGTCACACTTATGCACACACTCTATCAAGCATGCACACACACACAAACTCACACTCTCTCTCCGTCTCTCTCACACACACACATACACACACTCTGACTGAGCTGAGATGTCACCTTGTTTTATAAAACCTTAATTTATCTCGGAAATGTGACTTGAAAGAAGTTCTGGGATTTACATATTAATGAATCGAAACCTGCAGCCCCATTCTAAGTGATTAAAGACTGAACAACAATTTAGGTTTTACCTAACAATCTAGGTTTGTTCAATACATTGCATCAGGTGCATGATACTTTGATCTTTTATGATAAATTCTGTATCCTATGATCCTGCCCCACTAGCAGCACAGTGGCTCAGTGATTAGCACTGCTGCCTCACAGCATCAGGGTCCAAGGTTTGATTCCAGCCTCGGACGACTGTCTGTGTGGAATTTGCACATTCTCCCCATATCTGCGTGGGTTTCCTCTGGGTGCTCCGGTTTCCTCTCACAATCCAAAGGTATGCAGGTCAGGTGAATTGGCCATGCTAAATTGCCCAAAGTGTTAGGTGCATTAGTCAGAGGGAGATGGGTTTGGGTGGGTTACTCTTCAGAGGGTCGTTGTGGACTGGTTGGGCTGACGGATCTGTTTCCATACCGAAGGGAATCTAATCTAGCTACCTGACAAAGAGGCTTTGCTCTGAAAGCTAGGGCTTCCAGATAAACCTGTTGGACTATAACCTAGTGTTGTCTAATTTTTAACGTGTAAGAAGTAGGCAGTGGCGCAAACCTTGGAACAGTTTAGCAGATTCTTTATCCTTTTGTGGACTGGAAGCTAGTTTGCCTGTGTTACCCAAAACCATTAATCTCCATTGCCAACTCTGTCCAGACCAGTTAGATCTAACAAGATGGCTTCCTGTTCCCATCCCTGAGGAAGAGGACAGCACTTCTTTCCGAGAAGCCTGGAGGAGAACCTCTAGAAAGGTGTTGTTAAAATGTGGAGTAACTAGCTGTCCATTCTAAGACATTTCCAGGGATGGCTGTGGGTCACTTCCTGGTTTGTAGTCAGTGAAGGGCGTCCAGGTATTGGCAATTTACCGCCGAAGGTCCCAGCTGGCATATTATGTCACACCTTTCAGAGACATGCAGGTGACGTTCCCACTGTTTCGTAGTATGAGTCCTGATGGTGTAATCTCCATCTTAACTTGGATCATCTGAAATGTGACAGGCTAGTAGGAGCATACTGCTATGTTATATGTAATACTGTATGTAATAACCAGCTGTTATGTTATGTTACAAGGAATCACATAAGCATTATCACATCGGGTAATGTACCCTGCTGGAGTATCCACATCATTGATTGGGTGGTGGCAGTGAGAGTAACAGCCCATTTTACTGTAAGGTACCACGTTTTACTTTTGCATACGCATATTATGAGTTGAGAGGCGTGTAATTGCACAAGGTGACCCAATTTGTCCCTGAGCAAAGGAATTCCTACTTTCAGGCCAGTCTTAGACTGTAAAGTAGAAGATGCCATCCTCTGTATCGGTCAACAAAATGTCATTGGTATCAAGACCACAGATCATTGATGGAGGCAAAATGTTGACACTGTGGTCAAGAAAGCACAGCAATATCTTTACTTCCTCAGGAAGCTAAGGAAATTCAGCATGTCCAAAACGATTCTTACCAATTTTTATAGAGGCAGCATAGAAAGCACCCTATCTGGATGGATCACAGCATGGTCTAGCAACTGCTCTTCTCAAGACTGAAAGTTATGAACAGAGCCCAGGCTGTCACTCAAATCAACCTCCTTTCCATTGACTCCATCTGTACGTCCTGCTGTCTTGGGAAAGCAGACAACACAATCAAAGACCTCTCCCACCCCAGTTATATCCTCTTCCATTCCAGAATATATAAAAGTTGGTATACACAGAGAAACAGATTCAAGAATAGCTTCTTCCCTGCTGTTATCAGACTTTTGAATGGACCTCTTAAATGTTAATGTTGATCTCTTTCTCTGAACTTTCTTGGCAGCTCTAACACTGCATCCTGCATTCTGTCCTGTAACCCTGATGCACTTGTATAGTATGATCTGTCTGTAAAGCACATTAGACAACACTTTTCACTGTGTCTCGGTACACGTGACAGTAATAAATCAAATCAAATCATAAAGATATTTTCTGTGGTCTGAAGTGAGGTTTGGGTTTAGAAAAGATTTACAATGATGTAACCAAGGTTGGAGGACTTGAGCTACAGGGGGAAGCTGGATAGGCTGGGGCTGCTTTCCCTGGAGCATTGGAGGCTGAGGGGTGAACTTATAGAGTTTTAAAAAATCATGAGGGGCATGGATAGGATAAATAGAGAAAGTCTTTTCCCTGGGGTGGGGGAGTCCATAATCAGAGGCATCTGATTGCGTGAGAGGGAAAAGATATAAAGGGCACCTAAGGGGCAACTTTTTCACGCAAAAGTTGGTGCATGTATGGATTGAGCTGCAAGAGGAAGTGATGGAGACTGGTACAATTACAACATTTAAAAGGCATCTGGATGGGTATATGAATAGGAAAGGTTTACAGGGATATGGGCCAAATGCTGGCAAATGAGACTAGATTAACTTAGGGTAGCTGGTTGGCATGGACAAGTAGGACAGAAGGATCTGTTTCCGTGCTGTACTTCTCTATGACTCTATGTGAGGAAGGAAATGAATGACCTGTACGTCTAAGTGTGGATACTTTGGAAACACTAAAAGGACTGAACTCTTAACACAAGTGTGGCTGGACTGGTGAATAGAATGGTTCAAGTTTTGTTTTGGGAATTAAGGACATATACAACCACAGGATCAAACTTTACCAGAAGAGATCATTCAGCCCTTCATGTCTCAAGCAGCATTTTAATGGAACTTTGCAATTAGCCTCATTGCTCTTTCTCTGTTGCTCTGCTCATTTTTCCATTTCAAGTATTTTTCCAATTCAATTCTCTTTGGAAAGTTATCTTTAATCTGTATTAGTCCATGATTCTTTTAGTTGTCTTTTATGCGACCGGTGTGCTTATGCACTGTTCAACATGATTTTGTTGTTAATCAACAATTGTTGTTTGTTAAATAAAGCAAAGAGCTGTGGATGCCTGCGATCTGAAACAAAAACAGCAATTGTTAGTGAAACTCAGCAGGTCTGGCAACAACTGTGAGGAGAAAGTAGAGTTCATGTTTTGAATCCAGTGACTGTTCATCAGATGAAGAATTGTTGTTTAGCTGACTTCGATCATTGATGGGAAAATCTTGTGCCAAGCCTACTAGGGATGTTGATACAAACATGAACATGAGGGACAGAGATAAAGTGAATAGAGAAGGAATTTTCTCCTGGGCGGGGGAGCCAAAACTGGAGGGCATTGGTTTAAGGCGAAAAGGGAAGGATTTAAAAGGGACCTGAGGGGTAACATTTTCATGCAGAGAGTGGTGTATGTATGGAATGAGCTGCCTAAGGGATTGGTGGAGGCTGGTACAATTACAACATTTAAAGGGCATTGGGACAGGCATATTGATAGGAAAGGTTTTGAGGGATATGGGCCAAACACAGGCAAATGGGATTCATTTAGTTTAGGAAACCTGGTCTGTGTGAATGAGTTGGACCAAAAGACCTGTTTCCGTGCTGGATGACTCTATGACTCTCTGACGATAAATTAGGAACAAGAGTTGGCCACTATGCTTCGCGAGCTTGCCTCAATAAATGCGACTGCTCTGATTGTGAACTCAATGCCAAGAATCTCCTGATAACAGCTGACTCCCTGGTTATTGAAGAATCTATCTACTTCTGCATTGAAAGTATCACTTCCCCCACCTCCACTGCTTGATGGGATCAGAGATGCAAAGATTGACACTGTCTGAGTGAGAAAAAAAATCTCCTTATCTGAGTCTTAAATGAGAGATTTCTTCTTTTAAATTGTGCTCCCTAGTTCCGATATGTTTGCTGGATCGAGCAATGGAAAGCAGTCTAATGAGTCACATTTAGATGTGCTGAAAGCGGCCCATGTCACGATAGGGCCAGGGGTATGGGTGGAAATATTGGACATAGAAGGCACTAAAATTATTGAACTCAATATTGAGTCCAGAGGGCAGCAGGGTCCCCAAATGGACAATGAGATGCTGTTCTTCCAGCTTGTGCTGAACTTCATTGGATCACTGCAGCAAGCTCAAGACAGAGATGTTGCCCAGGGAACATGGTGGGGGTGGAGGGGAAGGTACAGGCAACAAGAATCCCAGGGTCATGTTTGGAGATAGAACGTAGGTGTTCTACAAAGTTGTCTCCCAGCCTGTGTTTCATCTCCCCAATGTAGAGACCACATTGTGAATAGCGAATGCAATAGACTAGATTGAGTGAAATGCAGGAAAATCATTTCTTCACCTGGAAGGTATGTTTGGGCCTTGGATAATGAGGAGGGAGAAGGTAAATGGGCAGGTGTTACACCTTCAGCGATTACAGGAAGAAGTGCCATGGGGCTGTGGGTGGGTGTTGGGAGTGAAGGAGGAATGGACCAAGGTGTCCTGGTGGGAACAGTCCTTGTAGAAGGCTGACTAGGGAGGGGAGGGGATTATGTGTCTTGTGATGGCATCCCACTGGAGGTGGCAGAAATAGTGGCTAATGATCCTTTGGATGTGGATGCTGGTGGAATGATGGTTGGGGGCTCTATTGGACAGGGAAGGGAAGGGGTGAGGGCAGAACTATGGGAGATGGGTTGGATATGGCTGAGGACCCTATCAACTATGGCGATGGATAGTCCTCGGTTGAGGAGAAAGATGGAGATGTAGATACTGGGAGAATGGAATGGAGTCTTTACAGGAAACAGGGTGTGAGGATGCACGGTTAAGGTAATTGTGGGAGTCAGTGGGTTTGTAGTGGATATCAATGGAAGGCCTATCCCCAGAAATAGAAACAGATGTTCAGGAAGGGAAGGGAGGAGCCAGAGATGGACCAGGTGAAGTTGAGAACAGGGTGGAAATTAGAAGCAACATTGATGAATATTTCCAATTCCAAACATGAGAGGGAAGATGTCAGTGATATAGTGGAAAAAGAGTTGTGGACAGTAGGTTTGGAACAAGGAAAGTTCCCCATCCCAGTCTTCAGGCAATTTGATTCATTCCATTTGATCGCAACAAATGGTTGGAGGCACTAGATGCTGCAAAAGCTACGGGTCCTGACACATTCCAGTAATAGTACTGAAGGCCTTCTGCTCCAAAATGTGCTGCTCTCCTTGCCAAGCTCTTTCACTACAGTTTCATCTTCCAATTACAATATGGAAAATTAACCAGGTATAACCCATGCATGCAAAAAAAAACAGCACAAATCCAACTCAGCCAATTACTGTCCCATCAGTCTACTCTCGATCATCAGTAAAGTGATGAGGTGTCATCCACAGTACTATCAAGCAGCACCTGCTCAGCAATAACCTGCTCAATGATGCCCAGTTTGGGTTCTGCCAGGGCCACTCAGCTCTTGACCTCATTACAGCCTTTGTTCAAACACGGACAAAAGAGCTGAATTCCTGAGGGGAAGGGAGAGTGACGGCACTTGACATCAAGGCTGCATTCAACCGAATGTTGTATCAAGGAGCATGAACAAAACTGGAATCAATGGGTATCGGGGGCAAATTCTCCGCTGGTTAGTGTCATATATGGCACATACGAAGACGGTTGCAGTTTTTGGAGGTCAGTCATCTCAGCTTCAGGACCTCTCTGTGTTTGAACACGGACTACTTCAGTGCGTGAGGAGCCACGAATGGTGCTGAACATTGTGCAATCATCAGCAAAAATCCTCACTTCTGACCTTTTAGAGTCATACAGATGTACAGCACAGAAACAGATCCTTCAGTCCAACTCGTCCATGCCGACCAGATATTCTAACCTATTCTAACCTTGGCAGCATGGTGGTTCAGTGGTTAGCACTGCTGCCTCACACTGCTAGGGACCCAGGTTCAATTCCTGCTTTGGGTGACTGTCTGTGTGGAGTTTGTACATCCTCCCTGTGTCTGCATGGGTTTACTCCAAATGCTCCAATTTCCTCCAGCAAACCAAACATGTGCAGGTCAGGTGAATTGGCCATGCTAAATTGCCCATAGTGTTAGGTGCATTAGTCAGGGATAAATATAGGGTAGGGGAATGGGTCTGGATGGGTTACTCTTTGGAGGGTCAGTGTGGATTTGTTGGCCTGTTTCCATACAATAGGGAATCTAATCTAGTCCCATTTGCCAGCACTAGGCTCATATCCCTCTAAACCCTACCTATTCATAGGAAATTAAATGTTGTAACTGTTCCAGCCTCCACCACTTCTTCTGGTAGCTCATTCCATACATACACCACCCTCCATGTGAAAAAGTTGCCCCTTAGGCCCCTTTTATATCTTTCCCCTCAAATCCTAAACTTATGCCCTCTAGTTCTGGACTGCCCTGCCCAGGGAAAAGACCTTGTCTATTTACCCTATCCATGCCGGTCATGGTTTTATAAACCTTGAGAAAGTCAGGGAAGGTCATTGACGAAGCAGCTGGATGTTGTTTGGGCCAAGGACACTACCCTGAAAAATTCCTACAGAGATGTCCTGGAGCTGAGATGACTGACTTCCAAACACCACAACCATCTTCCTATGTGTCAGGTATGAGTGCAACCAGTGAAGAGTGTCCAGCTCCAATTCCCATTGTCTTTATTTTGTTGGGGCCTGTGATGATACACTTTGCCAAACATGGCCTTCATGTCAAGGGCAGTCACTTTTCCTTTCCTCTGCAGCAAGGGTTACTGTCTGATTTTGAACAATAGCTTGAATGAGGTTAGAATTTGAATGGCCCTAGCAGAAGCCAAACTGAACATCATTGAACGGGTTATTGTGAAGCAAGTGCTGCTTGATGGCCCATTTACTAATTCAGCTCAAGAAAGGTGGGAGAGATAAACCAGGAAACTAGAGGCCAGTGAGTCTTGCAATAAAACTTGGTATCAGGTAGACCAGGCATGCTGGTTCCCAATCAATAACAGTACGTTACCATCATCCCAATTGTCAAGTTCAGTCTGAGTCATTACCCAGAGGCTTCATTAAAATACTAGGCCTGAATCCTGGCCACATTCCTCGCAATGAATGAACCAATTGGACAGCTCGGGAGAGTCAGGAGCCAGTCAGAGTGGGGCTATGTGGTAAACATTATTGGATGAAAGAGAAAGGAAGCCAACCCTGGGTCAGGGATGCTCTTGGCTTTCTTGTGCTGTGCAGTAGAACCAGTAGAAAATAAAATTCACAAATCTTCTCAATCCTCTTCCAGGTTAGAAATCAGACAATACCAGGTTATAGTCCAACAGGTTCATTTGAAATCACAAAGGGCAGGGGTCCAAAAGCTTGTGATTTCAAATAAACCTGTTGGACTATAACCTGGTAACATTTGACTTCTGACTTTGACCACCCAGTTCAACACCATCTCTTCCAAATTGCAGTTCAACTCCCTGATGGAACTGACCTTGGGCACTGACCAACCTAAACAGAGTTAAAATGGTATTGAACGTTGATTTGATCTCGGGGTCTGATATCCCAGGAGAATCTAGCTGAGCGGCATCTTACACGCAGTGAAATCAAAACATGACAATGAGAATGAGAAGAAGGCAGTGAGGAGAATATTCCTCCCCTCCTGTCTCTCTCTCTCTCTCATACACACACATGTGCACATAAATGCTGGTCTTGTTGGCAGCACAGCGGGGGTTAAAACTGAAACTAGAGCTTGTTTTGAGAAGAAACAACAAGCCCTGTGATTTGTCACACTGCTGTGAAAGTGCAGGGTGACTCAGCTGCCAACTCAATCTGTTGCAGGGGCTGAGTTCATTCTTCTTTAATGACATGGGGTACATTGAGATGACAGCCAGGCGCAATGCCTTGCTCCATGATCTATTTTTTTCTACCATTTGTTGTAGTGATCACATTCCTTGCTGGGTGTTTCAGACTGGATACTGGCTGCTGATGATAGGCACATCAATGATAAACTAAGACAATTACATGCTCTAGTGGAATTTGTCTGTGACAGACTGGGAAATATTCTCCCTGCTCACTCTATATGTGGCTCCCTGACCAAATCATTTCTCCCATTTTTTCCTTGACTTGTTTGTGTAACAGCATCAGAATGCAACTAGTGGCTTCTCACAAACCATGGCACATTCCAGGCAGCATCCGTCAAAATAAAACAGAGTTAACTTTAAATCAAGTGACTCTTCTTCAGAACTGACTGGACTTGAAATGTTAACTCTGTTTTCCTCTCCACAGATGTTATCAGATTTGCTGAGCTTCTCTAGTCCAGGACATCCTCAGGATAGTGTCTGAGGCCCAAAATTCCTTTTTTGGTTCCCTCCTTCACTCCCCTTGACACCGAGTTCTGTAGTTGATGTTTCAATGTTTAATTGAAAAGACACAAAACCTGGGAAAATTCCTTTTTCTGTTTGGGACTGTGAATTTATGCAGCTTACTACAAGTGCAAGATCCAAATGACAAGCCCAACTGATACCTTACATTGGTTGTTAGTATATCTTTGTACAGTCAGAAATGTTCAGTAAGCGCTGTGCAATCATGGAATCACAATTCATGTTGGATACTTTGCCAGCAATTATTTGAATTCTGAAATGCAGACTGGACGATCCATCTTGGTTTTGTTCTAAATCCCTAACATCACAAATGTCAGTCATCAGCTAATTTGATTCACTCCATGTGATATCAAAAAATGGCTGGAGGCCTGGATATGGCAAAAGCTATGGGTCCTGACAACATTCCAACAATAGGACTGAATAGAACTTGCCGCTCTCTTAGTCAAGCTGTTCCAATACAGTCACAACACTGGCATCTACCTGACAACTTGGAAAATTGCCCATGTATGTCCTGTAAACAAAAAACAATCCACATCAAACTTGAGAGTGTGTTGCTGGAAAAGCACAGCAGTCAGGCAGCATCCAAGGAGCAGGAGAATCGATGTTTTGGTCCAAAATGTTGATTCTCCTGCTCTTTGGATGCTACCTGACCTGCTGTGCTTTTCCAGCATCACACTCTTGACTCTGATCTCCAGCATCTGCAGTCCTCACTTTCTCCAAATCAAACTTGGCCAATTACCACCCCACCAGTATATTCGCAACCATTAGTAAAGTGCAGGAAGTTGTCATCAACAGTGTTATCAAGCAGCACCTACTCAGCAATAACCTGCTCAGTGATGCCAAGTTTGGGTTCCGCCAGGGCCAGCTCCTGACCAGAATGTATGGTATGGAGAGGAGCAGGGTGAGGTTAATAAGTCATCACTTCCCTTGTGGAGTTTCACAGGCAGGCAGTAGGAATTCCATTATGAACTGAACCTTCTTTTCATTCCCCACTTAGAAAATGTTGCCACTAACAGTGCAATGCTCCCTCAATCCCACACTGAATGGTCAGCCTGGAATGTGGAATTAAGATTGTTGAATGGTGCTTGAATGCCAGACTTTCTGAGTCAGAAGCAACACGTATCTGCTGAAACTCTTCGAAAGTTGACTTCCTGACCAAATCTGAAAATGTGTTGCTGGAAAAGCGCAGCAGGTCAGGCAGCATCCAAGGAGCAGGAAATTCGACGTTTCAGGCATAAGCCCTTCTTCAGGAATTCTTCGGGCTTATGCCCGAAATGTCGAATCTCCTGCTCCTTGGATGCTGCCTGACCTGCTGCTCTTTTCCAACAACACATTTTCAGCTCTGATCTCCAGCATCTGCAGACCTCACTTTCTCCTCCTTCCTGTCCAAATCCTTGTTTATCCATGGGAATGGTTCCTTCTTTAGTTTAGAGTTAATATTAGTCTGTTAACACTCTTGTAAAGAATAGTGGGACATCGTACTGCATTAATGGTACTATATAAATCAGGTTTGCCACTGAATGAAAAGCCTTGTAGAAGGATAGATAGGTTAAAGCAAACCGGCTAGCTGACCATGTCCATCTTCGGTCTCTGTGAGCACAGCTGCCTTTGTCTCCGGAGCCTGGCAGATAATTATCTTTGAAAAGCTGGGATTGAATCTTCCTCCATAGCATGTTCAGACAGTACATTCCAGAACCTATCTGCTGGCTTCAGAAACCAGAGTTTCCTCAAATCACTGCTCCTTCTTTTGCCAATCACGTTTCTTTAGTCTCTTTTGTGTTCTTGATCTTTCTGTCAATATGAACTGTTCATCCCTATCTACAGTATTCTGTCCAGAAACCTTATGATCTTGGATACCTTCGTTAGGATCCACTTGAACTTTATGTTTAACAGAACAGCCCCAGCTTCTCAAATTTCCCCACATAACTGAAGTTCCTCATTCCTGGAACCACTCTTGGGAAAAAAAAGATATGTGGAACAATCCATCTTCTGCAGCTACACTGGCACCACCACCTTTTCCTCCGCTACATCAATCGGCCCTACCTCATGCTCCCACGAGGAAGTTGAACAGTTCATCCACTTTACTAACACCTTCCACCTCGACCTCAAATTTAACTGGACCGTCTCAGACTCCTCCCTCCCCTTCCTAGACCTCTCCATTTCTATCTTGGGCGAACGACTCAACACGGACATTTACTATAAACCGACTGACTCCCACAGCTACCTAGAATACACCTACTCCCCACCTGCCCCCTGTAAAAACGCCATCCCATATTCCCAATTCCTTCGCCTCCACCGTATCTGCTCCCAGGAGGACCAATTCCAATACTGAACAACCCAGATGGCCTCCTTCTTCAAAGACTGCAATTTCCCCTCAGACATGGTTGACGATGCTCTCCATCGCATCTCCTCAGTTCCCGTTCCTCTGCCCTTGTACCCTGCCCCTCCAATCGCCACCAGGACAGAACCTCACTGGTCCTCACCTACCACCCCACCAATCTCCAGATACATCGTATTATCCTTCGTCATTTCCGCCACCTCCAAACAGACCCCACCACCAAGGATATATTTCCCTCCTCTCCCCTATCAACATTCCGGAAAGACCACTCCCTCCGCGATTCCCTCGTCAGGTCCACACCCCCCACCAACCCAACCTCCACTCCTGGCACCTTCCCCTGCAACCGCAAGAAATGTAAAACTTGCGCCCATCTCCCTCCTCACTTCCCTCCAAGGCCCCGTGGGATCCTTCCATATCCATCAAAAATTCACCTGCACCTCCAAACACATCATTTACTCCATCCACTGCACCCGATGTGGCCTCCTCTACATTTGGGAGACAGGCCATCTCCTTGTGGAACGTTTCAGAGAACACCTCTGGGACACCCGCACCAACCAACCCAACCGCCCCGTGGCCGAACACTTTAACTCCCCCTCCCACTCTGCCAAGGACATGCAAGGAGGAAGATGCTGGAGGAAGAGCGCCTCATCTTCCGCCTAGGAACCCACCAACCACAAGGGATGAATACAGATTTCTCCAGCTTTCTCATTTCCCCTCCCCCCACCTTTTCTCAATCCCAACCCTCAGACTCAGCACCGCCTTCTTAACCTGCAATCTTTTTCCCGACCTCTCCGCGCCCCCCCAACCCCCCCACCCCCTCTCCGACCTATCACCCTCACCTTAACCTCCTTCCACCTATCGTATTCCCAACGCCCCTACCCCAAGTCCCTCCTCCCTACCTTTTATCTTAGCCTGCTTGGCACACCCTCCTCATTCCTGAAGAAGGGGATATGCCTGAAACATCGATTCTCCTGCTCCTTTGATGCTACCTGACCTGCTGCGCTTTTCCAGCAACACATTTTTCAGCTTTTACCACTCTTGGGAACCTTTTCTCCACCCTCCCGAATGCATTCACAACCTTTCTGTCATAGAAGTGGAAACTATACTCTTGCTAAAGTTGAACAAGGGATAATAGAATGACTGCAAAAGTAACAGATGGGAAGTGAAAGGAAAGATTGCAGGAGTAAATGACTGAAGGAGTAATAGAGGAAAATAATTGAATGTTATTGGATTACAGAGTGTGGGAAGTTGAGACTGAGCCAGAACTTCCTTGTTTTTATACTCTATCCCCCTATTGATAAAGCCAATGATTTACTAACCACTTTCTCAAACGGCTTGTCACATTCAATGATTTATGCACAAAAGCCTTTGGACCACTACTCCAGCAACCCTTTAAAATTATATCCTCTGATTTACATTGCCTGTCTTTGTTCTTTCTGCCAAAATGTAGCTTCTCTGCTTTGAGTTCCATTTGCTATGTGTCCACCAATCTCATGTATTCTGTTCTCTTGAAGTCCATCATGATCCTTGTCATAGTTCACAATTTTGCCTTGTTGATGCAAACCCAGATCATTAAATAAATCAAGAAAAGCAGTGGCCCCTAATATTGACCTCTCCCTTCCCCCAGTGAACTCTACTGTATACTGTTGTATTACTGCTTTTAGAATGGTGTTGCTCTAAGAGCTGGATATATGAACAAGCCAAGAATAGAGTGAAAACAATTGGCTAACTGCCATGTGCAATCCAGGAGAGGCAGGATAGAGTTCCATTGTAAACATGGTTATTTGTAACCGCAAGTTTTAATCTAGGCTGCGAAATAAATTTGCATGTGATTTTCAAATGAACTGAATCCACACAATATAATCTCTGCTACTTACCAACAATACAAGAAATATAACATTGGGATCAGCACTGGGGATTTTTATTAAAACATAAGGCAGTAATGCCAGCTTGAAAAACATTGGAAAAGGCTTCAAAGCGGAACAAAGCTGTGCAGAAGTTACATTTGCACTGGGACCCAGAAAAGAAACATGACAGAAATAGTAAGTGAGGGCCTGATTTGTGAGCCTGTCCAGGCAGAGAGTTGGTTACAAATCAGGAAGAAAGACAACCTCCACTGACGTTCCTGTGTCAGACAAAAAAAAATGAGCAGCAGCTGAAAACAGCACAAGGTAGAATTTTTTAAAAATCTAAACAAATATTGTCTAAGAAGACCATTAATCCCCTAGACATTGATGGAATTTGCAAACAAGAGAGAATATCAGAAAAACTCACAGTCATAGAGGTGTACAACATGGAAACATACCCTTCAGTCCAACTCATCCATGCTGACCAGATATTCTAAACTAATCTAGTCCCATTTGCCAGCACTTGGTCCATATCCCTCTAAACCGTTCCTATTCACATACCCATCCAGATACCTTTTAAATGCTGTAATTGTATCAGTCTATACCACTTCCTCTGGCAGATCATTCCATACATGCACCACACTCTGTGTGAAAAATTGTCCCTTAGGTCCCTTTTATATCTTTCCCCTCTCACCCTAAACCTATGCTCTCCAGTTCTGGATTTCCCTACCCTAGGGAAAAGGCGTTGTCTTTTCACCCAATCCATGCACCTCATGATTTTATAAACTTTATAAGGTCATTCCTCGGCCTCCGACACTCCAGGGAAAACAGCCCCAGCCTGTTCAGCCTCTCCCTATAGTTCAAACCCTCCAACCCTGGCAGCATAATTGTAAATCTTTTCTGAACCCTTTCAAGATTCACAACATCCTTTTGATTGGAGGAAAACCAGAATTGCATACAATATTCCAAAAGTGGCCTAACCAATGTCCTGTACAGCTGCAACGTGACCTCTCAACTCCTTTACTCTTTACTCTGACCAATAAAGGAAAGCATGCTAAACGCATTCTTCACTATCCTGTCTATCTGTAACTCCACTTTCAAGGAGCTATGAACCTGCACTCCAAGATCTCTTTGTTCAGCAACACTCCCCAGAACCTTACCATTAAGTGTAAAAGTCCTGCCCTGATTTACTTTTCCAAAATGCAGCACCTCACATTTATCTAAATTAAACTCCATCTGCCACTCCTAGGCCCACCAAGGTCCCGTTTTACTCTGAGGTAATCTTCTTCACTGTCCACTACACCTCAATTTTGGTGTCATTTGCAAATTTACTAACTATACCACCTATGTTCACATCCAAATTATTTATATAAATGACAAAACGCAGTGGACCCAGCACCGAACTTTATGGCACTCCACTGGTCACAGGTCTCCAGTCTGAAAAGTAACCTTCCACCACCCTCTGCCCTCTACTTTCAAGCCAGCCCTGTATCCAAATGGCTAGTTCTCCCTGTATTCCATGTAATTTAACCTGGCTAACCAGTCTATCATGATGAACCTTGTCAAACACTTACTGAATTCCATATAGATCACATCCACCACTCTGCCCTCATCAATCCTCTTTGTTACTTCTTCAAAAAACTTAATCAAGTTCGTGAGACATTATTTCCCACACACAACACCATGTTGACTAACCCTAACCAGTCCCTGCCTTTCCAAATACAGGTAAATCCTGTCCCTCACGATTTCCTCCAACAACTTGCCCACCACTGATGTCTATAGTCCCTGGCTTTTCCCTACCACCTTTCTGAAACAGTGGCACCACGTTAGACAGTCTTCCGGCATCTCACTTGTGACTATCAATGAAACAAATGGCTCAGCAAGAGGCCCAGCAATCACTTCCCTAGCTTCCCACATAGATCTAGGGCATACCTTATCAGAATCTGGGGATTTATCTACCTTTACGCGTGCTAAAACATCTGGCACCCCCTCCTCTGTAATATGGACATTTTTCAAGATGTCACCATCTATTTCCCCATGATCTATATCTTCCATATCCTTCTCCACTATAAACACTGATACAAAATATTCATTCCTGCATTTCCTGCGATTCAACACATAGGCTGCCATGCTGATCTTTAAGGAGCCCTATTCTCACCTTAGTTAAACTTTGGTCCTTAATATGTTCATAAAATATGTTTGGATTGTCCTTAACCCTATTTGCCAAAGTTATCTCAGGTCCACTTTTTGCCCTCCTGATTTCCCTCTTAAATATATTCCTACTGCCTTTATACTCTTCTAACGATTCAATCTCTGCTGTCTATACCTGACATATACTTCCTTCTTATTCTTGATCAAAACCTCAATTTCTCTAGTCATCCAGCATTCCCTACACCTACTAGCCTTGCCCTTCACTATAACAGGAACATGCTGTCTCTGGACTCTTGTTATCTCATTTTTGAAGGCATCCCATTTTCCAGCTCTCCCTTTATCTGTGAACATCCACCCCCAATCAACTTTTGAAAATTCTTGCCTACTACCGTCAAAATTGGCCTCCCTTCAATTTAAAATTTTAAGTTTTAAATCCGGTCTATCCTTTTCCATCACTATTTTAAAACTAATAGAATTATGGTCGCTGGCCCCAAAGTGCTCCCCCACACATCAGTCACTTGCCCAGCCTTTTTTCCCAAGAGTAGGTCACATTTTGCACCTTCTCTAGTAGGTACATCCACATCCTGAATCAGAAAGCTTTCTTGTGCATACTTAACAAATTCCTTCTAAACGCTTAACACTATGGCAGTCCGAGTCTATGTTTGGAAAATTAAAATCCCCTATCATAACCACCCTATTATTCTTCCAGATAACTGAGATCTCCTTACAAATTTGTTTCTCAGTTTTCCTCTGATTATTTGTTGGGGGGAGGAGGAGGAGGAGGAGGAGGAGTCTATAGTACAAACCCAAAGAGGTGATCATTCCTTCCTTATTTCTCAGTTCCATCCAAGTACCTTCTCTGAATATATTCCCAGGAATATCCTCCCTAAGTAAAGCCATAATGTTATCCCTAATTAGAAATGCTATTCCCCCACCTCTCTTGCCCCCAGCTTTTGATCCTTCCGATAGCATATATACCCTGAAACATTAGGGTATATACCCTATACAGGGTACATATATACCCAGAAACATTGTGGGCGGCATGGTGGCACAGTGGTTAGCACTGCTGCCTCACAGCGCCTGAGACCCGGGTTCAGTTCCCGACTCAGGCGACTGACTGTGTGGAGTTTGCACGTTCTCCCCGTGTCTGCGTGGGTTTCCTCCAGGTGCTCCGGTTTCCTCCCACAGTCCAAAGATGTGCGGGTCAGGTGAATTGGCCATTCTAAATTGCCCGTAGTGTTAGGTAAGGGGTAAATGTAGGGGTATGGGTGGGTTGCGCTTCGGCGGGTCGGTGTGGACTTGTTGGGCCGAAGGGCCTGTTTCCACGCTGTAAGTAATCTAATCTAAAAAAAAATTAAGCTGCCAGTCCTGTCCATCCCTAAGCCATGTCTGTATAATTGCTGTGACATCCCAGTCATATGTTCCTAACCCTGTCCTGAGTTCATCTGCCTTGCCTGTTAGGCCTCTTGCACTGAAATAAATGCAGTTTAATTTATTAGTCCTACCTCATTCTTTACTTTGTTCCTGCCGCCTGCCCTGTCTGTTTGATTTACTCCTTTTCCCAACTGTTTACTTTCCTCACTATCTGCCTCAGTACCCCCCCAACCCCCTTAGTAGTTTAAATCCTCCAGCTCTAGCAAATTTCCCCACCAATATATTAGTCCTCTTCTAATTCAGGTGCAATCCCTTCTTCTTATTCAGGTCACTTCTATCCCAGATGACATTCCAATGATCCAAAAATGTGAATCCTTCTCCCCTGCACCAGCTCCTCAGCCACGCATTCATCTGCTCTATCCTTCTGTTCCTACTCTCACTAGCACGTGGCACCAGGAGTAATGGTGTTACTACTCTCGAGGACATCCGTTTTAAATTCCTGCCTAACTTCCTGTACTGTCTCCTAAGAATCTCATCCTTTTCTCTTCCTTTGTTTTTAGTTCCAATGTGTATTATGACATCCTGCTGGTCCCTCTCCCCTTTGAAAATATTCTGCACTCTCTCTGAGATATGTTTGATCCTGTCATCAGGGAGGTAATACACCAATCTGCTGTCTTGCTGTCTGCCACAGAATTGTCTGTCTGTACCTCTGACAAGAGTGTCCTCGATCACAATCGATTGCTTGGAACCTGGTATATCCTTCATTACATGAGAGCCAGTTTTGGTACCAGAACCAGTGCTACATTCACCCCTTACATTTTCCAAAGCAACATAGTTGTTTGAGATGGAGATTGCCACAGCAGACTCCTGCACTATCTGACTCCCTCTCCTACCATTTCTGGAGGGCATGCATCTACCTAACTATATCTTCAGTTTATCTCCCTTCTTGCAACTGCCAACCATCACACCCTCTAGTTCCTGTAAATTCCTCATTGCCTCTAACTGCTGTCAGCCAAATTTGTTTGCACAAATTAAAACGTCACAGATGTCTATGTGAATTTAGGCTCCTTAAACAGAGGCTGGAGCTGTACATTTTAGATATAGCTGTTGCAAAAACCAGTTAAACAAGCAGTGGAAGTAAAGATAGCCATTGTAAATGAAGGGTTGCGCAGAGTGAACACTTCAGACCTCTCTCAAAAGGACTAATATTGGTGCAGCATTAGAAAGTCATCAAGCTGTATGGAAAATGCAATCTATTGTACCATTGTGGAGTTGTTCAGTATTTGAAGATGTTTGCAAGTCGTGAGGTGCAAAAGGACATTGGGCTTGCCAAAATCTGATTGTAAAGATGGAACAGAGGTTACAATTGAGCACATTATACAAATAGCATGTGCAGCAAGTTAAATATAACAAGGAGTGTACCAGAGACTTTCCTAAGCACAAACACATTTAGGAAATTAGCAGGAAGACTGGTGGACTGTAGTGGTTCAAGAAAGCAGCTCATCACCAGTTTCTCAAGGATAACTAGGAACAGGCAATAAATGTTGCCCCAGCCAGACACGTCCACATCCCCCAAATGAATAAAAAAAAGATCAGATTCAGGATCTGTTCCAGCTGCTCATGGACAAGAGTTATAAAACATAGTCCTGTATTTGCATATTTACCAATGATATTATGGTGATGAACAAAACCAAAGAAGAGCAGGATCTTAATCATCTTATTGATAGTGGCAGCTCATTGTGAAGGAATTGTCCTCAACAGCAGGACCTGTCAGGGGAGCATGGTAAGGTCACCTTTATTTGGTTGGAGCTGTTCAGGTTACAGGATGCATCCCAACTCAAGCAAAGTTGGAGACATAAGACAGATGCATATTCTGCAAGACAATAAGACCTGAAGAGATGTCTCAGAATTTTTAATATTGTAACACCATACATATTAAACTTTTCCAACAAAGTAGTGTCATTACTGGATCTCTGAAGGAAAGGTGTACCATATCTGTGGCAGGGGGACAATCAACACAATCAAATCACCCAAACAGCACTGTTAGCAGAAACATGTATCCCACAGTATGGCCCCCAAGGGAAGAATATAATCCTGGAAGTCAATACATCTCAGAAAGGGCTAGGAAAATGCATCATGCAAGATGACAAACCAGTTGCATATGGATCCAAAAGCTGTCCTAGACAGAATCCCATTATTTCCATAAAGAGTGGGAAACAGTTGCTCTGCTGTTTGCCATCACAAGATTCTGTCCATACTTGTTTAGTAAGCAATTCACGGTGATCACAAACAATTGGAAGTTATTTGGTTTAAATGACAAATGAATGCAATACCTAGATTGTAACCTCTAGTAAAACAACAAGAAATTGATTGGCTACAAATCAATATCACAATGATTATCTCCACCAAAGCTAATTAAGAATTCAGGAATGTCACTGATTATACAGCTGGGCAGATGGGCGTCAACATGGAAGATGTGCTCGAGGTCAGTTTGATGAGTTTGATCAGCACAAATGCCACCATCTTCAAGAAGAAACAGTTGATGATCTGTGACTGAAGGCATTATAGAAGGTATGCTGAAGGGTTGTGATATATTGTGGTCATTGGTTGAAAGCATGGGCTCTGACATGGACTGAGTCATGTAAAGCTCTAAGTTTGATTTATAATTCTAAATTGTGTGTGTTATGAAGGAAGGAATTATTTTAGTTTAATTTTTGTGTCTGGGAGATGAGCTGGATTGCCTGGAAATTTGTTTACCTGCATTTAAATGAGGTTTTTATAAACCTATGGGGTGAATAGTTCTGTGCTCAGGAACAAGGGTTGAACAGAAAAATTGGACTGTGTCTGATGACACAGGAAGACAGGGACAGAAACTAGATACAGTCATAGAGTCATTGAGATGTACAGCACGGAAACACCCTTTGGTCCAACTAGTCCATGCTGACCTAATCTAGTCCTATTTGCCAGCACTTGGCACATATCCTTCCAAACCCTTCCTATTCATGTACCCCTCCAGATACCTTTTAAATGTTGCAATTGTGCCAACCTCCACCGCTTCCTCTGGCAGCTCATTGCATGAAAGATCTGTCCCTTAGATCCCTTTTATATCTTTCCCCTCTCACCCTAAACCTATGCCCTCTAGTTTTGGAGTCCCCACCCCAGGGAAAAGACTTTGTCTATTTATCCTATCCATGCCCCTCATGATTTTATAAACTTCTATGAGGTCACCCCTCAGGCTTTGACGCTCCCAGGAAAACAGCCCCAGCCTATTCAACCTCTCCCTACAGCTCAAAAGACAGTACAATTCAGAGAGTCAGTGAGTGTGCAGGTTTATGAACGTGCAAATAAGGAACAAAAATAGGCCTCTTGGCCCTTCAGGCCATTCTCCCATTCAATATGATCATGGCAGATCTGACTTTAACCTCAACTCTATATTCCTGCATAACCCTGATAATCTTTCATCCTCTTGGTAATCAAGAACCTATCAACTTCTTCCTTCAAAATAATTAAAGATTCTGCACCTCCTGCCTTTAAGGAAGGGAATTCCAAAGACTCACAACCCTCTGAGAGAAGAAAAAAATAGTTTTGTCATCACTCTCTTAAATGGGTGATCCCTTATTATTAAACTATGACCCTTAGTTGAACTACAGAAGCAATCATCCCAACACCCACAAACAAAGCTGCATCAGAACATTATTTCAACGAGCCAACACACACTGCAGCACAGAGGAACTATGTAGAGCAGAGGAAAATCACCTGTACAGTGTATTCAAAAAGAATGGGTACCCAATGAACACAGGGAGAAAGTGAAGACTGCAGATGCTGGAGATCAGAGCTTAAAAATGTGTTGCTGAAAAGCGCAGCAGGTCAGGCAGCATCAAAGGAACAGGAGAATCGACGTTTTGGGCATAAGCCTGAACACAGTCTGCCGATTTCTCAGCAACAAACCCAAACAGACAGACAAAACACGGCCAGAAGCCCTAGCCACTCTCCCCTACATCAAAGACATCTTAGAAATGACTGCTAGACTACTCAGACCCCTTGGCATCATGGTAGCCCACAAACCCACCAACACACTAAAACAGCAGTTAATGAACTTGAAAGACCTGATACAGACAACAAGCAAAACTAATGTCATTTACAAAATACTGTGCAAGAACTGTAACAAACACTACATTGGACAAACAGGCAGAAAGCTAGCCACCAGGATACATGAACACCAACTAGCCACAAAAAGACATGACCCTCTCTCACTAGTATCCTTACAAACAGATAAGGAAGGACATCATTTCGACTGAGACAACACATCCATCCGAGGACAAGCCAAACAGAGACACACACGGGAATTCCTAGAAGCATGGCATTTCAACCAGAACTCTATCAACAAACACATCTAGTTAGATCCCACCTACCACCCCTGGGGAAAAAGGAACAGAAAGTGACTTCACCACAGGAAATAACATCACCACAGGAAATGACATCATCAGCCCAAAGAAACCCAAACATATAAATAGAAAGCAGGAATTTTCAGCATTGTTTCGCCTGAGGCCCACTGAAGATGTTATCTATTAAGGTAATTAGATTACTTACAGTGTGGAAACAGGCCCTTCGGCCCAACAAGTCCACACCGACCCGCCGAAGCGCAACCCACCCATACCCCTACATTTACCCCTTACCTAACACTACGGGCAATTTAGCATGGCCAATTCACCTGACCAATTTAGCATGGCCAATTCATCTTTGGACTGTGGGAGGAAACCGGAGCACCCGGAGGAAACCCACGCAGACATGGGGAGAATGTGCAAACTCCACACAGTCAGTCGCCTGAGTCGGGAATTGAACCTGGGTCTCAGGCGCTGTGAGGCAGCAGTGCTAGCCTCCGTGCCGCCCATGAAACATCTGGAAATGAACCCTCAAAACTTGCTATGAACCCTCCAGCTCAGCGAGCAAACCTATATCCAAAACCTCAACCTGAGCTATGAATCTTCTCAAAACTCATTATGACCCTTAGTTTTAGGTTCTCTGATAAGAGGAAATATCTTTTCCATTGCACCCATGCAAGTCTCCTCAGGATCTTATTTGTTTCAATTAAATCACCTCTGACCATTCTAAACTTCAGAAGGTACAGGGCTAGGCTGTGTAGCTTTTCCTCATAAGACAATCTTCTGATTCCAAGTATTAGCCTAGTAAAGTTATCCGAATTGCTTCCAATGCATTAACACACTTCTTCATAATTACTATGGCCAATACTGTACACAGTACTCCAGATATGATCTCACCAATACCCTGTCAAATAGAATCAAGATTAGAGTGGTGCTGGAAAAGCACAGCAGGTCAGGCAGCATCCAAGGAGCAGGAAAATCGATGTTTTGGGCAAAAGCCCCTCAATCAGGAAAGGGCTGATGAAGGACTTTTGCCTGAAACATCGATATTCCTGCTCCTCGGATGCTGCCTGACCTGCTGTGCTTTTCCAGCACCACGCTAATCTTGACTCTAATTTCCAACATCTGCCCTGTCTAATAGAAGTCTAATATTCCTACACTTGAATCCAATTCCCCTCACAATAAGCCATAACATTCTATTAGATTCCCTGATTATTTGCTGTATCTGGATACTAATCTTCTATGATTCATGCACTCGGACATGCAGATCTCTCTGCAGCTCAGAGCTCTTCAACCTCTCACCATTTAGATAATATGCTTCTTTTTTATTCTTTCTGGTGAAATGGACAATTTCCCACTTTCCCACATTATTCTCCATTTGCTAGACCTTTTCCCCCTCTCTTAACTTACCTAGAATACCTTTGTGGACTCTTTCTGTCCTCTTTACAATTCACTTCTGTACCTATTTTGTGTCATCAGCAAATTTAATGACAACACCTTCAGTCTCTTCGTCCAAAACATTGATATTAATTGTAAAGAGTTGAGTTCCCAGCACTGATCATAACATCCTACTGATCATAAATGAACAAGATCCATTTATTCTTATTCTTTGTTTCCTATTAGCCAGTCAATTGTCAGTTTGTTACCCCCTATACCATAAACTTTCATTTCTACAGTAACTGCAATATGGCACCTCATCATATGTTTTTTGAAAATCTAAATACAATACTTCCACTGGATCCCATCTATTTATAACACTTGTTAATTCTTCAAAGCATGCCAATGCATATTCTCCCAATGTCGGTGTAGGTTTCCTCTAGGTGCTGTGTTTTCCTCCCACAATCCAAAGATGTGCAGGTTAGGCAAATTGACCATGCTAAATTGCCCTTAGTGTACAGGGATGTTTAGGCTAGGTACATTAAGCAGGGGAAATATAGCGTAATAGAGTAAGGGAATGGGCCTGGGAGGGTTACTGTTCGGAAGTTTGGTGTGGACTTGTTGGGCCAAATGGCCTGTTTCCACACTGTACGGATTCTATATCTAACCCGTGGTTCCACTTTCAAGGAAATTCTAGCATATTCTCTACCACTGAGAAGGATGCATGCAGTTATCTGTATGAGATTTTCAAGAGAAAGGAAGCCCCACTACTTAATCTCTGTTACTTGCCAAGAACACAAAATCACCACAAACTATTTCCATGATTTCAAAAAAACAACTGTTCACTACTGTTCTCTGATTGTAGTAACTTCACTCACTTTTAACCAGATAGCCCCTTTTCCTTGCTGACAAGTTAAACATGATTTTCCTTTGATAAAACTATATTGTCTTATCTTGATTTCTGTGATCTTATCCAAGTGCCCAATTATAATACCTTTACTAATATGTTCTAAGATTTTCTCCAAGACAGATCAGAAGCTAACTGAAACAAAAACAGAAGTTGCTGGAAAAGCTCAGCAGGTCTGGCAGCATCTGTGCAGAGAAATCAAAGGTAACGTTTCAGGTCCAGTGACCCTTTTTCAGAATGGTGGCCCTTCCTCTAAAGCTAACTGGCCTGTACTTTCCTGATTTCTATCTCCCTTTTTTTGAATCAAGGGTTTTTATTAGCTATTTTCCAATCTAAAGGAACCTTCCCCGAATCTAATGAGTTTTGGAAAATCACTACATCCCCGGTAGTTGGAATTTGCTTGAGTTCTTCCCTCCCTTTGAATTGCTGATTTACAGCTATTTCTGTACAAGTACTTGTATCCAACATTCCCTCACTGCTGCAAGGCAATTGTTGTGGACATGCTGATTACGGCATTGATTCTGGAAGTCACTGTCATGCATGGATCTCAGACACCCATATAGCACAAAGAAAATCTTTGGAATTCTCTAGCCCAGAGGTCTGCGGAAGTTCAAACATTGAATATGATTAAAGTAGTGAGAGACAGAATTCTGATTACTAATGGTGCAAAAGGTTATGATGATAGGGTAGATAAGTGCATTGAAGTATTCACAGCTATTATTGTACTTAATACTGAAGCGGGCCCAACAGGCAGAATCGCTGACTCCTTCCTATTCCTGTGTTCCATCTGCTATGGTGGAATTTAAACCATATCCCCAATACATTACAATAAAAGCGAAATGCTGAGGATACTGGATATCTGCACATGTTCCTTGTACCAAAGGGGATAACTTCCATATATTATTAACTGTGAATTTTGAAATATTGTGTTTAGTCACTATGTCTAAACCATATATGTGTGTGTGTGTATATATAAATACCCAGACAGCTGGGTGCAAAAACTAATTCTTCTGTCACCTCATTTGTCATAGCCTATCACTGTGAAAAACTCGTTTATTACTGCTTTCTGTTTTTGTCTGTTTGCCAAGCCCTAATCCGTACTAATACATTATCTCCTTTCCCATGTGCTTTCATTTTGCTATCCAGTCTCCTCAAGGGGATCTTTTGACTATCCAAGTATACTATATCCATGAGCTTCCTTTATCAATTTTGTTAGTAACATCTGCAAAAACTTCAACAAGCTTGTCAGATGTGATTTTTCCATTCACAAATCCATGTGCCCAATCAGATTATTCTTTATCCAAATGCCCATTTACAGTCATAGACTCAACTAGTACAAACAAACCCTTTGGTCCAACTCGTTTATGTCGAACAGCTATACCGTCTGACCTAGTTCCATTTGCCAGTGCTTGGTCCATATCCCTCTAAACCTTTCCTATTCGTATCTCCTTCCAGATACCTTTTAAATGTTGTAATAGTACCAGCCTCCACAACTTCCTCTGGCAGCTCATTCCATGCATGCATCACCCTCTGAATAAAAAGATTACCTCTTAGGTCCATTTTAAATCTTTCCCCTCTCACTTTAATCCGATGCCCCTCTAGTTTTGGATTCCCTCATGCTCGGAAAAATACCTTGTCTATTTACCCTATCCAATTCCCCTCATGATTTTGTAAATCTTTATAAGGTTACCCCTCAGCCTCTGACACTCCAGGGAAAATAGCCCCACCCTATTCAGCCTCTCCCTATAACTTAAGCCTTCCAGTTCCGGCAACATTATTGAAAATATTTTCTGCACCTTCCCAAGTACAACAACATATTTCGTATAGAAAAGTGACTAGAATGTATTCTAAAAATGGTCTAACCAATGCCCTGTACAGCTGCAACATGACATCCTAACTCCTATATTCAATGTTCTGACCAAGGAAGGCAAACATACCAAATGCTTTCTTCAACACCCTGTCCACCATGAGTGGCATGGGTGGTTCAGTGGTTAGCACTGCTGTCTCACAGCGTCAAGGACCTGAGTTCAATCCAGACTTGGGTGATTGACTGTGTAGAGAATGCGTATTCTCCCAATGTCTGCGTAGGTTTCCTCTAGGTGCTTTGTTTTCCTCACCTTGACCTCCTTCCACCTATCCCACCTCCATCGCCCCTCCCCCCAGTCCCTCCTCCCTACCCTTTATCTTAGCCTGCTTGGCTCTCTCTCTCTCTTATTCCTGATGAAGGGCTTATGCTCGAAACGTCGAATTCTCTATTCCTGAGATGCTGCCTGGCCTGCTGTGCTTTGACCAGCAACACATTTGCAGCTGTGATCTCCAGCATCTGCAGACCTCACTTTTTACTCGAAGATTTTAACCTACTGCGAATCCTCTTACAAGGATGCCTTCCTTGAAGAAGCTCTCTTCCTCCCTCTACAAGGATTTCAGTGAGTCCCTCTCTCACTGCACCCCCCAGGTCATCTCCTCTGCACAGAAACTCTTCAGCCACGTTCTCAAACAGACTCGCTACCACAGCCACATCTCCTTCCTCAGCAGCTGCCTAAGGAACCGACTGATCCCACACGGACTCCTCATTTCCCCTCCCCCCACCTTGTCTCAGTCGGTTCCCTCAACTCAGCACCGCCCTCCTAACCTGCAATCCTCTTCCTGACCTCTCCGCCCCCACCCCACTCCGGCCTATCACCCTCACCTTGACCTCCTTCCACCTATCCCACCTCCATCGCCCCTCCCCCCAGTCCCTCCTCCCTACCCTTTATCTTAGCCTGCTTGGCTCTCTCTCTCTCTTATTCCTGATGAAGGGCTTATGCTCGAAACGTCGAATTCTCTATTCCTGAGATGCTGCCTGGCCTGCTGTGCTTTGACCAGCAACACATTTGCAGCTTTGTTTTCCTCCCACAACCCAAAGATGTGCAGGTTAGGCGAATTGACCATGCTAAATTGCCCTTAGTGTTCAGGGATGTTTAGGCTAAGTACATTAATCAGGGGAAATATAGCGTAATAGAGTAAGGGAATGGGCCTGGGTGAGTTACTGTTCAGAGGTTTGGTGAGGATTTGTTGGGCCAAATGGCCTGTTTCCACACTGTACGGATTCTATATCTAACCCGTGGTTCCACTTTCAAGGAAATTCTACCATATTCTCTACCACTGAGAAGGATGCATACAGTTACCTGTATGAGATTTTCAAGAGAAAGGAAGCCCCACTACTTAATCTCTGTTACTTGCCAAGAACACAAAATCACCACAAACTATTTCCATGATTTCAAAAAAACAACTGTTCACTACTGTTCTCTGATTGTAGTAACTTCACTCACTTTTAACCAGATGGCCCCTTTTCCTTACTGACAAGCCTATTGTATAGCATGAAATTAAATATCCTTTACAAGTCTACATATATATGTAGCACATGAATCCTAGAACTGTCATATGCTCTCCCTGTTACCGTACCAAAAGACTTAATCAAGCTATTTAAACATACATTGTCTTTAACAAATTCTTGTTGGCTTTTGTAAATTGGTCCATACTTATCCAAGTAATTTTGTCCTGAATTATTCCATCTCCAAATTTAATCATTGAGGTTTACCTGACTGGCCAACACTGGTTGGACATTACATTCTATTTTGAATCATTGTATAATCTTTGCTATTCTCCAGTTCTCTTACACCACCATGTGTCTGAGGAGGCCTCTCATCTGATCCTGGTTTTGTATCAACTTTATGTCAGCCAGCCCATCCAATACCTTCTTTTTACTGATAAAGACACTTGTGAAGTACTAACTAGTGACCATAGCCATGCCCTCTGCCCCTGTGCCGAAATCCCCCCATTTGGATCTTGTCAGCCCCACTCCTCCTTTTACCACCCTTCTTTCATATCAGCTGTTACTCTTTTCTCATATACTAATTTCCTAATTTAGTTGCTCTCTAATTCAGCTCTGAACTTTCTACATTTAGCTTACTACTCACTTGTGTTATCCACCTGATTTTTATTGCATGCATCCTGTCATATCTTATTTTCTGCTTTTTTTGTCACCCAGGGAATTTAGCTTTGTTTGTCCTACCTACCCACTCATGGGAATACATCCTGACTGTGCCAAACCATCTCCTCTTTGAAGGTAGTCTATTGTTTCATTACTGATTTGCCTGTTGATCTTTTGACTCCAGTTCAGAATCCTGTGGATTCTGGAGATTTGAAACAAACAGAAATGGAAATGGCTGCAGACATTCAGCAGGTCTGACAGTATCAGCATCAGTGGACATGAGGAGTGTTGGATCAGCCATGATCCTATTGGAAGGTGGAGCGGGCTCAGGAAGCCAAATGGCCTACTCCTTTTACTATTTCTTATGGTTTTATCTGTGGGGAGGAAACAGAGTTGACATTTCGAGTCCAGTCACTCGAAGGGCGTTATGGATCAGGCCAAACCCCTCAAAGCATTTCGAGAAGGTAGCCCAGATCCTAACTTTGCTAGTTGTTTTGAAGCAGTTGTAGAGTGAATATACCAGGAGAGATGCTGCTGGTCAAACCACTTATTTTAAACAAAACAGAATTTATTTACAAGATTACCGAATGAAGCACAAACAAAAGAGAACAGAATATAGAATAACTTAACCTATATGAAAACCCAACAGATTATCCCAACTTAATAATGCTTCCCAATTCTTGCAAAAATCCCCATAAACACCCCTTGGCACAAAAGGTAAAATCAAACACAGGGCCTTACAAGAGAGATATCAGAGATAGAGTACCAGTTTCTTTGGGTCCAGTACCTTCTTCCACACTACTGCTAAACAAAACAGAGAAAAGCTGAGCTGTGAGAACTGGCCATTCCCCTTTCATTGTAAAACTTGAAAGCCTTCTGCCTGAGGCAGTATATGTTAGCTATAAACAAATGGGCCCTGAAACCCTTCAACTCCAGACTTTTCAGAGTTTGTCTTTTATGATCTCGCTGAAAAAAAAGCCAAAGACAACATAACATTGGCTCAAAGGTAGAAGACAGAGGATGGTGGTGGAGGGTTGTTTTTCAGACTGGAGGCCTGTGACCAGTGGAGTGCCACAAGGATTGGTGCTGAGCCCTCTACTTTTTGTCATTTACATAAATGATTTGGATGCGAGCACAAGAGGTACAGTTAGTAAGTTTGCAGATGACACCAAAATTGGAGGTGTAATGGACAGCGAAGAGGGTAACCTCAGATTACAACAGGATTTGGACCAGATGGGCCAATGGGCTGAGAAGTGGCAGATGGAGTTTAATTCAGATAAAAGCGAGATGCTGCATTTTGGGAAAGCAAATCTTGGCAGGACTTATACACTTAATGGTAAGGTCCTAGACAGTGATGCTGAACAAAGAGACCTTGGAGTGCAGGTTCATAGCTCCTTGAAAGTGGAGTCGCAGGTAGATAGGATAGTGAAGAAGGTGTTTGGAATGCTTTCCTTTATTGGTCAGAGTATTGAGTACTGGAGTTGGGAGATCATGTTGCGGCTGTACAGGACATTGGTTAGGCCACTTTTGGAATATAGTGTGCAATTCTGCTCTCCTTCCTATTGGAAAGATGTTGTGAATCTTGAAAGGGTTCAGAAAAGATTTACAAAGATGTTGCCAGGGTTGGAGGATTTGAGCTACAGGGAGAGGCTGGACAGGCTGGGGCTGTTTTCCCTGGAGTGTCGGAGGCTGAGGGGTGACCTTATAGAGGTTTACAAAATTATGAGGAGCATGGATAGGATAAAGAGACAAAGTCTTTTTTTTGGGGTCAGGGAGTCCAGAACTAGAGGGCATAGGTTTAGGGTGAGAGGGGGAAGATATAAAAGAGACCTAAAGGGCAACTTTTTCACACAGATGATGGTACGTGTATGGAATGAGCTGCCAGAGGAAGTGGTGGAGGCTGGTACAATTGCAACATTTAAAAGGCATTTGGAGGGGTATATGAATAGGAAGGGTTTGGAGGGATATGGGTTAGGTGCTGGCAGGTGGGACTAGATTGGGTTGGGATATCTGGTTGGCATGGACGGGTTGGATTGAAGGGTCTCTTTCCATGCTGTACATCTCTATGACTCTATAACATTGTTAAAGGAGCAGCATTGTCACAAGGGTCACTGGACTCAAACAATAACTGCATTTTCTCTCCACAGATGCTGCCAGAACTGTTGAACTTCTCTAGCAATTTCTGTTTTTGTTTGTTTCCAAACATTATGATACTCTAATCACTGCCCCCAGTACTCCCCTTCCCCCCTCCCCCCAACATGCTTGGGAACACTTGATCGACTTCATTTCCCAGAATTAGATCCAACATTTCCTTGTTGGTGCCACATTTTGCGAATTTGTCCACGTCAGCTTTTTACAATATTACTATCCCAATCTATACTCAGGTAATGAAAGTCCCTCATTGTAACTACTCCCTATTTCTTGCAAATCACTGTCACTTTCTTGCATCCTGAAGTAATGATATCTGGAAAGTTGGACGTGGAGTTTGTAGATGATAAAAGTTTCAGACCACTTCAGACAGGAAGCATGGGAGGATGACTCAGGGTAATGGATTTTGGGGCAGTGTTAGGGGCTTGCTAAGACTGATGGGCCAGCAGCCATGAATAGTTCTGAAGATGGGTCACTGGATTTGAAATGTTAAATGTGATGTTGCCAGACCTGCTGCTTTTCTTCCCGATGTGGAGGTGCCGGTGTTGGACTGGAGTGGACAAAATTAAAAATCACCTAACACCAGGTTATAGTCCAATTGGTTTATTTGGAAGAAGCAGCTTTTGGAGCGCTGCTCCTATGTCAGGTAGGTAATGGGGCTGGGTCCTGACGAAGGAGCAGCGCGTTTAAAGTTTATACTTCCAAATAAACCTGTTGGACAAGACCCTGGTGTTGAATGAGTTTCTCCGGATTTTTCTGTTCTTAAGCCATGGGTAGTATTCTGGTTGCATGAAACGACAGGTTGTTGATAAGGGAACAAATAGGAAATCCAAGCTTATGCAGTTGCAGAGGATAACGGGAGCAGTCACCTGGAGGAAAAACAAGACACCTCTCACCCTGCCATCTCCGTAACCTGCACAGTGCTGCAAGTGAACGGCCCACTAGGGCTCACTGCGGCAGAGATCAAGGTGCCTGAGGGCAAGGGGCGCGGCCGAGGGCGGATGATTGACAGATAGGCGGGCCCGGGGTGGTTGACGAATGGGCGGGTACGGTCGGAATGATTGACGAGCCGGGGAAGGGGCGGGGCCCGACGGGACACCGCAATCGGAAATCCCTCGCGGTCTGTGATTGACAGCGTGCGGCCGCCAGGCATTTCCGGTGAGCGCGAGCGAGAGCGAGTGGAGCAGCGCGAGCGCGCGCCGTTGGCGATTGTTCTTCATCGGAAAATCTCATCCGAGAGACAGAGGGAAAAAAAAATACCCTCCTCAGAAATGGTTTTAAACAAACTCCGGGGTCAGTGAGCTCAAACTGTGCCATTTTCTGAGGTAACGAGGGTTAATTGGTGCCTTTTTTTTTGATTTCTTGTCGCAGAGCCGGATTTTTTTTTGGTGGCGAATCCTGAGAGAGGGAGAGACCCCGCGGAATTGTGTGATCATTTATTTTTAAAAATCTGTTTCTCTCTCTCTCTCTCTCTTCACCTTATCCGGGGATACACTCCACCCCCACGACTTGTTTTGTCGGTTGAAGTTGTTTCTTTGCCAAGTGAGTGAGTGAGGAGAGCGGGAGAGGGTGGTCTCTCATTCTCTTGAGGGAGACGGAGACTTTGGGAAAGCGGCTTCGAGGGAATAAAGCGGCGGCGGCGGCGGCGGGAGCCTGTCTACAATGAGGTAAGAAACAGCGGGATGCTTCTAACAAGATATTCATTCATATTCCAACTTGGTGAAGGGGAGGCTGACGGCAGCCCGGCGCTGCTTTTGTTTCACTGGATTTGGTTTTGCTGCTGAATGTCGTTGCCTGTCTCTCCGGACAAGAATTGTGCACCACGACCCCCCGCCGAGTCAGAGACATGATTCAAGGCGGGACAAGGGCTGGGGCACGGGGGGAGAGCCCTCAACCCATCGATCTCCACCCAACACTCTTTCCCCCCCCCCCCCCCCCCCCCCACCATCACCACCACCCCCCCACCCCCCCCACCACTACCTATCGATCTCCACCCAACCACTACCTATCGATCTCCACCCAACACCCCCCCACCCACCATCACACCCCCACCACCACCCCCCCTCCACCACTACCCATCGATCTCCACCCAACACCCCCCATCACCACACCCCCCCCACCATCACCACCACCCAATCCCCCACCATCACCCCCCCACCCCCACAACCATCATCTCCCCTCCACCCGTACAGCTATCCCGATCACCCGGGTCCATTTCCATTTATCCCCCGATCCACCCCCCCCACCCCATTCACTGTCCACCCCGATCCACTTCTGCCCCCCCCTCCCGACCCACACTCCCCCCCCCCCCGACCCACTCTTACCCCCCCGACCCACTCTCCCCCCCCGACCCACTCTTCCCCCCCCGACCCACTCTTCCCCCCCCGACCCACTCTTCTTCCCCCCCCCGACCCACTCTTCTTCCCCCCCCCGACCCACTCTTCTTCCCCCCCCCGACCCACTCTTCTTCCCCCCCCGACCCACTCTTCTTCCCCCCCCCGACCCACTCTTCCCCCCCCCCGACCCACTCTTTCCCCCCCCCCGACCCACTCTTTCTCCCCGACCCACTCCCCCCGATCCACTCCCCACCATCTACTCTTCTCCCCCGATCCACTCTCTTCCCCCCCCCCCCGATCCACTCTCTTCCCCCCCCGACCCACTCTCTTCCCCCCCCGACCCACTCTTCCCCCCCCCGACCCACTCTTCCCCCCCCCCGACCCACTCTTCCCCCCCCCGACCCACTCTTCCCCCCCCCCCGACCCACTCTTCCCCCCCCCCGACCCACTCTTTCCCCCCCCCCGACCCACTCTTTCCCCCCCCCCGACCCACTCTTCCCCCCCCCCGACCCACTCTTTCCCCCCCCCCGACCCACTCTTCCCCCCCCGACCCACTCTCCCCCCCCGACTCCACTCTCCCCCCCCCGACCCACTCTCCCCCCCCGACCCACTCTCCCCCCCCGACCCACTCTTCCCCCCCCGACCCACTCTTTCTCCCCGACCCACTCTTTCTCCCCGACCCACTCCCCCCGATCCACTCCCCACCATCTACTCTTCTTCCCCGATCCACTCTCTTCCCCCCCTGATCCACTCTCTTCCCCCCCTGATCCACTCTCTTCCCCCCCCCGATCCACTCTCTTCCCCCCCCCCGATCCACTCTCTTCCCCCCCCCCGATCCACTCTCTTCCCCCCCCCCGATCCACTCTCTTCCCCCCCCGATCCACTCTCTTCCCCCCCCGATCCACTCTCTTCCCCCCCCGATCCACTCTCTTCCCCCCCCGATCCACTCTCTTCCCCCCCCGATCCACTCTCTTCCCCCCCCGATCCACTCTCTTCCCCCCCCGATCCACTCTCTTCCCCCCCCGATCCACTCTCTTCCCCCCCCGATCCACTCTCTTCTCCCACAGCCATCCACTCTCTTCCCCCCCCGATCCACTCTCTTCCCCCCCGATCCACTCTCTTCTCCCACAGCCATCCACTCTCTTCCCCGATCCACTCTCTTCCCCCCCCCCGATCCACTCTCTTCCCCCCCCGATCCACTCTCTTCCCCCCCCGTTCCACTCTCTTCCCCCCCCCCCCGATCCACTCTCTTCCCCCCCCCCCCGATCCACTCTCTTCCCCCCCCCCGATCCACTCTCTTCCCCCCCCCCGATCCACTCTCTTCCCCCCCCCCGATCCACTCTCTTCCCCCCCCGATCCACTCTTTCTCCCCGACCCACTCTTTCTCCCCGACCCACTCCCCACCATCTACTCTTCTTCCCCGATCCACTCTCTTCCCCCCCCGATGCACTCTCTTCTCCCACAGCCATCCACTCTCTTCTCCCACAGCCATCCACTCTCTTCTCCCACAGCCATCCACTCTCTTCCCCCCCCCCCGATCCACTCTCTTCCCCCCCCGATCCACTCTCTTCTCCCACAGCCATCCACTCTCTTCCCCCCCCGATCCACTCTCTTCCCCCCCCGATCCACTCTCTTCTCCCACAGCCATCCACTCTCTTCCCCCCCCGATCCACTCTCTTCTCCCACAGCCATCCACTCTCTTCCCCCCACGATCCACTCTCTTCCCCCCCCGATCCACTCTCTTCTCCCACAGCCATCCACTCTCTTCCCCCCCGATCCACTCTCTTCCCCCCCCGATCCACTCTCTTCCCCCCCCGATCCACTCTCTTCTCCCACAGCCATCCACTCTCTTCTCCCACAGCCATCCACTCTCTTCTCCCACAGCCATCCACTCTCTTCCCCCCCCGATCCACTCTCTTCCCCCCCCGATCCACTCTCTTCTCCCACAGCCATCCACTCTCTTCTCCCACAGCCATCCACTCTCTTCCCCCCCCCGATCCACTCTCTTCTCCCACAGCCATCCACTCTCTTCCCCCCCCGATCCACTCTCTTCCCCCCCCGATCCACTCTCTTCCCCCCCCGATCCACTCTCTTCCCCCCCGATCCACTCTCTTCTCCCACAGCCATCCACTCTCTTCTCCCACAGCCATCCACTCTCTTCTCCCACAGCCATCCACTCTCTTCCCCCCCGATCCACTCTCTTCCCCCCCCGATCCACTCTCTTCTCCCACAGCCATCCACTCTCTTCCCCCCCCGATCCACTCTCTTCTCCCACAGCCATCCACTCTCTTCTCCCACAGCCATCCACTCTCTTCCCCCCCGATCCACTCTCTTCCCCCCCCGATCCACTCTCTTCTCCCACAGACATCCACTCTCTTCCCCCCCCGATCCACTCTCTTCCCCCCCCGATCCACTCTCTTCCCCCCCCGATCCACTCTCTTCCCCCCCCGATCCACTCTCTTCCCCCCCCGATCCACTCTCTTCTCCCACAGCCATCCACTCTCTTCTCCCACAGCCATCCACTCTCTTCCCCCCCCGATCCACTCTCTTCTCCCACAGCCATCCACTCTCTTTCCCCCCCCGATCCACTCTCTTCCCCCCCCGATCCACTCTCTTCCCCCCCCGATCCACTCTCTTCCCCCCCCGATCCACTCTCTTCTCCCACAGCCATCCACTCTCTTCTCCCACAGCCATCCACTCTCTTCCCCCCCCGATCCACTCTCTTCTCCCACAGCCATCCACTCTCTTCCCCCCCCGATCCACTCTCTTCCCCCCCCGATCCACTCTCTTCCCCCCCCGATCCACTCTCTTCCCCCCCCGATCCACTCTCTTCCCCCCCCGATCCACTCTCTTCTCCCACAGCCATCCACTCTCTTCCCCCCCCGATCCACTCTCTTCCCCCCCCGATCCACTCTCTTCCCCCCCGATCCACTCTCTTCCCCCCCCGATCCACTCTCTTCCCCCCCCGATCCACTCTCTTCTCCCACAGCCATCCACTCTCTTCTCCCACAGCCATCCACTCTCTTCTCCCACAGCCATCCACTCTCTTCTCCCACAGCCATCCACTCTCTTCTCCCACAGCCATCCACTCTCTTCTCCCACAGCCATCCACTCTCTTCTCCCACAGCCATCCACTCTCTTCCACAGCCATCCACTCTCTTCCCCCCCCGATCCACTCTCTTCTCCCACAGCCATCCACTCTCTTCTCCCACAGCCATCCACTCTCTTCCCCCCCGATCCACTCTCTTCTCCCACAGCCATCCACTCTCTTCCCCCCCCGATCCACTCTCTTCCCCCCCCGATCCACTCTCTTCCCCCCCCGATCCACTCTCTTCCCCCCCCGATCCACTCTCTTCTCCCACAGCCATCCACTCTCTTCTCCCACAGCCATCCACTCTCTTCCCCCCCCGATCCACTCTCTTCTCCCACAGCCATCCACTCTCTTCTCCCACAGCCATCCACTCTCTTCCCCCCCCGATCCACTCTCTTCTCCCACAGCCATCCACTCTCTTCCCCCCCCGATCCACTCTCTTCCCCCCCCGATCCACTCTCTTCCCCCCCCGATCCACTCTCTTCCCCCCCCGATCCACTCTCTTCTCCCACAGCCATCCACTCTCTTCCCCCCCGATCCACTCTCTTCCCCCCCGATCCACTCTCTTCCCCCCCCGATCCACTCTCTTCTCCCACAGCCATCCACTCTCTTCTCCCACAGCCATCCACTCTCTTCTCCCACAGCCATCCACTCTCTTCTCCCACAGCCATCCACTCTCTTCTCCCACAGCCATCCACTCTCTTCTCCCACAGCCATCCACTCTCTTCTCCCACAGCCATCCACTCTCTTCTCCCACAGCCATCCACTCTCTTCTCCCACAGCCATCCACTCTCTTCTCCCACAGCCATCCACTCTCTTCTCCCACAGCCATCCACTCTCTTCTCCCACAGCCATCCACTCTCTTCTCCCACAGCCATCCACTCTCTTCTCCCACAGCCATCCACTCTCTTCTCCCACAGCCATCCACTCTCTTCTCCCACAGCCATCCACTCTCTTCTCCCACAGCCATCCACTCTCTTCTCCCACAGCCATCCACTCTCTTCTCCCACAGCCATCCACTCTCTTCTCCCACAGCCATCCACTCTCTTCTCCCACAGCCATCCACTCTCTTCTCCCACAGCCATCCACTCTCTTCTCCCACAGCCATCCACTCTCTTCTCCCACAGCCATCCACTCTCTTCTCCCACAGCCATCCACTCTCTTCTCCCACAGCCATCCACTCTCTTCTCCCACAGCCATCCACTCTCTTCTCCCACAGCCATCCACTCTCTTCTCCCACAGCCATCCACTCTCTTCTCCCACAGCCATCCACTCTCTTCTCCCCCAGCCATCCACTCTCTTCTCCCACAGCCATCCACTCTCTTCTCCCACAGCCATCCACTCTCTTCTCCCACAGCCATCCACTCTCTTCTCCCACAGCCATCCACTCTCTTCTCCCACAGCCATCCACTCTCTTCTCCCACAGCCATCCACTCTCTTCTCCCACAGCCATCCACTCTCTTCTCCCACAGCCATCCACTCTCTTCTCCCACAGCCATCCACTCTCTTCTCCCACAGCCATCCACTCTCTTCTCCCACAGCCATCCACTCTCTTCTCCCACAGCCATCCACTCTCTTCTCCCCCAGCCATCCACTCTCTTCTCCCACAGCCATCCACTCTCTTCTCCCACAGCCATCCACTCTCTTCTCCCACAGCCATCCACTCTCTTCTCCCACAGCCATCCACTCTCTTCTCCCACAGCCATCCACTCTCTTCTCCCACAGCCATCCACTCTCTTCTCCCACAGCCATCCACTCTCTTCTCCCACAGCCATCCACTCTCTTCTCCCACAGCCATCCACTCTCTTCTCCCACAGCCATCCACTCTCTTCTCCCACAGCCATCCACTCTCTTCTCCCACAGCCATCCACTCTCTTCTCCCACAGCCATCCACTCTCTTCTCCCACAGCCATCCACTCTCTTCTCCCACAGCCATCCACTCTCTTCTCCCACAGCCATCCACTCTCTTCTCCCACAGCCATCCACTCTCTTCTCCCACAGCCATCCACTCTCTTCTCCCACAGCCATCCACTCTCTTCTCCCACAGCCATCCACTCTCTTCTCCCACAGCCATCCACTCTCTTCTCCCACAGCCATCCACTCTCTTCTCCCACAGCCATCCACTCTCTTCTCCCTCAGCCATCCACTCTCTTCTCCCACAGCCATCCACTCTCTTCTCCCACAGCCATCCCCTCTCTTCTCCCACAGCCATCCCCTCTCTTCTCCCACAGCCATCCCCTCTCTTCTCCCACAGCCATCCCCTCTCTTCTCCCACAGCCATCCCCTCTCTTCTCCCACAGCCATCCCCTCTCTTCTCCCACAGCCATCCCCTCTCTTCTCCCACAGCCATCCACTCTCTTCTCCCACAGCCATCCACTCTCTTCTCCCACAGCCATCCACTCTCTTCTCCCACAGCCATCCCCTCTCTTCTCCCACAGCCATCCACTCTCTTCTCCCACAGCCATCCACTCTCTTCTCCCACAGCCATCCACTCTCTTCTCCCACAGCCATCCACTCTCTTCTCCCACAGCCATCCACTCTCTTCTCCCACAGCCATCCACTCTCTTCTCCCACAGCCATCCACTCTCTTCTCCCACAGCCATCCACTCTCTTCTCCCACAGCCATCCACTCTCTTCTCCCACAGCCATCCACTCTCTTCTCCCACAGCCATCCACTCTCTTCTCCCACAGCCATCCACTCTCTTCTCCCACAGCCATCCACTCTCTTCTCCCACAGCCATCCACTCTCTTCTCCCACAGCCATCCACTCTCTTCTCCCACAGCCATCCACTCTCTTCTCCCACAGCCATCCACTCTCTTCTCCCACAGCCATCCACTCTCTTCTCCCACAGCCATCCACTCTCTTCTCCCACAGCCATCCACTCTCTTCTCCCACAGCCATCCACTCTCTTCTCCCACAGCCATCCACTCTCTTCTCCCACAGCCATCCACTCTCTTCTCCCACAGCCATCCACTCTCTTCTCCCACAGCCATCCACTCTCTTCTCCCACAGCCATCCACTCTCTTCTCCCACAGCCATCCACTCTCTTCTCCCACAGCCATCCACTCTCTTCTCCCACAGCCATCCACTCTCTTCTCCCACAGCCATCCACTCTCTTCTCCCACAGCCATCCACTCTCTTCTCCCACAGCCATCCACTCTCTTCTCCCACAGCCATCCACTCTCTTCTCCCACAGCCATCCACTCTCTTCTCCCACAGCCATCCACTCTCTTCTCCCACAGCCATCCACTCTCTTCTCCCACAGCCATCCACTCTCTTCTCCCACAGCCATCCACTCTCTTCTCCCACAGCCATCCACTCTCTTCTCCCACAGCCATCCACTCTCTTCTCCCACAGCCATCCACTCTCTTCTCCCACAGCCATCCACTCTCTTCTCCCACAGCCATCCACTCTCTTCTCCCACAGCCATCCACTCTCTTCTCCCACAGCCATCCACTCTCTTCTCCCACAGCCATCCACTCTCTTCTCCCACAGCCATCCACTCTCTTCTCCCACAGCCATCCACTCTCTTCTCCCACAGCCATCCACTCTCTTCTCCCACAGCCATCCACTCTCTTCTCCCACAGCCATCCACTCTCTTCTCCCACAGCCATCCACTCTCTTCTCCCACAGCCATCCACTCTCTTCTCCCACAGCCATCCACTCTCTTCTCCCACAGCCATCCACTCTCTTCTCCCACAGCCATCCACTCTCTTCTCCCACAGCCATCCACTCTCTTCTCCCACAGCCATCCACTCTCTTCTCCCACAGCCATCCACTCTCTTCTCCCACAGCCATCCACTCTCTTCTCCCACAGCCATCCACTCTCTTCTCCCACAGCCATCCACTCTCTTCTCCCACAGCCATCCACTCTCTTCTCCCACAGCCATCCACTCTCTTCTCCCACAGCCATCCACTCTCTTCTCCCACAGCCATCCACTCTCTTCTCCCACAGCCATCCACTCTCTTCTCCCACAGCCATCCACTCTCTTCTCCCACACAGCCATCCACTCTCTTCTCCCACAGCCATCCACTCTCTTCTCCCACAGCCATCCACTCTCTTCTCCCACAGCCATCCACTCTCTTCTCCCACAGCCATCCACTCTCTTCTCCCACAGCCATCCACTCTCTTCTCCCACAGCCATCCACTCTCTTCTCCCACAGCCATCCACTCTCTTCTCCCACAGCCATCCACTCTCTTCTCCCACAGCCATCCACTCTCTTCTCCCACAGCCATCCACTCTCTTCTCCCACAGCCATCCACTCTCTTCTCCCACAGCCATCCACTCTCTTCTCCCACAGCCATCCACTCTCTTCTCCCACAGCCATCCACTCTCTTCTCCCACAGCCATCCACTCTCTTCTCCCACAGCCATCCACTCTCTTCTCCCACAGCCATCCACTCTCTTCTCCCACAGCCATCCACTCTCTTCTCCCACAGCCATCCACTCTCTTCTCCCACAGCCATCCACTCTCTTCTCCCACAGCCATCCACTCTCTTCTCCCACAGCCATCCACTCTCTTCTCCCACAGCCATCCACTCTCTTCTCCCACAGCCATCCACTCTCTTCTCCCACAGCCATCCACTCTCTTCTCCCACAGCCATCCACTCTCTTCTCCCACAGCCATCCACTCTCCTCTCCCACAGCCATCCACTCTCCTCTCCCACAGCCATCCACTCTCCTCTCCCACAGCCATCCACTCTCTTCTCCCACAGCCATCCACTCTCTTCTCCCACAGCCATCCACTCTCTTCTCCCACAGCCATCCACTCTCTTCTCCCACAGCCATCCACTCCTCTTCTCCCACAGCCATCCACTCCTCTTCTCCCACAGCCATCCACTCCTCTTCTCCCACAGCCATCCACTCCACTCCTCTCCCCCCCCCCCCCCCCCCCCCCCCCCCCCCCCCCCCCCCCACACTCCCCCCCCCCCCCCCCCCCCCCCCCCGACCCACACTCCCCCCCCCGACCCACACTCCCCCCCCCCCCGACCCACACTCCCCCCCCCGACCCACACTCCCCCCCCCCCCCCCCCGACCCACACTCCCCCCCCCCCATCCACTCTCTTTGCCCCCCCATCCACTCTCTTTGCCCCCCCAGATCCACTCTCTTTGCCCCCCCCGATCCACTCTCTTTGCCCCCCCGATCCACTCTCTTTGCCCCCCCCGATCCACTCTCTTTGCCCCCCCCGATCCACTCTCTTTGCCCCCCCGATCCACTCTCTTTGCCCCCCCGATCCACTCTCTTTGCCCCCCCGATCCACTCTCTTTGCCCCCCCGATCCACTCTCTTTGCCCCCCCGATCCACTCTCTTTCCCCCCCCGATCCACAATCTTCCCCCCCCCCCACCCGATCCACTCTCTTCCCCCATCCATCCACTCTTTCCCCCTCTTGCTCTTGTCATACAGCATTATGTTATATTAAGAAAACTTATGAACAAAACTTCTCAATAACCACATTCAGTCTGAATTGTTCAATTGAAGAGCGTTACTTAAGTTGTTATTACTATGGGACCTTTCTGTGTCAAGGTTAGATTTGTGTTTTCGTTGTCCATCCACTCTTCCCCCCCATCCATCCACTCTTCCCCCCCATCCATCCATCCACTCTTTCCCCCCCCCCCATCCACCCACTCTTCCCCTCCCCCATCCACCCACTCTTCCCCCCCCCCCCATCCACCCACTCTTCCCCCCCCCCCATCCACCCACTCTTCCCCCCCCATCCACCCACTCTTCTCCCCCCCCCCTCCATCCACCCACTCTTCCCCCCCTCCATCCACCCACTCTTCCCCCCCTCCATCCACCCACTCTTCCCCCCCTCCATCCACCCACTCTTCCCCCCCCCATCCACCCACTCTTCCCCCCCCCATCCACCCACTCTTCCCCCCCCGATCCACTCTCTTCCCCCCCGATCCACTCTCTTCCCCCCCGATCCACTCTCTTCCCCCCCGATCCACTCTCTTCCCCCCCGATCCACTCTCTTTCTCCCCCCCCAATCTACTCTTCTCCCCCCCAATCCGCTCTCTTCCCCCCCCGCCACTCGCTCTCTTCCCCCCCCGCCACTCACTCTCTCTCCCCCCCCGCCACTCACTCTCTCCCCCCCCGCCACTCACTCTCTCCCCCCCCGCCACTCACTCTCTCCCCCCCCCGCCACTCACTCTCTCCCCCCAGCCACTCACTCTCTCCCCCCAGCCACTCACTCTCCCCCCCCCCCCCCCCGACCCACTCTCTTTCTCCTCCCCAATCTACTCTTCTCCCCCCATCCACTCTCTTTCTCTCCCCCAATCTACTCTTCCCCCCCCCCCCCCCCGATCCGCTCTCCCCCCCCCGGTCCACTCACTCTCTCTCCCCCCAGCCATTCACTCTCTCCCCCCAGCCATTCACTCTTCCTCCCCCGATCCACTCTCCCCCCCCCCCCCGACCCACTCTCCCCCCCGACCCACTCTCCCCCCCGATCTACTCTTTCCCCCCCCCCCGATCCACTCCCCCCACCAATCTACTCTCCCCCCCCCGATCCACTCTCTTCCCCCCCCCCGATCCACTCTCTTTCCCCCCCCGATCCACTCTCTTCCCCCCCCCCGATCCACTCTCTTCCCCCCCCCCGATCCACTCTCTTCCCCCCCCGATCCACTCTCTTCCCCCCCCCCCCGATCCACTCTCTTTCCCCCCCCGATCCACTCACTCTCTCCCCCCCGGCCATCCACTCCCTCCCCTCATCCATCCACTCTCCCCCCCACTCCCCCCCCGATCCACTCTCCCACTCCCCCCCCCCCCCCGATCCACTCTCCCACTCCCCCCACCCCCCCGATCCACTCTCCCACTCCCCCCCCCCGATCCACTCTCCCCCCCCCCCCGATCCACTCTCCCCCCCCCGATCCACTCTCCCCCCCCCCCGATCCACTCTCCCCCCCCCGATCCACTCTCCCCCCCCCGATCCACTCCACTCCCACCCCCGATCCACTCCACTCCTCCCCCCCCGACTCACCCCCCCACATCCACTCCACTCCCCCCCCGATCCACCCCCCCGATCCACTCTTCCCCCCCCGATCCACTCTTCCCCCCCGATCCACTCTTCCCCCCCGATCCACTCTTCCCCCCGATCCACTCCACTCTTCCCCCCCCCCCGACACCCCCCCACCTCTCCCGCCCACTCTCCCCCCCAACCCACTCTCTCTCCCCCCCCCGACCCACTCTCCCCCCCCACCCACTCTTCTCCCCCCCCCCCCCGACCCACTCTCCCCCCCGACCCACTCTCTTTCCCCCCCGACCCACTCTCTTTCCCCCCCGACCCACTCCACTCTCTTTCCCCCCCGATCCACTCCACTCTCTTTCCCCCCCGATCCACTCCACTCTTTCCCCCCCGATCCACTCCACTCTTTCCCCCCCGATCCACTCCACTCTTTCCCCCCCCCCCGATCCACTCTCTTTGCCCCCCCCGATCCACTCTCTTTGCCCCCCCCGATCCACTCCACTCTCTTTCCCCCCCCCCGATCCACTCCACTCTCTTTCCCCCCCCCGATCCACTCCACTCTCTTTCCCCCCCCCGATCCACTCCACTCTCTTTCCCCCCCCCCGATCCACTCCACTCTCTTTCCCCCCCCCGATCCACTCCACTCTCTTCCCCCCCCCCGATCCACTCTCTTCCCCCCCCCCGATCCACTCTCTTTCCCCCCCCCGATCCACTCCACTCTCTTTCCCACCCCGATCCACTCTCTTTCCCCCCCCCGATCCACTCCACTCTCTTTCCCACCCCGATCCCCTCGCTTTGTCCCCCCCGATCCCCTCGCTTTGTCCCCCCCGATCCCCTCGCTTTGTCCCCCCCGATCCCCTCGCTTTGTCCCCCCCGATCCCCTCGCTTTGTCCCCCCCGATCCCCTCGCTTTGTCCCCCCCGATCCCCTCGCTTTGTCCCCCCCGATCCCCTCGCTTTGTCCCCCCCTCCATCCCCTCGCTTTGTCCCTCCCCCTCCATCCCCTCGCTTTGTCCCTCCCCCTCCATCCCCTCGCTTTGTCCCTCCCCCTCCATCCCCTCGCTTTGTCCCTCCCCCTCCATCCCCTCGCTGTCCCTCCCCCTCCATCCCCTCGCTTTGTCCCTCCCCCTCCATCCCCTCGCTGTCCCTCCCCCTCCATCCCCTCGCTGTCCCTCCCCCTCCATCCCCTCGCTGTCCCTCCCCCTCCATCCCCTCGCTGTCCCTCCCCCTCCATCCCCTCGCTGTCCCTCCCCCTCCATCCCCTCGCTGTCCCTCCCCCTCCATCCCCTCGCTGTCCCTCCCCCTCCATCCCCTCGCTTTGTCCCTCCCCCTCCATCCCCTCGCTTTGTCCCTCCCCCTCCATCCCCTCGCTGTCCCTCCCCCTCCATCCCCTCGCTGTCCCTCCCCCTCCATCCCCTCGCTGTCCCTCCCCCTCCATCCCCTCGCTGTCCCTCCCCCTCCATCCCCTCGCTGTCCCTCCCCCTCCATCCCCTCGCTTTGTCCCTCCCCCTCCATCCCCTCGCTGTCCCTCCCCCTCCATCCCCTCGCTGTCCCTCCTCCTCCATCCCCTCGCTGTCCCTCCCCCTCCATCCCCTCGCTGTCCCTCCCCCTCCATCCCCTCGCTGTCCCTCCCCCTCCATCCCCTCGCTGTCCCTCCCCCTCCATCCCCTCGCTGTCCCTCCCCCTCCATCCCCTCGCTGTCCCTCCCCCTCCATCCCCTCGCTGTCCCTCCCCCTCCATCCCCTCGCTGTCCCTCCCCCTCCATCCCCTCGCTGTCCCTCCCCCTCCATCCCCTCGCTGTCCCTCCCCCTCCATCCCCTCGCTGTCCCTCCCCCTCCATCCCCTCGCTGTCCCTCCCCCTCCATCCCCTCGCTGTCCCTCCCCCTCCATCCCCTCGCTGTCCCTCCCCCTCCATCCCCTCGCTGTCCCTCCCCCTCCATCCCCTCGCTGTCCCTCCCCCTCCATCCCCTCGCTGTCCCTCCCCCTCCATCCCCTCGCTGTCCCTCCCCCTCCATCCCCTCGCTGTCCCTCCCCCTCCATCCCCTCGCTGTCCCTCCCCCTCCATCCCCTCGCTGTCCCTCCCCCTCCATCCCCTCGCTGTCCCTCCCCCTCCATCCCCTCGCTGTCCCTCCCCCTCCATCCCCTCGCTGTCCCTCCCCCTCCATCCCCTCGCTGTCCCTCCCCCTCCATCCCCTCGCTGTCCCTCCCCCTCCATCCCCTCGCTGTCCCTCCCCCTCCATCCCCTCGCTGTCCCTCCCCCTCCATCCCCTCGCTGTCCCTCCCCCTCCATCCCCTCGCTGTCCCTCCCCCTCCATCCCCTCGCTGTCCCTCCCCCTCCATCCCCTCGCTGTCCCTCCCCCTCCATCCCCTCGCTGTCCCTCCCCCTCCATCCCCTCGCTGTCCCTCCCCCTCCATCCCCTCGCTGTCCCTCCCCCTCCATCCCCTCGCTGTCCCTCCCCCTCCATCCCCTCGCTGTCCCTCCCCCTCCATCCCCTCGCTGTCCCTCCCCCTCCATCCCCTCGCTGTCCCTCCCCCTCCATCCCCTCGCTGTCCCTCCCCCTCCATCCCCTCGCTGTCCCTCCCCCTCCATCCCCTCGCTGTCCCTCCCCCTCCATCCCCTCGCTGTCCCTCCCCCTCCATCCCCTCGCTGTCCCTCCCCCTCCATCCCCTCGCTGTCCCTCCCCCTCCATCCCCTCGCTGTCCCTCCCCCTCCATCCCCTCGCTGTCCCTCCCCCTCCATCCCCTCGCTGTCCCTCCCCCTCCATCCCCTCGCTGTCCCTCCCCCTCCATCCCCTCGCTGTCCCTCCCCCTCCATCCCCTCGCTGTCCCTCCCCCTCCATCCCCTCGCTGTCCCTCCCCCTCCATCCCCTCGCTGTCCCTCCCCCTCCATCCCCTCGCTGTCCCTCCCCCTCCATCCCCTCGCTGTCCCTCCCCCTCCATCCCCTCGCTGTCCCTCCCCCTCCATCCCCTCGCTGTCCCTCCCCCTCCATCCCCTCGCTGTCCCTCCCCCTCCATCCCCTCGCTGTCCCTCCCCCTCCATCCCCTCGCTGTCCCTCCCCCTCCATCCCCTCGCTGTCCCTCCCCCTCCATCCCCTCGCTGTCCCTCCCCCTCCATCCCCTCGCTGTCCCTCCCCCTCCATCCCCTCGCTGTCCCTCCCCCTCCATCCCCTCGCTGTCCCTCTCTTGCTCTTGTCATATAGCATTATGTTATATTAAGAAAACGTATGAACAAAACTTCTCAATGACCACATTCAGTCTGAATTATTCAATTGAAGAGCATTACTTAAGTTGTTATTACTATGGGACCTTTCTGTGTCAAGGTTAGATTTGTGTTTTCGTTGTGAATGGTAGAAATGTTCGTTTGATAGAAATGAATTTTCCTATTATTCTTTACTTTCATCTCACAGCCTATATTTAAATGTGCATTTAAATTATCATCTCGGTTCAATACAAATAAATAAGCTATGTTCTAAATGGTTTGTGGGAATGTCTAGCCCAAGACTTGTCAAACCGGACGGGAAGAATCCGTGATGTACAACCATTTTGAGCCCAGATGAAATGCGAATGACACAACAAAAGAAATTTACAAACCTGAGCATCTCTCCTATCCACCTCCCCCAAAAGTGATCTGTCCCACCTGAGAGAGTGCACAGGTCCAGCACTGGATTATTTAACTATCCCAGGACACATTACACCGGAGCGGAAGTCGAAGAGCACTGATTTATACTGGACTGAATACAAAAGCTGGCTAATTCTGGGAAAATGGGTGAAATTTTCCAATTGCATACCTACATTCCCACTCATTTGTTTTCTTTTGCATGGAGCTCCAAGGTCCGTGTGCAGCAGCAACTTCGGGAAATCTGAAATTGATGATGGGAATTGTGATAACGTGTCAGTTGATGTGTCCACACTCTTGGAGTGGCTGCGCAGCTTAGAGAGAATGTTGTTCTTAATGCAAGTGGTTAGCTCATAGTTGCTTGCTCTGTTCTTCATTGTGATGGACAACGTTGTTGCTTGCTCTGATTGCTGGCAGGAAATCTGAGTTATGGGATGTTTGTCTTATGTCATTCTCGCATCTTTTCGAGGTCATCTGCAATCGTTCTGACATTTGTCATCTAACTGCCCTTCAGTTGACTCTTTCTGCTGTCCCTTTACTTTGTCCTTTAGAGGAAATCACCGTAGCTTTTCTGCTCTGAACAAATGGTTGAAATACTATATTCTGGTAGTCACGTTTTTGGCAAAGTTTTTTGCCTTTGAAATGCCAAGTGCTATTTTGTTTTATGGTCCGTTTTTGGAATTTTGGGGCGGTAATGGCCCGATGCTATTAGCGTTGGACTGTTAATCCAAAATCTAGGTAATGTTCTAGGAACTTGGGTTCAAATCCTGCCATGACAGATGGTGGAATTTCAATTTAAAAAAAAAGTCCTGGAATTAAGATCTATTGATGACCGTGAAACCATTGTCGATTGTTGGAAAAACCCACCTGGTTCACTAATGTCCTTTAAGGAAGGAAGCTGCCATCCTTATCTGGTTTGTCCTAAATGTGACATCAGACCCATGGCATTGTGGTTAACTCTTAACTGTCCTCTGGGCAATCAGGATGAGGAGTAAATGCTGGTCCAGCCAGCAATGCCCTTGTCCCATGAATAAATTTGAAAAGATTAAGGGCTCTCATGAATCTGCAGATCTCGGCACAATGCATTTTTACCCCTTTATTATCTTCCACCACAATTCTAGAGCCTTTTATTAAGGATGTAGCAGTATTTAGAATTTATGGGATATGGACATGGCTGGCTAACATGTATTGTCTGCCCTTAGTTGCCTTGAGACAGTGTTGGTGAGCTGTCTTCTTGAATCAGTGCAGTGCATGTGTTGTAGGCAGACCCATGATGCTGTTGGGGAGGGAATTCCAGGATTTTGACCCAGCGACACGGAAGGAATGACAATATATTTCCGTCTCAGATTTGAGAGTGCCTTGGAAGGAAACTTTCAAGTGGTGATGTGCCCATATATTTGCTGCCCTTGATCTTATGGTTGGAAGTGGTCATTGATTTGGAAAGTCCTGTCTAACTTTTGGGAATTTCTGCCATTAGATAGTACACACTCCTGTGTCTCAGTGTCAGTGGAGGAAGGAATGGGCGTTTGTGGATGTTGTGCCAATCAAGCAAGCTGCTTTGTCCCATATGTTGTCAAGCTTCTTGTGTTGTTAGAGCTGCACTCAGCCAGGCAAGTGGGGAATATTCCATCACACTTGTGCAATGTAGATGGTGGACAGGCTTTAGGGACCGAGGAGTTGAGTTACTTATAGAGTCATAGAGGACACAAACAGACCCTTCGGTCTAAACAGTTCATGCTGACCATAATCCCAAACAAACTAGTCCCACCTGCCTGCACTTGGTCAATATCCCTCCGAATATTTCTTATTCATGTACTTATCCAAATGTCTTTTAAACATTGTAACTGGATCTGCACCCACCACTTCCTCTAGCAGTTCATTCCACACCTGAACCACTCTATGTAAAACAAACAAATTGCTCCTTGTGCCAATTTTGACAGTATTAGGCAAGAACTTTCAAAAGTTGATTGAGGGTGGATATTCACAGGTAAAGGGACAGCTGGAAAATGGGAAGCCTTCCAACAATGAGATAACACGATTCCAGAGACAGTATGTTCCTGTTAGGGTGAAGAGCAAGGCTGGGAGGTATCGGGAGTACTAGATGACTAGAGAAATTGTGGTTTTGGTCAAGAATAAGAAGAAAGCATATGTCAGGTATAGATAGCAGAGATCGAGTGAATCCTTAGAAGAGTTTAAAGGCAGTAGAAATATACTTAAGAGGGAAATCAGGAGGACAAAAAGGGGAAATTTTTTGGCAAATCAGGTTAAGGGGACTCCAAATGGATTTCATAAACACATTAAGGACAACAGGGTAGCTAGGGAGAGAATAGGGCCCCTCAGAGATCAGCAAAGCAGCCTTGTGTGGAACTTCAGGAGATGGGGGAGATACCAAGTAAGTATTTTGCATCAGTGTTTACTGTGGAGAAGGACATGGAAGATGTGGGGAAATAGATGGTGACAGCTGATACTGGATGTCTTGAAATTCGTAAAGGTGGGTAAATCACCAGGACATCATCACGTGTAGGGTTGAGAGTGTGGTGCTGGAAAAGCAAAGCAGGTCAGGCAGCATCCGAGGAGCAGGGATGCTGCCTGACCTGCTGTGCTTTTCCAGCACCACACTCTCAACTCTGATCTCCAGCATCTGCAGTCCTCACGTTTTCTTCATCACGTGTACCTTAGAACTCTATGGGAACCAATGGAAGTGATTGCTGGGCCCCTTTCTGAGACATTTGTGCCATCGATAGTCGCGGGTGAGATGCTGGAGGCCTGGAGTTTGGCTAACGTGGTGCCACTATTTAAGAAAGGTTGTAAGGAAAAGAGGCCAGGGACTATAGACCAGTGAGCCCGACATCAGTGATGGGCAAGTTATTGGAGAGAATCTTGAGGGACAGGATTTACATGTATTTTGAGAGTTAGGAACTGGTTAGGGATAGTCAACATGGTTTTTTGCTTGGGAAATCCTGTATCACTAACATGATTTGAGTTTTTTGAAGAGTAACAAGGAGAATTGAGGGCCAAGTGATGGACATGATCTATGTGGACTTGAGTAAGGCATTCGACAAGGTAGGCTGGTTAGCAAGGTTAGATTACATGGAATGGAGGGACAATTAGCCATTTGGATACAGAACTGCCTCAAAGATAGAAGACAGAAGAATGGTGGTGGAGAGTTGCCTTTCAGACTAGACGCTTAATGAGCAGTGGTGTGCCACAAGGATTGGTGCTGGGTCCACTGCATTTTGTCATTTATAGTTTCACAATATCCACAAGAGTTCAGAAAAGATTTACAAGGATGTTGCAAGGGTTGGAGGGTTTGCGCTATAGGACGAGGCTGAATAGACTGAGGCTGTTTTCCATGGAGTTTTGGAGGCTGAGGGGTGACCTAATAGAGGTTTATAAAATTGTGAGGGGCATGGATAGGGTAAATAACCAAGGTCTTTTCACAGGGTGGGAGACTCCAGAACTAGAGGACATAGGCTTAGAGTGAGAGGGGAAAGATTTAAAAGGGACTTAAGGGGCAACCTTTCTGCGCAGGAAAAGGTTTAGAGGGATATGGGCCAAGTGCCGGCAAATTATATCGATTAGTTTAGGATATCTGCTCAGCATGGGCAAATTGGACCAAACTCTCTGTCTCAGTGCTGTACATCTATGTGACTTTGTATTTTTTGCATCTTTCTCCTCTCACTTTAAAAATATGCCCCTTGTCTTGAAATCTCCTAGCGAAGGGAAAAGACTGCCGTTCACCTTTTCTATACCCCTCATGATTTTATAAACCTATATAAGACCATCTCTCAACCTCTAATGTTCCACCTATCTGTATAACTCAGACCTCATTGTCAGTAACATCCTGGTAAATCTCTTCTGAATTCTTTACTGCTTAATTATATCCTTTCTATAACGGGGAGACCAGAACAGACACAGTACCTCTTCTGGCCTAACCACCATAATGTCCCAACTCTTGGACTCAAAGGTCTGAGCAATGAAGGCAAGCATGCTAAATGCCTTCTTAACCACCCCATCTATAAATAATGCAAACTTCAAAGAATTTATGTCCCTGAAACCCTAGGTCGCTCGTTGTACAACATTGCTCAAGGCTTGTTGTAGTACTTCTAGCCTGTCTTGTATGCTTTGTATTACAGCATGAGACCAGTTTAATTCTGGTAACTGGTAACCCCAGGATGTTGGTCGATTGTGTGGTGCTCGAAAAGCACAGCAGGTCAGGCAGCATCCGAGGAGCAGGATAATTGACATTTCGGACATAGGCCCTTCATTCCTAAGGAATGGTTTATGTCCAAAACGTAATTTCTCCTGCTCCTTAGATGCTGCCTGACCTGTGTTTTTCCAGCACCACACCCTTGACTCTGATCTCCAGCATCTGCAGTCCTCACTTTAACCCCAGGATGTTGTCAGTTGGAGATTCAGTGAAGGTATAGCCATGAATGTTAAGGGGCAATGGAAAGATTGTCTCTAGATGGTCATTCCTGGCATTTATGTGGAATGAATGTTACTTGCCACTTTGCAGCCCAAGCCTGGATATTCTCCTGGTCTTGTTGTGTTTGAACATGGATTGATTCAGAGGAGCCAAGAATGGTGCAATCATTGGTGAACATTCTTTCTTCTGACCTCACGATGGAGCGAAGGTCATTGATGAAGCAACTGAAGATGGTTAGGTCTAGGGCACTACACCGAGGAACTCTTGCAGAGATGTCCTGGAGCTGAGGTGACTGCTTTCCAAAAACCACAACCATCTTCCAATTTGTCAGTTACAACTAAAACCAGTAGAGGGTTTTCACCTGATTCCTGTTGATTGTAATGTGATTGGTGAGTTGGGAAAGGATTTTTTTAAGAATGGGAACTAGCGTTGGCTATTACGCGATTCTGTCCCCGGCTAGTTCACTTGAGGTGGTTACTTCAGGTCAACCAAAAGAGGTTGGATGATGGGGCAAATGTTTTCTGACCTTTATTGTTGATATTTTTGAGAATGGTTTTTAGAAATTATTGCAGGAGAAAAGATTTGGATTTCAAGATTCTCCTCATGGACAGTGTACCAACCCATCCTCCCACCATTGGTGAGCTTTCTGAAATCAACAAGTGCTATTTCTACCTCCGAACACGATCTCTCTCATTCAACCCATGGACCAGGATGCAATATCAGCTTTTAAAGCTTATTATTTAAGGTGCTCATTCAGAATGCTGATTGCAGCTACTGAAGGGATTACTGAGGATAGTGTTCTTCAATTTTGGAAGAGCTTTAACATTAATGATGATGATGCTGATGATGATCCTCAGCCCCTGTCTTAATGCAGTACTGTAACTCAGCAAACTCAGAAACCATAGTGTTACATTTATTATATTATTTCATTAAAATATATGGTTTTAATATTTACTTAAATCACGCTGTCATTTGTGTTCGGCTACTAATTTTTGTTTTGTGTTTTCCCGATATTTTTGGTGGTTCGCCCCAACCCTGTTTTTCCTGTAGGCCCCATTATTTCTGTTGTGTGATTTTCTGTAATAAGCGGTTGCACGAGAATGCAACTACTGCGTTAAGCAGGACAGATTGCATATATTAATGACTCGGATGAGGAAAGCTACATTTGCAGATAACACAAAAACAGATGGACAGGCAAGTGATGAAGATGAGTGGAGTCTGCAGAAGGATATAGTAGGTTATGCAAGTGGGCAGAGACTTGGAATATGGAATATACTATGGAAAAATGAGAGGTTATACATTGTGACAGGCAGAATAGAGGAGCTGACTATCATTTAAATGGAGAAAGACTGCAGAAAGGTGTATGTGCAGATGAATCTAGAAATCCTCGTGCATAAATCACTGTTATGGTCCAGACCTTGACAAATATATCAAGGAGATGGCCCACACCCTAACTTTTATTTAAAGATAAGTGTAAGGTGCTGTGTTCCAGATGTAATTCGATTGGTCACATTACTTGGCTTTAAGGCAAATGCAATTTTATTCTTACACATAGTTAAAATACAAACAAAATAAAGAATTATTGTAACTTTAACTCTATTGGAAAATTTAACGGAATAATAGATTATTTAACTACTAGACAGCAAATGTTCCAAAATAGTAACATCCCATAAACATACACTTGCAAAGGCAAATTCGGTAAAATAGATTGTCTGATATGTGGTGTTTATCCAGTAATGAGAAAAGAACACCAAAGGAAAATTCTGGCCGAGAAATAGAACTGAAGCTTTTTGCTGTAGCTTAGAGAGATGTATAACAGCTTCCACAGGCAATTTCAAAACCCCAACAACTGAAAGCTAAACTGAACCTGACTCCACCTATTCACACTGCTTCTCATGTTCTAACTTTTTAAAAAAAAAACCTTCGGGCCTCACAAGCTGTTTACTTCTTTTGGCTTGGAAGAGACAACTCTACGCCTCTGGCTCAAAAGCTCCCTACAGAAAAAAAAGATAAAATACACATCTCAAAGCCACAGTATCGTCACATCACAAAAAGCTAGCATTCAGGTTCAGCAGGTTACAAGAAAAGTTTGAAAGGGAATGGAGTATAAAAATAGGGAGGTTTTCATAAAATTATGCAAGGCACTACTCAGCCCACCGCTGGAATATTGTGAACAATTTAAGTTTTGCTTATTGAAAGAAAGATGTACTGGTATTGGAGATAGTCCAGAGAAGGTTTGGAGCGACTGTCTCATGAGGAGGGGTTGAATAGGTTGGGCTTGTACTTATTCATAGAACAAACGGTGGCACTCTGCTTCACAGCGTCAGAGACCCGGGTTCACTTTCTGCCTCGGGCAACTGTCTGTGTGGAGTTTGCACATTCTACCCATGTCTGCTTGAATTGGCCATGCTAAATTGCCTGTAGTGTTAGGTGAAGGGGTAAATGTAGGGGAATGGGTCTGGGTGGGTTGCTCTTCAGAGGGTTGGTGTGGACTTGTTGGGCAGAAGGGCCTGTTTCCACACTGTAAGTAATCTAATCTAACCATAGAATAGTACAGTGCAGAATAGGCCTTTCGGCCATTGATTTTGTGCTGACCTGTGAACTAATCTAAGCCCATCACCCTACACTATCCCATCATCCATATGCTTATCCAAGGACTGTTTAAATGTCTGTAATGTGGCTGAGTTAATTACATTGGCAGGCAGGGCATTCCATGCTCTTTGAGGTTTTCCAGGTTCTCTTTGAGTGGAGAACCTGCCTCTAACATCTGACTTAAATCTATCACCCTTCAATTTACAGCTATGCCCCCTTGTACAAGCAGATGTCATCATTCTAGGAAAAAGACTCTCACTGTCCACCCTATCTAATCCTCTGATCATCTTGTATGTCTCTATTAAATCCCCTCTTAGCCTGCTTCTCTCCAATGAGAACAGACCCAAGTCCCTCAGCCTTTCCTCAGAAGACCTTCACTCCAGACCAGGCAACATCCTGGTAAATCTCCTCTGCACCTTTTCCGATGCTTCCACCTGCTTCCTGTAATGGAGCGACCAGAACTGCACACAATACTCCAAGTGAGGCCACACTAACATTTTGTATAGTTGCAGCATGACATCACGGCTCCAGAACTCAATCCATCTACCTATAAAACCTGATACACTGTATGCCTTTTTAACAGCACTATCAACCTGGGTGGTAACCTGCAGGGATCTATGTACTTGGATACCAAGATCCCTCTGTACATCCACATTACCAAGAATCTTTCCATTGATCCAGTATTCTGCCTTCCTGTTATTAGATTAGATTCCCTACAGTATGGAAACAGGCCCATCGGCCCAATTATTCTTCCCAAGTATTTGAGTTTAGGAGATTCAGAGGTGACTTTATTGAAACACACTTTCTTGGGGATATGACAGAGTGTATGCAGAAAGGTTATTTCCTCCTGTGAGAGTGTCTCTGGCCAGAAGGCATAATTTCACAATAAGGGGTCACACATTTAGGATGGCGTTGAAGAGGAATTTCTTATTGCAGGGAATTATTGCAGAAGGCTGTGGAGGCTGGATTTGCTAAGTATTCAAGAATAGATTATTAATCAGTAAGGGAAAAAGCAGGAATGTAAAATTGAGCATTATCCAATCAGGCATGACCACCTCATTGAATGGCAGAGCAGATGTGATGGTCTGAATGGCCTGCTTCTACTCTTATGTCCTGTATTGTTTTATGGCAATCTGTATTGTTTCTAGAATGTCATTGCCGAATACATCTATCCGTTTCAGTTTTGAGACATCTGGTTGACTTACTTTCTGAAGGCATAGTTACAGATTTCCACTGCCCTGTAGTGGTTCCTGCCATCATTCTTTAATGACGTAGCTCCAATTTTATGATTAAACTATCTTCTCCTGTACAAGAGCCAATTAGAAGAAATAGTTCTGTATCTCGTATATTGTTCTTGTAATTGTGATGTGCACCTCAGTTAGATCACCCTTTAATCATTGAATCTGAGAATGGTATTAAAGGATGGTTACTGCTCAGTAGGATTTCGTTCTGGTAGTCATGTCATTGTTAGCTCTGCTGGAGCTTCTTACTTGGTTCTAGACCCTCTGCTCTTTTCTTAACAAATTTTCTCTGATCAGATGCTTATCTCATTCCATTGTGAAAGCCATGTTCGAATCTGCCTCCACCTCTCACTCAGGCAGTGTGTTCCCAATCCTAACTCGTCATTGCATTTTAAAAAAAAGTTGTTTGTTGCTGTTCTCTGTTTTTGCCATTCACCTTTTATATTGATATTCTCTGCTTAATTCTTTTGTCAGTAAAAGCAGTTTCTTGCTATCCATTGTTTACACCCCGAACTGGTGGATCAGATATCCTTTCAGTCTTAAGGGGAATAACCCCATTTTCTTCAGTCTATCCATCTGCCACCCAGAATCATTCTAGCCAATGTTTTAGGTACCCTGTCTTAAGATTTTACATTGTTTTGATAGTATGTTGTTCTGGAATTGAACACAACACTGTGTTTGAAGCTGAGCCAGAATTTAATATAGATTTCTGGTAACTGCATGACTTTTATACTTGGTTCTTGGTTTATGTTCGGTACTAACCATGGTATCTGCAGGAATGGGACGCATTTAATGTTGGATGGGTAGACTGAACCAGCAGAGTATCTGCTATTTAGTAACTAGGGCATTGTCACCAATCTGAAGGGAGCTGTCACTGTTTGTAGGTATCATGTCAGATAAAAGAAGAAAAATAATAACCTGTTTGATCCACATAATGGAAATGTGTTTGGTACATCAGTGAAGATGTACCACCAAATATCTTTCTTTACTGTTTAGGGTAAGTCAGCAGAATAAATTTAAGATTTCAGTATGTAAATTGTGCTCACTTTTCTTTGCTCAATAGTTTAAAAAAATATAAATTTCATTATGCAAATCATTTCTGCTCTTGTCATTTCAGATTACTGTAATTTGAGTGGTTTTAGTATTAGTTATTTTTGTTCAGTCCCTAGTGCTTCCTCACAGTTCATTGTAATTAAAATAGGGAATGAAATTTTGCTCTAATTACATTTTTGAATTTTTGAGAAGAAGAATAATTTCATTAAAGTGTGTAAAATTTGAATGGCTGAACAGAATATATGCCAAGAGGTTGTTTCCACTCAGGTTGTAAGTTTACTCGCTGAGCTGGAAAATTCATTCTCAGATGTTTCGTCACCATGCTAGGCAACATCACCAGTGAGCCTCCATTAAAGTGCTGGTGTTCTGTCCCGCTTTGTATTTGTTTGTCTTGGTCTGTTGTAGTGGGTGATATCACTTTTGGTTCTTTTTCTGAGATGTTGGTAAATGAGGTCCAGATTGATGTGTTTGTTGATGGACTTCCGGTTTGAATGCCAGGCCTCTCGGAATTCCTGTGCGTGTCTTTGTTTAGGCTTGGCATCATGGTAGCCCACAAACCTATCAACACGCTGAAAGATCTCTTGATTAGTCTAAAGGACCCTGTACCAACAACCAGCAGAATGAACATCCTATACAAAGTACCCTATAAGGATTGCAACAAACATTTCAATGGACAGACTTCGTGAATTTATGTAGTGCATCCTATAGGTAGTACACATTGCCACTACTGAATATCAGTGTTGGAAGGAGTGTATGTTTGTGGATATGAGTTAACCTCTGATCTCTTGTTAGCTGGATTCGTATACCTCAAAAAAACAAATTGTTATACAAACCCAGCAGGTGTGGCAGCATCTGTGGAGAGAAAGCAAAGTTAACTTTTCTGGTTTGGTGACCCTTCTTCAGAGCTCAGAGATGTCGCAACATCCTAATTTCTTTGGTTAATCAACTTATCTTCTAATGTTGAAATAAAATCCACAACTTTGCGTGGATTTTAAAAGCAAATCACACAGATCCATCAGGCCATATTTGCCTGAGACCTTTCCATTAATGACAGCTAATAGCTGCTCTGGGACCATAATAGCTGCTCTGTCTCTCTGACTTTGCACATTTATTTCTGTTTTAAGTAATCATGCAAAGCCCTCTTGATTGCCTCAATTCAGCCTGCCTCAGTCATAGTTTCAGATGGTCCATTCCAGACCTGAAGCTACATTGTGGAAAATGTTTCCCTGTGTTGCATTTACTTCCTTAGTAAATCACTTAAAATCTGTGCCCTCCAGTAATGATCCAATGCACTTACGTTCTTCCTGTAGTGTGGTGTTCAGAACTGTACACAATAATCTAGCAGAGGTCTTTGTCCTCATGCATAAAGTCACAAAAGCTAAGACCTGGGAGACCTAGAAGTTAATTGCAGGTTTGTTCTTGATCAAAGAACTTTATAGATGCTTTACTCTGGAAAGGCTGAAAGCTTAACCAGGTAGCAGATGTTTGGTCACTCTGGTCATTCATAGGAATTGGTGTCAGCAAGACTGGAAGAGAACATGATGGTCAGAGAGAGGGAGGGGCTAGAGTTTTTTGAACTGTTGTGAACTGAAAGTTTCTGACAGAAGCTTGGTTGTTGATGCTCCAGCATGAAGATTTGAAAGGTCCATGCCTAACCTCCCATTATCAACTATTGAAAGTTCGGAGAATAGAAATTAAGTTAGAAAAGTTATTGAATCTTTCTCGGAGTGAACTGGAAAAGATAGCATTGGTCATCATTGAAAAAAGAAGTCAAGAGTCAGTGGTGTGAAACAACGCATCATGGAAACTGTTGAAGTGATTTGGACAGTTTTGTTACTTTTCCTTTTTTAAAACATTTATCCCTTGATTGTATTTGTTTGTCTGTTATATGAATGAAGCTGAAAACAAAGATTATTGGATTTAAATCATACTGTAGATTACTTTGTTTAACTTTGAGCTATTGAAGTTACTGTGTTAATAAATAAAGTCTTTTGTTTAAACTACTAACCTGGTGCCTGATATTGATTTATTTGCCAAGTCTGGGACTGGCTATTCAGAAAGTATGGTTAAGAACCACGAGTCATTTTTTTAGGGTCTTTGAAAGTTTTAATTTTACTGTTTTGTGTGTTGTAATATTATCATAATTGAATCCTTCACTATCTACATCCTGGGGTTATCATTTTTCAGAAATTGAACTAGACTAACTATTGAAAAGACACATGTCAAAGTGTGAGGGCATTTTTCCCACTTGTCTGGATGAGTACAGCTGCAACAACACTCGATGCTTGACATTGTCTAAGGACAAGGCGGCAGCCTAGGTTGGCAAGGTGTCAACGCGCTCTACCACTGATGCTCAGTAACAGCATGGAGAGCACACCATTATAAGATATATTGCAGAAATTCACCAAGGTTCCTCAGTCAGCATGTTCCAAATCTGTGATCACTACCATATAGAAGGACAAGGAACGTCACCACCTGCAAGTTCCCTCCAAGCCACCCACCATCCTAACTCGGAAATACATCACTGTTCCCTCAGTATTGCTGGGTCAAAATTCTGGAATCCCTTCTTAATGGCATTGTCAGTCTACTTACTGCACATGAACTGTAGCAGTTCAAGAACGCAGCTCATTATCTTCTCGAGGGCAACTAGAGATTGCAAATAAACCAACCAGCAACACCTACATCTCATAAATGAATAAAACAAAATTAGCCTCAGTTATACATTGTTAAGGTAGAGGAAAATCATTTCCAAGTATTTTAATTGAATGTTCTTGAATGATTCTTTAAATGGGAAATGGAGGTTATATTTAAAATGAGTTTGGAAAGTGCCGTCTGAGGAGCCTTCGTGAATTTCTGCAGGGCATCTTGTAGATAGAACACATTGCCACTACTGAGCATCAGTGTTGGAAGGAGTGTTTGTAGATATGAGTTAACCTCTGATCTCTTGTAGTTCCCTGTATTCATATACATCAAAAAACAAATTGCTGGACAAACCCAGCAGGTGTGGCAGCAGCTGTGGCAAATGGGACTAGATTAATTTAGGATGTCTGGTCGGCATGGATGAGTTGGACCGAAGGGTCTGTTTCCATGCTGTACATCTCCATGACTCTATGACTCTATCGACTACACTACCATTGTCAATCTTTTGGTAACTTCCTGAAAAACTCAATCACATCTGTGAGACACGATTTTCCTTGCACAAAATCTTGCTGACTGTCCCTAATCAATTATTGCCTTTCTAAATATCCATAAATTGTATCTTTAATAATTACTTCCAACAATTTACCCACAACTGAAATCAGACACGCAGGTCTATAGTTCTCTGATTTCTTCTTACACCCTTTCTTAAACAAAAGTACAACATTAGCCACCCTCCAGTCATCAGGCACCTCACTCGTAGTTATAGATGTTGCAAATATTTCTGCAAGGGGACTTTCACTCTCTTCCCTTACTTCCCACTATGATCTGGGATAGATTAGATCATGTCTTGGAGATTTAACCACCTTTTATATTTTTTAAGATCTCCCAAACTTCCTCTTCTAGAATGTGAACTGTTTTTGAAACATCAAAGTTTATTTCTCTACATTCTGTAGACTCCATTTCTTTCTCCACAGTAAAAACTGACACAAAATATTAATTTAGTATCTCTTTCATCTCTTAGGGTTCAATGACCTCCTTGACCTTTAAGAGGCTCTACCCCTTCTCTAGTTACCCTCTTGCACTTAATGTATTTGTAGAATCTCTTTGGATTATCCTTCTCCACCAATATTATCTCATATCCCCTCTTTACTTTCCTGACTTCTTTCTTAAGAATGCCACTACACTGTTTATATTGATTAAATTCGATTGACCTTTGTAGTCTACATCTAAAATAAGATTCTCTTTTATTCTTGACTTGTACCTCAATATCTTTATTCATCCATTGTTCCTTAATCTTACCAGCCTTACCCTTTACTCTAACAGAAACGCAATGCCTCTGAATTCTCGTTTTCACACTTGAATGCCTTCCACTTATCGGATGTTATTTTATCCGCGAACAGTCTACTAGAATCGACTTTTGAAAGCTCTTCTCTCATACCATGAAAATTTGCCTTACTTCAAGTGAAATCTTTAACTCTCATGGAAGTCTTATCTTTTTCCAAAACCATTTTGAAATTAATAGAATTATGATAGCTAGATCCAAAGTGTTCCCTCACGTTTACTTAAGTCACCTGTTCTACCTTCTTGCCCAAAAGAATATCTAGTTTTGCTCCTCAGTAGGAGCATCCACACATTGATAAAGAAAATTTTCTTCAACACATTTGCCAAATTCTTCACCATCCAAACCTTAAACACTATGGTAGCCCCAGTCAATGTTTGGAAAATTAAAATCCACCGTTATTATAACCATATGCTTACATATATCTGAGCTCTCCCTTCATATTTGTTTCTCAATTTCCCTGCTACTATTAAGAAGCCTGTAGTGCAATCTCATGAAAGTGATCATTGCTTTTTTATTTGTAATTTCTACCCTTACATTTTCACTGGAAGACTTTTCAGAAATACCTTCCCTAGTTACAGCAGTAATCAAAACGCCACCTTAATCATTTCTTGCATCCTTTTCTATCTTTCCTATAGCTTAACAAATCCAAACATTAAGCTGCTAGTCTTGTCCATCTCTCAGCCAAGTTTCTGTAATAGCTATGATGTCCCAATCCCATGTTCTTAAACATGCCCTGAGTTTGTTAGCCTTACCTGTAAAAACCCCTTGCATTGAAATAAATGCACTTCAGTTCCTCAGAGTTACTATGTATTCTGACTTTCTCTTGTCTCAATGTACGTGTGTTAAAATTCTGGCATTGTAACTAGATAATTTTGATTTCAAGTAGTTAAATTGTGTTTGAAGTAAAATAAGTCTCTATTGTTGACCATGCACTGATTGGATTATTGTAATAACCAAGCTGGTTTAGTAGTATCATGTAGGAAAGGAAACCTGTCATCCTGCCCAGTCTGGTCTATATGTGATTCCAAACCGATCACAATGTGGTTTACTCTTAACTGCTCTCTGAAATAACCTAGAAAATCACTGTTGTATTCATTCAGTAAAATAATGTGATTTGTTTTTAATACGTTGATTTGTTAATGACTGAACTGTGGATTTTTATTTTGTTTCCATGAAACTTTATCAGATTGAGACAATTTAGCATTGGTTGTTGAGTGTTGATGAGCTATTATTTGAGATTAGATTAATCATACAACTGTTTTGAGGTAAAAATATTCTGTCCTCCAATATCTCAAAACCTTTCTTTAAAATGCAGGAAAGGTTTGAAGCAAAGTTTGGTCTGTTCAGTAATGAAACCATGCAGAGTGTTTGTAGTTGTTAAAGCATGACTTAAAACATGTGTATTTATAGTCTGAAAGCTATTTTATGTGAAATATTAGAAGTTGGTATGGTAACTGTTACATCTCCCATTTTAAGCCGGGGATTCCAACCCTTTGCCTCATAAGGAAAAAGCCAATGCACAAACTACATTAAGGCTGAGTAATTGGTAAGTTGAGGAGCAATATAAAATATAGTTGCTGATGACCAATTAAATTTTTAGCTAGTTTTTTTTGGAGGAGATATGAGTGGTTTGGTAAGTTCCTTTGATGTTGCAAAAAATTCAAATGGAATTTTTTTTCAAATCTGAAAGCTAAGATAGTAAATTGGATGAACAATATTGTGGAGAAAGATAAAAACATTTATTTTCTCAAAAATTTGAGTAGACTTTAATTTTGTGTAAACTTTGACCTCACACTAAATAATATGAAGTAAAGTTTCATGAGGCAATGTTTCAGTTATTGCTTAGAGCTTGGCTTTATTAATAAAATTGAAGTGATAGTATGTTGTTTTCTAGTGCTTGTATTGGTATTCAAGTTTCTGCTGGTTTGAATGTTTACAATAAACATATTCTTCATGATACTACAAAAACCTTCATATTTAATCTTTAATATTGTGTTTCCAAGGAATGCACAAAAAATGAACTTATTTGAAATTTTCTGTAACGGGATTTCTTTGAAGAGGTTGTTCCAGGATCACTGTAGACACAGGAACCTTTTCAAAAAAGACTTCTTAGAAATCATGTAACTGAACTGTTTGCCTTGTTGTAAATCCCTTCTTCAGATGCAGGCAAGAAGCCCGATGAAAGGCTGCCTAGATGATCTCTTCCCATTTCTGGAAAGGAAACCTTATTTGAGTTATGGGTGAAGCATCATGTTTTTTTCTCTTTTGCAAGAGTAATTAAGGAGCATGTAAATATTATTTTACTTGAGCAAGTTGTGTCTTTAAGACTTCAGTGGCAACCATGTGGTTAATGACTTGACCACATTTTCCAGAATATCAGAGCAATAAAATTTGAATTGCTCTAATCTTTACTGCTTTGTCTTCACAAATAAACCCTGGCCAAAGTATTTTTTTTAGAAAGCCAATCTTTGCAGCGTAATAGCTTTTCCCCATTTTTCCTTGAAGGTTGAGTATTTTGGGGATATTATAAGGTGAATTATTGATGCTGTTATGTTTCTGATGTATGTTGTTCAATGAAGATGTAATAATTGGTTCAGATTTTGTCTCCGTGATCCCATAATTATTAAGAAACCTAGGTCTGGTCTTGTTTGTACTGTAGCAATGATGAAGCTTTAACTGTCCGTCATCGATTCAAGAAAGCATCAAGTGTTCATATGGAAGTAAAAAGGTCTTGTCCAATAATAATGTCCCTACTCGGGATCAGAACGTCCAGGTTCAAATCCTGTTAAACGGCTCAGGCTATCCTGGACTCGACCTGTAAGCCTCTCTTGGTTCGTCCCGGAGGTCGTACTTGGTGGTAGTCTGGAATATAAAGCTCTTACAGACAACTTAGTTTAAATTATTACCTTTTATTTACCAATGGCATCAGGTTTTAAAAACATTAGCAGAATAGCAGCGCCAGCTCTTACCCCCAAGAGCTCTCTGAGACTACGTCCCTTATTGCTGCAAGCAAACTGTCTTTATACAGAAATTGGTACTGAGGTTACAGAAAACACTACTTGACCATAATCAGATAAGTAGTAATAAAATGGCAAAAGTTTGTAGAGGAAGAGAAATTAATTGACAGGTCTGAGTACACTTAACTAATTAAGCTACATGCACATCAAAGTGGGAAACCCTGATCATGTCAGACCAAATGGCCAAATGCTTTAGCTAGATAAGCTCTCTTTAAACGGAAGATCATAGTAAGAGACTAGTCTAAACTATGTGAAAAAGGTCATGAGGTAACCTCGTTCAGCTAACACATTCCACAACTGAACAAATGTTACCACCTTATTAACACCGATCCATTGACACTAAGAACAAATATCCTTAATTCTTCAGAACAAATGCCTATCCCCACCCCGTGGTCAAGCGCTTTCTTGCATATCATGTTTAGTTCTCGTGTGTGTAGTAGATGTGTCAAATGAAAGGCTACCAACCTTCTCAGTTCCACTTGCCCAAGAGGTTTCATACAAGTTCATCAAAAATATTTTTTATACCAAAGTTACATAATATAACCATTGGAGACCTAACCAGAAGACCACGTAGCATGTGTGCAGCGTTATGATTCCAATTGATGTTGTGGAATGTTTCTCATAACTATTTATAAAAAAACATCATGGCTACAGAAGTACTTATATGATAGCCATTAAACTCCTTCAGACACAGATCAAACCCATATGCCACTGGTTCAAAATCCAAACTCTAAAGGTTAAATCTCACTCCTTATGTCATGACTGAGAGATTTGATGGTTCAGATTTAATTTGAATTTGGAAAGTATAGAAATGTAGAAGGGAACAGTTGGAAAAAATATAAAAGGGAATGTCAGTATTGAGGTGAGTGGTGCGAGGATCAATCAACAAAGTTAATGTTACAAGGACAGAGTCATGGGACAAGTGAAGATTTAAAAGGTGCCGGTAACTGACAGATGTCGCCTCAAAACAAAATTGAGAATACAGTAAAGCTTGAGACCTGAAATGGAAATAATTGGGCAGAACTTCTGAAACAGAATTCAGTGAGCTTGGAAGACTGTGTTTTTAAACAAAGTGCTTGAGGAACTCAGCAGGTCTGGCAGCATCTGTGGAGAGAATAACAGAGTTAATGTTTAAAGTCTAATATAACTCTTACTCTTGGAGACTGCAGTGTAGCTGGAAAGTTGAGATGCTGATCCTTGAGCTTTCATTGAGTTTCAGATGGACATTACAGGGAGTCAAGAACAGAAGTGTCAGCAGGTGAGCAAGGTGAAAATTTAACATGATAGGTTTCCAGAACCTTGTGGGTTGAGCATTGAGTTCGACAATTTGAGTGTTTAGTTGATTGCTGACAGACAGCAAGAAGTGGAACTTAAGGCCCTATTATGAGTTGCAGAACCAGACAAGCTATGTTATGTGCAAGCATACATATTTACCAACAAGTCTCTATTCCTAATGAAGGGCTTTTGCCCGAAACGTCGATTTTCCTGCTCCTCGGATGCTGCCTGACCTGCTGTGCTTTTCCAGCACCACTTTAATCTAGACTCTGGTTTCCAACATCTGCAGTCCTTGTTTTTACCATATTTACCAACAAGTCAAAATGTAATTTCCACAGCCTTCAGGAAAATTCAGTTGTATCAACATGGCATCTAGTAGGAATGGAATTGCTGCAGATTATTTTTTGAAGTCAAAATTTTTAGACCATTAATGCTCTTCTGCTAAAGGGGTATTTAAACAATAATTACCCCCTTCTAAAATGATCTGTCTATGAAACCTTTGAATTAAAAATGTTCAGGTTGTCAGATTTAAGAGCATTGAATAAATGCTTAAAATGATTGATGAATTGATATTGTATCAAAGCTTTGCTTCAAAAAAGTGCTTTAAATGAGCTGTGTAAAGTAGTAGTCATTTGGATAAAAACAAAATATTGCAGATATAGTACTAGAAATCTGAAACAAACACAAAATGCTGGAGAAACTTAGTAGATCTGGTTGTCTCGGTGGAAAGAGAAATAAAATTAATGTTTTGAGTCGGATATAATATCTCCAGTCGACCTCTCCTGAACAAATAGAGCATGTTCATCCTTGACTTGTACATGGGAGAAAAACTGAAGCATTTATTTGTTTCTCTCAGCTTTCTGCTTTTCTCACAAGGGGATAACTCTGTGCCACCCTCCAGAATCTTGCACAAATAATCTCAAGTCACGTATGATTAGAACAATGACACTGGAAGTCAGCAATCGTTTTGTGACTTTGTTGGACACCTTTGCTCTATGTGTAAATTGACCCTGAGCTTCCAGCTGCCTGCCACTTCAACACACTACCATGCCAACATTTCTGTCTCAGGCCGGCTGCATTCTGCCTAGGCACCTTACAGCCTTCAGGACTTAACATTGAGTTTAAAAGTTTCAAATCTTGAACACCTCCATCTATGTTTGTTACCCACTACCTCAGTGCCAGGTCATGTCCTGCATGGGTTACTCTCAGCACAGCAGACCCATTTTCAACCACTTACATTTCTTGTTAACACCCTCTCCGGCATTTATCTGTTTCTCGCTTATCATCCATAAACTCTTTCTGCACCAAGTCCTTTATTCTCTGTCTCTTCCTTTCTTCTTTTCTCCCTCCCTCTCTCCCTCCCACCTGCTCTCTCTTCCCCCCCTCTCTTTCTCTTGTTTACCCCCTTCCCCTTCCCCAATTCTCCCTTCACACCTGTCCTCCTCCCTCTCTCTCTCCCCCTTCCCCTGTCTCTCCACTCTCTCCCCTGCCCTTCCCTCTTTCTCTACCCCCTTCCCTATTTTTCTCCCCCTTATCCCACCATCTTTCTCTCCCACCCTCTTCCTCTTCTACTTCCTCTTTTTTTTGCTTCCCCTCTTGCCCCCTCCCTCTTTCTCCCCCCACTCCCCTCCACTCCCCCCTGCATCTCTCCACTCCGCCCTCTCTCCCCACCACCCTCTCTCCCCACCACCCTCGCTCTCATAGTCTCCTCCTGTCGCTTCTTAGGCTCTTCTCTCCTCCCTCTCTCTCCGTCCACCCTCTCTCTCCCCTTCACCTTTCCCCCTCTCTCCCCTCCACTCTGTCTCCCACTCCCTCTCTACCCCTCCCTCTCCCTCACCCCCACCCACTCTCTTAATCCCTGCCTCCTCTCCTTCCCCTCCCTCCCCCTTTCCCCCTCCCTCCCCCTTTCCCCCTCCCTCTCCTTTCCCCTCCCTCCCCCCTTCCCCCTCCCTTCCTTCCTTCCTTTCCTCTCCTATCTGTCCTTTCCATCTTCTTCCAACTCTTCCCCTCCTCCTTTTGCTTTCCCTCTCTCCTTTACCCATCTCCCTCCCTCCCTCTCATTCCCCACCCGCCCTTCCCCCTCTATTCCTCCATCCACCTCCCCTCCTCCTTTCCCTCCCCACTTTCTCTTTCATCCCATCTGGTCTCCGCCCCCAGCCGCCTTTCCTTCACACCATCCATCTGTGTCTCACTTGCTTATGCTCTCTTGGTCACTCGCTCATTCCAACTGTCTCCTTCTATTCTTCCATTTTTCTCTCTCTTGTCCCTCAGCATCTCTCTTTCTGCCACTCTCTCTGCCACTTCTCCCTCTCCATCCATTTTTCTGCCTCCCTCCTCCACTCTTCACCCCACTGTACAACCACCCCATTCACCAGCCTCCGCTTATCATCGCCCCCTTCACCAATCTCCCTTCCCTCCCTCCTTCCACCCTCCTCCCTATTTCCACCCCCTCCCTCCTTCACCCAGCTTCCTCATTCCATCCCCTGTCTTTCTCCTTCCAACTTGCCTTCCTATTTCCAATCCCTCGATCGCTTCACCCTCGTCCCTTCCCTTGATCTGTGCGCCCCGTCCCTTAGCGCGCCCCGTCCCTTAGCGCGCCCCGTCCCTTAGCGCGCCCCGTCCCTTAGCGCGCCCCGTCCCTTAGCGCGCCCCGTCCCTTAGCGCGCCCCGTCCCTTAGCGCGCCCCGTCCCTTAGCGCGCCCCGTCCCTTAGCGCGCCCCGTCCCTTCGTCCATCCCTGTTGCCTGCTACCCTGTTCCCCCTCCCCCCAGCTCTTCCCTCCCCCCGAATCCTTCCCTGCCCCCAAATCCCTTCCCCAGCCCGTCCCTCCCGCAATCCCTTTCCTTCCCTTCCCTCCCCTTCCCTGATCCCTTTCCACCCCACTTCCTCCCCCCATCCCCTCCCTTCCTTCCCCCCCTCCTTTCCCCCTCCCCTCCCTTCCTTCCATCCCATCCCTTCCTTCCCCCATCCTTTTCCCCACTTCCTCCCCCCTTCCCTTCCCTTCCCCCCCAATTCCATTCCTTCCTATCCCATCCCTTCCCTATCCTATCCCATCCCTATCCTATCCCATCCCTTCCCTATCCCACATTCCTTTTCCCCATTCCTTTCCCTTTCGCCACTTCCTTCCCCTATCCCTTCCCCCTCAATCCCTTCCCCCTCAATCCCTTCCCTTCCCCCTCAATCCCTTCCCTTCCCCCTCAATCCCTTCCCTCCCCCTCAATCCCTTCCCTCCCCCTCAATTCCTCCCCCCCTCAATTCCTTCCCCCTCCAATCCCACCCATCCCTTTCCCCCAATCCATTCCCCCCCTTCCCCTCCATCCTGCCCACAACCATCTTTCCCTCACTCCACATCTGTCTCCCATGCCCGTACTCTCTTGCACACTAGCTCTCTCCAATTCATTCCCAACTGTCTCAACATCTCTTTCTATCCCTCTCTCTGTCATTTCTTCCTCTCTCTTTCTCTTTCTCTCTATCCCTTTCTTCCCCTCCCTTCACCTCTTGTAAGGCTAAGAATAGAGAGCGTGTGCAGATGAATATGTGGCTGCAGGGCTGGTGTGGGATGGAGGGCTACAGATATGTGAAACATTTGGGGAAGCTGGGACCTGTACAAGAAGGACAGGTTGCACCTGAACTGAAAGGGTACCAATATCCTGGGCAGGAGGTTTGTTACCGCTCTTTGGGAGTGTTTAAAATAGTTTGGCGAGAGTTGGGAACCAGAGTTATGGATCAGTTGATGGAGTAGCCAGTGCACAGATTCTGTGGGAAGGTGCAGACAGTTAATAGGGCAGATTTGCCGTCAGTGTGATGGGTTGAAGTGTGTCTATTTTAAAAGCAAGAAGTATCAGGAATAACGGTGATGTGTGTGTGTGTCATTGCTAATCAGGGATAGTATCATAGCAGCAGAAATGGAGATCGTTGAGGTGGCTTTGTCTCCAGAGTCAGAAACAGGAAAGGAGCAGTCACTTTATTGGGTGTTTTTTTACAAACCCTCCAATAGCAGCAGAGACATGGAGGAGCAAATTGTGAGGCAGATTTTGGAAATGTGCAGAAGTCACAGGGTTGTTGTCATGGGAAACTTCAACTTCCTTTATTATTGATTGGAACCTCCTTAGTTCAGATAGTTTGGATGGTGGAAATTTATGTCAAGTGTGTCCCGGAAGGTTTCTTGATTCAATATGTAGATATAGGCTGAATAAAGGGGGACTATACTGAATTTGGTATTTGGCAATGAGCCAGGCCAGGTGTCAGATCTGGTGGGAGAGCATTTTGGTGATAGTAATCATAACTCCCTGCCTTTTACTGGAGAGGGATGGGACAGATGGTATGGGACAGTATTTAATTGGGGGCGGGAGGAATTACAATGCTATTAGGTAGGAACTGGGTGCCTAAATTGGGAACAGATTTTCTCAGGGAAATGTACGACAGAAATGTGGAAGTTGTTTGGGGAGCACTTGCTGATGATGCTGGGTAGGTTAGTTCCACCTCAGCAAGAAAGGGATCGTAGGGTGACGAAACCTTGGGTGACAAGAGATGTAGAACTTCTACTCAAGAAGAAGGAGGAAGCTTACTTAAGGCTGAGAATGCAAGGATTAGATAGGACTCTAGAGGGTTACAAGGTGCCCAGGAAGGAACTGAGAAGGGGACGTAAAAAGCTTTAGCGGGTAATGTTAAGGAAAAACTAAAGGCATTCTACACTTAGGTGAGGAGCAAGAGAATGGGGTTGAGCTGATCAGGGATAGTGCAGGATACTTGTGCCTCCAGTTGGAGGAGGTAGGGGAGGTCCTTAATGAATACTTTGCTTTAGTATTCGTTAGGGAGAGGGACCTTGTCATTTGTGAGGACAACGTGAAACAGACTGATATACTCGAACAGGTTGAAGTTAAGAAGGAGGACGTGCTGAAACATTTGAAATACATAAGGATAGATATGTCCCCAGGCCAGATGGGATATACCCAAGGTTACTACAGGAAGCAAGGGAAGAGATTGTTGCGCTTTTGGTGATGATCTTTACGTTGTCACTATCCACTGGAATTAGTATCAGATGATTGGAAGGTGGCAAATGTTATTTCCCTGTTCAAGAAAGGGAATAAGGATAACACTGGGAATTACAGACCAGTCATTCTGCATCAGTGGTGAGGAAATTCTGAGAGACAGGATTTAAGATTACTTGGAAAACCATAGCTTGATTAGAATTTGTCAGCATGGCTTTGTAGGGGGCTGGTCATGCCTCAAAAGCCTTATTGAATTCTTTGAGGATGTGGCATGGATTTTAGCAAAGTGTTTGACAAGGTTCCCCATGGAAGGCTCACTCAGAAAGTAAGGAGGCATGGGATACAGGAAAATTTCGAAGTGAAGGAGCCTTGGGAAGTAGTGACCATAATACGATAAGCTTCAATCTGCAATTTGAGAGGGAGAGGGTACAATCAGAAGTCACAATATTTCTGTTGAATAAAGGGAACTATGAGGGAGGAGCTGGCCAAAGTTCAATGGTGCAATACCTTAGCAGGCATGACAGTGGAGGAACAATGGTGATATTTCTGTGTATAATGCAGAAGTTGCAGGATCAGTTCATTCCAAAAAGGAAGAAAGATCCTAGGAGAAAGCTTGGGTGGCTGTGGCTGACGAGGGAAGTTAAGAAACATGTAAAGTTAAAAGAGAAAAAGTATAACATAGCAAAGATAGTGGGAAAACGGAGGACTGGGAAGCTTTTAAAGAACAGCAGAGGATTACTATGAAGGAAATACGCAGAGAAAAAGATGAGGTACGAAAGGTAAACTGGCCAATAATATAAAGGAGGATAGTAAACGTTTTTTTAGGTATGTGAAAGGCAAAAAAATGGTTAAGACTAAAATTGGGCCCTTGAAGACAGAAACAGGGGAATATATTACGGGGAACAAAGAAATGGCAGAAGAATTGAATTGGCACTTCTGATCTGTGTTCACTGGGGAAGACACAAGCAATCTCCCTGAGGTAACAGTGGCTGAAGGACCTGAAGTTAAGGGAATTTATATTTGCCAGGAATTGGTGTTGGAGAGACTGTTAGGTCTGAAGGTTGATAAGTACCCGGGGCCTGATGGTCTACATCCTAGGGCACTGAAGGAGGTGGCTCGAAATCGTGGATGCGTTGGTGATTATTTTCCAGAGTTCAATAGATTCGTGATCAGTTCCTGCAGATTGGAGGGTAGCTAATGTTGAACTACTTTTTAAGAAAGGTGGGAGAGAGAAAGCAGGAAATTATAGACCAGTTAGTCTGACCTCAGTGGTGGGAAAGATGCTGGAGTCTATTATAAAGGATGAAATTACGACACCTGGACAGTAGTAACAGGATAGGTCAGAGTCAGTATGGATTTATGAAGGGGAAATCATGCTTGACTAATCTTCTGGAATTTTTTGAGGATGTAACTGTGAAGATGGACGAGAGAGATCCTGTAGATGTAGTGTACCTGGACTTCCATAAAGCTTTTGATAAAGTCTCGCATAGGAGGTTAGTGAGCAAAATTAGGGCGCATGGTATTGGGGGCAAAGTACTAACTTGGAGAGAAAATGGGTTGGCTGACAGGAAACAAAGAGGAGTGATAAACGGCTCCATTTCGGAAGGGCAGTGAAAAAGATGGGTACCCCAGTGGGGTACCGCAGGGATCAGTGCTGGGACCGCAGCTTTTTACAATATATGTTAATGATATAGAAGATGGTATCAGCAATAACATTAGCAAATTTGCTGATGATACAAAGCTGGGTGGCAGGGTGAAATGTGATGAGGATGTTAGGAGATTACAAGGTGACCTGGACAGGTTAGGTGAGTGGGCAGATGCTTGGCAGATGCAGTTTAATGTGGATAAATGTATGGTTATCCACTTTGGTGGCAAGAACAGGAAGGCAGATTACGACCTAAATGGAATCAATTTAGGTAAAGGGGCAGTACAGAGAGATCTGGGTGTTCTTGTTCACCAGTCAATGAAGGTAAGCATGCAGGTACAGCAGGTAGTGAAGAAGGCTAAGAGCATGCCCAATTTCATAACAAGAGGGATGGAGTATAGAAGCAAAGAGGTTCTTCTGCAGCTGTACAGGTGAGACCACACCTGGAGTACTGTGTGCAGTTTTGGTCTCCAAATTTGAGGAAAGACATTCTGGCTATTGAGGGAGTGCAGCGTAGGTTCACGAGGTCAATTCCTGGAATGGCGGGATTACCTTACACTGAAGGACTGGAGCGTCTGGGCTTGTATACCCTTGAGTTTAGAAGACTGAGGGGATCTGATTGAGATATATAAGATTATTAAAGGATTGGACAATGTGGAGGCAGAAAACATGTTTCCGCTGAGGGGTGAGTGCCGAACCAGAGGACGCAGCTTAAAAATACGGGGTAGACCATTTAGGACAGAGATGAGGAGAAACGTCTTCACCCAGAGAGTGGTGGCTGTGTGGAATGCTCTGCCCCAGAGGGCAGTGGAGGCCCAGTCTCTGGATTCATTTAAGAAAGAGTTGGATAGAGCTTTCAAAGATAGTGGAATCAAGGGTAATGGAGATAAGGCAGGAACAGGATACTGATTAAGGATGACCAGCCATGATCATATTGAATGGTGGTGCAGGCTCGAAGGGCAGAATGGCCTACTCCTGCACCTATTGTCTAGTTTGGCTGTCTGGACACAGAATTGGCTGACCCATATAGAGTGGTAGTAGATTCAGTGTTCAGCCTGGAGCTGAGAGACCAGTAGTGATCCGCAGGGATTTGTTCTGGGACCTCTCTCTTTGTAATTTTTGTAAAATGACTTGGAGGTGGATGTGGAAGTGGAAGGGTGGGTTCATAAGTTTGCTGATGACATGAAGGTTAGTGGAGTAGTGGGTAGTGTGGAGGGCTGATGTCGGTTGCAAAGTGACATTGATAGGATGCAGAACTAGGCTGATAAGTGGCAGATGGAGTTCAACCTGGAAAATTGTGAAATCATTCATTTTGGAAAGTTGAATTTGAATGCAGATTACAGGGTTAAAGGCAGGATTCTTGGCGGTGTGGAGGAACAGAGAGTGGTGGCTGTGTGGAATGCCCTGCCCCAGAGGGCAGTGGAAGCCCAGTCTCTGGATTAATTTAAGAAAGAGTTGGATAGAGCTCTCAAAGATAGTTGAATGAAGGGTTATGGAGATAAGGCAGGAAGCGGATATTGATTAGGAATGATCAGCCACGATCATATTGAATGGCGGTGCAGGCTCGAAGGGCTGGATGGCCTACTCCTGCACCTATTGTCTATTGTCTATAATCTTGGGTTCCACGTCCATATATCCCTCAAAGTTTGTTATGCGTGTTCACAACCTGGTGTATTGGCTTTCATTAGCAGGGGGATTGAGTTTAATAGCCACAAGGTTATGCTGCAACTCTATAGATCCCTGGTTAGACTGCACTTGGAATATTGTGTTCAGTTCTGATTGCCTCATTATAGGAAAGATGTTGAAGCTTTGGAGAAGGTGCAGGGGAGATTTAACAGGATGCTGCTTGGACTGGAGGGTATGTCTTATGAAGAAAGGTTAAGGGAGCTAGGGCTTTTCTCATTGGAGCGGAGAAGGGCGAGAGGTGACTTGATAGAGGTGTACAAGATGATGAGACACACAGAGTGAATAGTCAAGAGACTTTTCCCCAGGGCAGAAATGGCTATCATGAGGGGTCATAATTTTCAGGTGATTGGAGGAAGGTTCAGGGGAAATGTCAGAGGTTGGTTCTTTACACAGAGCGTGGTGGATGCGTGGAATGCACTGTTAGCAATGGAAGTAGAGTCAGATACATTAGGAACATGTAAGCGACTCTTGGATGGGAACATGGAAGATAGTAAATTGAAGAGTATGTAGGTTAGTCTTGTCTGAGAGAAGGATAAAAGGTCAGCACAATATCAAGAGCCCAAGGGTCTGTGCTGTGCTGTATCGTTCTATGTTCCAATTCTGAGGAGTGGGGAATTGTGCTGAACATTGCATGAGTCAGCGAGTATTTCTCAAATCTGACCATTTTTAGGAAGGGCAAGGAGTGGCAGAATGTGACATCACACCCTGTCTCCCTCTCCTCTTCCCTCACTTGTGTGCTTCCTTGTTCTCTCCATTCCCTGGCTGATTTCTTCTCTCTCCCTCTCTTTGCCACTCTCTCCCCTCCCCTTCCCCCAACCCCCCACCCCCACTCACCCACACAATTTCTTTTCCTCTATCCCTCTCTGGCTGCATATGTTCTTTCTTCTGCTTCCTTTACTCTCTGCCTACGCATTCTCTGTGCCTCCCTCCCACCTCCCTCTCTGCTTCTCAGCCCTCTTCCTCTTGGCCGCCTCCCCCTCTTGCTGTATGCATCCACCCTTGCACCTCTGCTTGCTTGCTTCCCTCTGTCTCCCTCTGTCTATTCATTTTACCTACTTGTTTACCTGCTAAGCTGTTGAGGAGGTCTTAGAGATGTTTACACAGTGATGTTGTAATTTTTTCTTCATATGACAGGGTGATGCTAACATCTTAGGTAACTCTTATTCAGATAATGGCAGGATTAACAATATTCTTAATAAATTGTTTGCAGTATTTTTCTCTTTATTAACAACTAAATGTTACACAATACAATGAGACAGCACTCCAAGTTAATTTTGACTGGAAGTATTTTGCACGTAAAGATAACCTTTCGGGAGCCATGTTTTGGAGCTGGACCATGTGGCGAATTCAGTTGCTGTGAGTCTTAAACCTTTTGTTTATATGGTAACTGAAACAATTTGTTTAAATCTGACTAAAAGATTTGTAGAAATTGTAGATCATGTAAGAGCAAACGTAGCCTTTTCAAGCAGTGTCTATTTTTAGCATGCTTCGGAGAGAAGTAGAAAATTCTCATAGAATGTAAATTGGTACTGCAGTCCTCTCACAATGCTCCTAACATTTGAGTGCAAATGATAAATTTAATCTACTGCAGCCTGATGTGTTCTGTTTTGGCCATTATTTTTCTATATTAATACCAGCATACTGATTCATATTGTACAAAAAGAATTTCAGCTTGTCTGGCAGGAAATGTTAGTGTGCAAATGTACATAATGCATCAAGCTTACTCTACTGCCTGAACAAATGGACATGTAAACACGAAAGATGCTATGCAATTGCTGCAGAAATAAAGCTGTTAGCAAAATTACAGTTGATTGAATTCTTGGCATTGATGTGCAAGTAGTATTGATACATGTTATTTGACATATTTTGTCAATTTAAAGAATTATGTTTCAATGTCCTATGACATGCACACAGGTAGGATAGTGGACGACATTAATTTGTATGTGATTCCTGAAGTGATGTTTATTGCAGAAAAGATGTTCAGGTGAAATGTTTTATCCTGAGGGAGTGAAAATTATAAGCTAGTTCTGCTGTATCAGAGGCTTGAATCACTTGAATGGTTAATAGTATCTAAAAGGATGATTTTCTTCTGGGAGCTCAGACACTGTATAGAATTGGAGGTGTGAGGAGAGTGGGGTGTGTGATTCTGAGTATGCTACTTCGATGGTAATCTTAATGCTTTTACTTCAATGCATAAATAGAATACTAGTCATTTCACTGTGTTCTTCTGTTTAATACAATATTAATGGTGATGGAATTCTGCAGCGTTATCGACTAAATGTAATGTTGAAATCAAATTTTTACACACTGGGTATTTGCAATTTTATGGGTATTATACTAAAATCTGAATAATCACAGCCAAAACAGCATTATGTAATGTGATTGAGCTTACAGTTTCAAAATTGAATTATCCGAAAATATTTGTAGACAATTTGAGTTTAATTCATTCCATGGGCAGAATTCTAATTATGTTGTTATAAGGTAGGGCCTGGTGGCTTGCCGCAGCAAATCTGCTGTAGTCTTTTTTAACAAAAAGGTTTTTTTGTATTTTCTCAACCTAAACATTTAGAAACAAATGATCCAAGTCAGAAGACTTCAAGAACATTTCAATGTTTTATTTTGAAGTAAGTGGTTTGGCTATGTACCAACCTGTTTTGGCTGCAATAATACCCTTTAACACACAAAGTTTTTGTTGCTATTGCAGAAACTTGGAAATACTTTGTGGTGTGAGAGAATGAATCCTGTCCCTCTGTCCCTTTGTCCCAATGCATGAATTACACTAGTTATAAGCAAGTTTTACTGCTCTGTCATATCTCTCCCTCATCTCCCCATCTCTCTTTTTCTCTCCCCCTCTCTCTCCCCGTCTCTCTCTCTCTCTCTCTCTCTCTCTCTGCCTCTCTGCCTCTCTCTCTCTCTCTGCCTCTCTGCCTCCCTCTCTCTTTCTCTCTCCCACTCCCTCCAGCTCTCTGCCTAACTCTCTCCCGCTCTCTTCCCAACTATCTCTTTGCTCCCCTTGCACTTCGCACCTTTCTCCCTCACCCATCACCCCTCCTCCCTATTCTCCTTTCCCCCCCCACTTTCTCCCTCACATCACTCTCACTCACTTAATCTTCCCCCAACTCTGCCCTCGCTCTGCCCCCTCACTCCCCCTCCCACTCCCAACCCCTCTCACTCTCCCTCTCTTATTCCCCCCTCTCTAATTACCCCCTCACTCCAGCCCATTGTCCCATTCTGTACCCGACTCCCTCCCCGTTCCTCCTCCCTTCTCCTCGTCTCTCTCTCCCTGACTCTTCCCTCTTTCTTGCCCACACCTCTCCCCTTCACACACCCCACCTCCATCCCCACCCTCCCCCTCCGCCGCCACCCCCTTCTCCGCCTCACCTCCCTCTCTGCCCTTTTGTTCTCCCTACCACACCCCATTTCCCCTGTCTCCTACCCCCCTCCACCCACCTCTCTCTGTGTCCGTCGCCTCTGTGTCCCAACCCCCCTCCGTCTCCCACACCCCCTTCTCTCCGTCTCCCACACCCCCTCCGCTCTCCCCATCATCTCTCTCTCCTCCTCCCCGTTTCCCGTCCACCATCTCCCCCGTCTCTCCCCATGTCCCCCCCGTGTCTCCCACTCTGTCTAACCCCGTCTCCTCTCTCGTGTTCCCCCCCACTGTCTCTCCCGCTGTGTCTCCACCCCTTCCTTCCTCCCATTCTCTCCTCCCCTCTCTCTTCCCCTCTCTCCCACCCTGTTCTCTCCCATCCCCTCACCTCTCCCCCTCTTCCCAGCTTTCCCCCTCCACCCTGGTTGTCCCCTCTCCCTGCTTCCCTCCCCCCCCACCCCGTTTTCCCCTCTTCCCCATCCCCCCATCTCTCTTCCCCTTTTTGTGTTTCTCTTTCTCTCTCTCTCTCTCTCTCTCTCTTAACCCACCTCTCTCTGACTGTCTCAGTGTTGCCCCTAGTTGTCTCTGTATTCTCCTTATGCTCCAAGTTCCCTAAGCCTTTACTTGGATATTGCAGAGCACAAACCTCACCAGAGAGAGAAAATGAGGGACTGATCACCACTTTCTTCTTTCACCTCATTTCCTGTCTCATTAACCTCCAGTAACTCTCTGCAACAAAATAACACTCCCCTGTTCTACCAAACTCATAGAATCCCTACAGTAAGAGGTTATTCGTCCCTTCAAGTCTGTACCAAACCTCTGAAGAGCATCTCACCTAAACCCCCAATGACTCCATAACCCTTAATTTACCATGGCTCATTTACCTATGCCACACATACAGGTCCCTGTACGGCAATTTAATACTACCAATTAAGCTAGCACCTTTGGACTGTAGGAGGAACTGAGCGACGAACGCAGACACGGACCGAATGTGCAAGCTCCACACTGACAGTCACCTAAGACTGGAATTGAACCTGGGTCTCTGGCACTGTGAGGCAGCAGTGCTTAACCACTGAGTCACCTTGCCAACCTTTTTCCTTCTGTTTCTCTTCTTTGTTTTTTTTCAAATTGGAGATTGAAATCCAGTTGCACTCTAACCCTGTTTCACCAAACTCCACTTATATTCAGCAGAAGTGGACATTGTCAGCTGCTCCAACTTGTACTGCCCTCCCACAATTGCTTTTGAGAAAATGGAGGTTAGCTACTTGATCTTCTGTAGTCTGTGGAGGGAGAAACAAACAGGGAATTCTGGGAGTTTTTACCCTGCAGCAGTGAGGGGGAGCAACGTACATCCTAGTCAGGTTGGTATCTAGCGTGGAAAAGAATTACCAGTTGGTGATCTTCTCATCTGTTAGCTGCCTTTGTCCTTCTAGATGGTAGGGGGTCATGTTTGGAAGATCCTGGTAAAGGAGCCTTGGTGAATTGTTGTAGTGCATCTTGTAGGTGCCATTATGTCAGTAATGAATGTTGAAGGTGGTTGATGAGCCAATCAGCTAGCTGCATTTTCTGCAATGGTGTTGAACATTGTGCATTATTGGAACTGTACGTCTCCAGGTAAGTAGATCAGTGATTTTCAGCTAGTGTGCTGTGTTGTGAAATTATCGTGAAGTAGCGCCATTGTGTCTGCTGACAATACTTGCCCCTTTACAGGGGTGGAGGTACAGTTCCCAATGCCTGATTGAACAACACTGTCACTCAGTGCCTGAAAGTGGATGTGGGTGCCAGTTCCCAGCATCTGATTTCACTGAGTGACAGGTTGTGCACCAATCATTGGGTTGGTGAATCTCTCACCTTTGGCCTTTGCTCCTTTGCTTTACTGAGCCAGTTGGATTGCATATTGCTACTACTGTCGGTCAGCAGGGCTGCATCAGAGCAGAGCTGAGAACGTGGTGAGTGAGGCAGCTACAATGCATTGACCTGGCCCTTTGTTCAAGCTGAGTCCAAGGGAGAGGGGTTCGACTCATTGCCTCACATGAGCTCTGCTGGTGCTTGTAGCCCAGCAGCCTCTCAGTGTCTGGGTTGCATGGTGACTTCTGTAAGATTGGTGTATGTTGAGTGAGGCTGCTGGTTGGCTGGTGGGGAGTGAGACGGTGGCAGGGACCCTTACCGATCACTTGATGTCTCAATTTATATCAAGGCATGGTGAAAGCAAGTTACTATGATATCTGTGAACGATAAATTCAATTGAAAATAGTGGATATGCCATGAATTGTTTGTCTCATTGAAATGTCCCCACATACTGAAAAGATTGGGAACCACTGAAGTAGATAATATTCCACAATTCTGACCACTGCCTTTTAATAGTAGACAAACACTGGGGTGATTGAAAGTGAGTTGCTTGCTGTAGAATGCCTGGTCCCTGACAATCTCTTCTTGACTGCTGCACAAAATTTTCTCTAATTCTCTAACGTTCAAGAGTTTTAGTTCAGTACATGCTGTCCCCACTCCCAGAAAATAGTTTAGAAGCAAAATGACAAGTGATATTTTCTACATTAATTGTGGAACTGTCTGGCAGGGGCCTTGTGGTGTTGGATGGATTGTTGCACAAGAAAATGTAATAAGTCTGACAGAGGTTCTTTGGCTAGAGGGATACGAGAGGGGTGTGCAAGAGGGATAGAATGGGGTTGGGATTGGATTGCAGAGGAAGGAAGGGCTGGATTTGGGATGACACAGATGAAATGGCCTGGGAAGGGGTCAATTAGAGGTTGGAGTAGAACAGCAAAAAAAGACAATATCATATGAAAGGGCTTGGTTGAGGATGTCATGGGAAGGATGCAGTTGGATGGGATGGTGATTTAAAGATGTGTTGTTGCAATAAACATAGTAAATCCATTTCATGTTTTGAAGGTCTCTACTAGTGTAGAATAAATGGCAATGAATTACTCAATAGTATTTCAATTTTCAACTTACTTTTGTCCCATAGGACCATTGGGCTGCTACTTCATTCGTGCGAAATGATTAACAGAGAGTTTAACCTGAAAGTCAACATGCCTCAAGCGAGCGGTGAGGTTGAGATGTGTGACCTTCACAGTGACCTCAGTTGGTGTGGGAATTAAATCTGTGCTGTTGTCATCACTCTGCATGGAAACCCAGCCATCCAGCCAACTGAGCTTAATTAGGCAATTAATAGTATAAATAAATTTGAATTCATGATTAATGTTAGTAAAAGCACGTGGTTGCCTTGAGTGCTTCTGACTACTTGCTTATTCTCTTAAGTGATTTCTGGTTAAAGGTTGTTGGTTGCGTATGGTGAACTCTAATGATCAAAAGATGCAAGACTGAATTCCTAGTCGGTACTGAACTATATGACGCTCAATTTCGTGCCTCTCTTGTAATTTCTCCAGTCTGCTGCTAGATGGTAATGAATCTAATCAAAGTCACAAATAGCAACCTTTATGACTCAGACAGTGATGTGAGTTCTCTTCTGGACTTCTCAAAGAACTTGTCAAAGATGACCCTACATGCTGTCTCCAGTGCCTCTCTTGTCCAGACCAGTAAGATTTGTCACGACTGTGATTTGGGAGCTGTTGTAGCTTGTTTTCAATATGACCACTTATCTGCTGTCTCTGTATTAGGCTAAAAATCCAAAAGATGCTACAATCATCTTTTATTTCTTGATCATTTTACTGTTTATCAAGCAAAGCCAACTACCACACCCCCTATATTATTCAACATTGGAAGCACAAACACTCCAGAAAAGGAAAATAAAAGTATTTCCCTCCCTAGTGGTTCATTTTTAAAGAAAACACTTTGAGCCAATTGGTTTTATTTCTTGAAGGAAATAAGAATGAAAGATAAGGTTTGAGATGATGGTTAAAAAGGCGTTTGGTGTGCTTGCCTTCATTGCTCAGCCCTTTGAGTATAGGAATTGGGCCATTATGTTGTGGTTGCACAAGACAACCATAATGTAAGGCCCCTTCTGGAGTACTGTGTCTGGTTCTGGTCGCCTAGTTAAAGGAAGAATATTATCAAGTTTGAGATGGTTCAGAAGAGATTTAACAGGATGTTGCCAGGTATGGAAGGTTTGGGTTATAAAGGAAGGCTGGAAAGGCTGGGACATTTTTAACTAGAGTGTAGGAGATTGGGAGGTGACCTGGTAGACGTTTATACAATAATGAGAGGCATAGATAGAGGTGATGGTACTTGTTTTTTCCCTTAAAATTGGGAATTTCAAGACTCGTGGTCACATTTTTGAGCTGAGAGGAGAGAGATTTAAAAAAGACATCAGAGACAAATTTTTTGCACAGAGGATGGTTCATATGTGGAATGAACTTTCTGAGGAAGTGTGAATGGTGGGTACAATTACAATGTTTAAATAGACAAATACATGGAAAGGAAAGGTTTGGAGGGATATGGGCCAGAAGCATGCAGGTGGGACTAGTTTTGTTTGGGAATTATTTTTGGCATGGACTGGTTGGACTGAAGTGTCTGTTTCCGTGCTGTATGACTCTATGATTCTATGGCTCGATGTTCAGATGGCTGTAAGTCTGATGCTGTGGTGTTCGAGGATGGTTGTCGCTGAGCACATGCAGTTGTCATTGGCGATGTTTTGCAGACACCACCATTGCTCCTTGAAATAAGAACATAGGAATTAGGTGCAGGAGTAGGCAGTTCATCTCTCTGAGCCCACTCTGCCATTCAATATGATTATGACTGATCTTATCCTGATCTCAACTCCACTTTCCTGCCTGCTCCTCAATTGCCCTTTAACTTGCTTTTCAGCGGAAATATATCTATTTCTTTCTTGTATCTGTTGATTGGTTCTGCCTCCAGTGCAGTCTGGGGCAGTGAGTTCCACAGATTAACAACTCTCTGAGGGAAGGAATTTCTCGTCTCAGTTTTGAACCTACAAGTCATTCTGCTATAACCTGACAGTTGCATTTCTCCGCAACCTCGTGCTGTAGAAAATTGTGTTATAGAAAACTGCTATAGAAAATTCACGTCAAACAGTGTTCACAATTCATCAATCGCGCTATAGCCAATTTGGGTGGATTAAATGCGCATTCTTCCGGAATGACCTGTATGACCTGTCACTCTGTATCTTTGATCTCTTGTTCTAGACCAACCCACAAGAGAAACATTTGCAAAACATCCATGTTATTGATCCCCTAGAGCATTTTATATATCTCAATCAGATTCTCTACTGTTCTGAACTCCGGCGAGTGCAAGCCCAAGCTATTCAACTGCTTCTCAAACAAAAGATCATTCATCCCTCCAGTCAATTTGGTGAATCTTCTCTGAACTGCCTGTAGTGCCACTATATCCTTCCTCAAGTAGGGATTAAATTGGACACGGTAGTCCAGATATGGTCTCACCAATGCCTTATATAATTGTAACAACACTTGTTTACTTATATACATAGGAACCATGATTATTCGAAGGACTTGGGCAGGGAATATTTTGTTTAGTTAATCAAATGCCAGACAACACTGTTTAGCCAAGCATTGGGACATTGCGATCTTGCCGGATAATCCGAAATTCAGATAATTGAATGCCAGATAATCAAGGTTCCTCTGTAATCCAGTCCTTTTGCAGTAAATGCCAGGATTCCATTTGTCTGCCTTTTTGCTGCACCCGAATACCCACTTTGTGATTCATGCACAAGGACATCCAGATCTCTGCACATACGCACTTTGATTCTGCTTCCCATTTAAATCATAATTAGGCCATATGTTTTTCCATCCAAAATGGATAACTTTGCACTTATCCCTGTTAAATTCCAACTGCTAGATTCTGGCTGATTTTCCTAGCCTGTTGATATCCATTTGTAAACTCTTTGTCTCCTCCTCTCAGCTTGCTTTCCCACCTATTTTATATCATCTGTGAACTTTGCTATGTTACACTCTGCCTCTGCTTGCAGATCATTTATATCCAAATTGTAAATAGTTGAGGTCTGAGAACTGAACCCTGTGGCACCCTACTAGTTAGTTTGCTATACAGAGAGGGACCCATTTATCCCAACACTTTCTTTTCTGTCAGTCAGCCAATCCTGTTTCCAAGCCAGTACTTGATTCCTCATCCCCTGAGATCTAACCCATTTATTCCTATACCCTGCTTTCTGTCAATCAGCCTATCCTGTATCCAAGCCAGTACTTGATCCCTAACGCCCTGAGATATAACCTTTTGGATCAGTCTTTTATTTGACACCTTGTCAAATACCTTCTGGAAGTCTAGGTACGCAGTCTGTTCTGCTGTAATGTGGTAGTTTTGTTATCGTGCGACCAGTCGCTCAATAGAAATAACAGGGCCTATTGGAGGAATAGAGCTGGGGTAGACCATCAAAAATATTGGTCAAAATTGAAGCAAAAGTAGTAGTTAGCTTAACACAAACAATAGCACAGTCTAAGTAAATGTTAATCAAATATTTTAATGAAATAATACAATAAATTTAACACTTTAAAGGGTTTGTGAGTTTGCTGAGTTACAGTACTTTATTAAGATGGGCTGAGGGTCGTCATCAGCATCATCATTACTTTCAGGTGCAGTTTTGGTGTCAGGTTAAGACGAAAAGAAAATATTTAGTCCAGAAGTGAATGACTGTGGTTCGTTGTGATCAGACTGATTCTTGGGAGTTGGCTTAAAGAAGGCATCTCGTTTTTGTTGCTTTGCCATCTTTCTTAGGGTGCCAGAAAACTTTATGACATGAACTGCTATCCTGCTGCACTCTGCGTTTAGTCATTGTTTTCAAAGAGCTGCAACTGCTTCTCAACTTCTTTTAGGATAGAAGACAAAAGAGAAGTGAAAAGTTCTTGTTGTGCTGCATCCTGGATTTCATAGTCTTCATCTCAAGCTTCGATTTCCCCCGCAGCAACAAGTTGTTGTCGATCAGTCTTCACTTCAAATCCAACTTGCTTTGATAGAGCGACTCAAAGTTCTTTGATTGCTGGAAGCTCCTCTGACAGTTCAACACCTTTAAAATCATGAAGAAAATCTGGGAGAGCTTCTGCCAAACTGCATGCAAGGAATCCTTACTGAGTTAAAAATCACACAACAACAGGTTACAGTCCAACAGGTTTATTTGGAAGCATTAGTTTTCATAGTGCTGCTCCTTCATCAGGTGGTTCATCAGAAGGAGCAGCGCTCAGAAAGCTAGCGTTTTCAAATAAACCTGTTGGACTATAACCTTGTGTTGTGTGATTTTTAACTTTGTACACCCTAGTCCAACAGCGGCACCTCCAAATCAATCCTTACTGACATCAGCCCAGGCCACCACAATGATGTCAATAGTGTTCTTAATAGAACCTAGAACATAGAACAGTACAGCACAAAACAGGCCCTTCAGCCCATGATGTTGTGCCAACCATTGATCCTCATGTATGCACCCTCACATTTTTGTGACCATATGTATGTCCAGCAGTCTCTTAAATGTCCCCAATGACTTTGCTTCCACAACTGCTGCTGGCAACGTATTCCATGCTCTCACAACTCTGTGTAATGAACCCACCTCTGACATCTCCTCTATACTTTCCTCCAACCAGCTTAAATCTATGACCCCTCGTGTTAGCCATTTCTGCCCTGGGAAATAGTCTCTGGCTATCAACTCTCTCTATGCCCCTCATTATCTTGTATACCTCAATTAGGTCCCCTCTCCTCCTTTTCTCCAATGAAAAACGTCCGAGCTCAGTCAACCTCTCTTCATAAGATAAGCCCTCCAGTCCAGGCGGCATCCTGGTAAACCTCCTTTGAACCCTCTCCAAAGCATCCACATCTTTCCTATAATAGGGCGACCAGAACTGGAGACAGTATTCCAAGTGTGGTCTAACCAAAGTTTTATAGAGCTGCAACAAGATCTCACGACTCTTTAACTCAATCCCCTTGTTAATGAAAGCCAAAACACCATATGCTTTCTTAACAACCCTGTCCACTTGGGTGGCCATTTTAAGGGATCTATGTACCTGCACATCAAGATCCCTCTATTCCTCCACACTGCCAAGAATCCTATCCTTAATCCTGTACTCAGCTTTCAAATTCGACCTTCCAAAATGCATCACCTCGCATTTATCCAGGTTGAACTCCATCTGCCATCTCTCAGCCCCTCTCTGCATCCTGTCAATGTCCCGCTGCAGCCTACAACAGCCCTCTATACTGCCAGTCCTCTATACTGTCAACGACACCTCCTTTGTGTCATCTGCAAATTTGCTGACCCATCCTTCAATCCCTTCATCCAAGTCATTAATAAAAATTACAAATAGTAGAGGCCCAAGGACAGAGCCCTGTGGAACACCACTCACCACTGACTTCCAGGCAGAATATTTTCCTTCTACTACTACTTGCTGTCTTCTGTTGACCAGCCAATACTGTATCCAGACAGCTAAGTTCCTCCTGACCTTCTGAATGAGCCCAGAATGGGGAACCTTATTAAAGTAAGTTAATGTTAAAGCTCTTCCAAAATTGAAGAACCCTGTCCTCATTATCCCCCTCAGGTGCAATCAGCGTCCTGAATGTATGCCTTAAAAAAAAGCTTTAAAAGCTGAACGAGAGTGGTTGTGTGGCAGGAATAGCACAGTGATATTTTCAGAAAGCTCACCAATGGTGGGAGGATGGCTTGGTGCATTGTCCAGAATGAGGAGAATCTTGAAATCAAAATCTGTTCTCCTGCAATAATTTCTAAAACATCAACAATGAGGTCAGCAAAAATTTGTTTCGGCATCCAACTTGTTTTTCTTAACCTGAAGTAAACATTTAGATTGAACTTAAGGTAACCATGAATGGAATTGAATATTAGCCAACGAGAGTTCGCGTTTTAAAAAAAATGTCCCAATTCACCAATCGCGTAATATCCAAATCATGTTGATAAAACGCAAGTTATAGGAGAGCAACCTGTACCACATCCATCGGATTCCTGTTATCCACTTTGTTGGTTACATTCTCAAAACATTCCAGCAACTTTGTCAAGCATGAATTTCTCTTTGTGAAACTGTGCTGGCACTGGTGAATTGAGCTTTGTTTTTTCCAAGTGTTCAGTTCTCTCCTTTATGATCGATTCTCGCAATTTCCCACTCTGGAGGTCAAACTACCTGGCTTTGCCTGTCACCCTTTTTGAATAAGGTTATCACATTAGTGTGTTTCCAATCTGCTTGTACCTTTCCAGAATCTAGGAAATTTTGGAATATTATAACTTCTGCATCTGTTATCTTTGTTGTCACCTCCTTTAATACCCATGGTGAAGGCCATCAGGCTCCAGGATTTATCTGTTTTTCATCTCATCAGTTTACTTAATGCCTCCTCCCCTAGTTATAGTAATGTCACCAAGTTCCCCTAGTAACTGCAGATTTTGGAAATAAATTATTATCTTGCACTGAAAACGAAGACAAAATATTGGTTTAGTGTCTCTGCCGTTTCAGTTTCCCTTATTACCTCCACCATTTTCATCCTCTAAAGGGTCATTTAATTTCACCATTCTCTTCCATTTTATATATTTGTAGAAGTTCTTGGTATCAGTGTGTGTTCTCTGCTAGTTTTCATTTGTGGTTCCTCTCAGCTGTTCTGATTTTTTTCTTTAGTAACTCTTCACTCTTTATTTAAAGTTCTCCCAAATTTATGACCGTTTGTTCATGTTCCTCTTGTGAATAGAAACATCATAGACTATAAGACATAGGAGCAGAAATTAAGCCATTCAGTCCAATGAGTCTGCTCTGCCATTCAATCATAGCTGATAAGTTTGTCAAACCCACTCTCCTGCTTTTTCTCTTGATAATCCTATCTATCTCAGTCTTAAATATACTCAGTGACCTGGTCTCCACAATCTTCTGTGGCAATGAATTCCATAGATTCACTACTCTCTGGCTGAAGAAATATCTCCTTATTTCTGTTCAAAAATGCCTTCCCTTTACTCTAAGGTTGTGCTCTTGGGTCCTTGGCTCTCGTACCAATGGAAACATCTTCCCAATATCTACTCTGTCCAGGCCATTCAGTATTCTGTATGTTTTAATTCGATTGCCCCTCATCCTTCCGAGCTCCATTGAGTATAAACTCAGAGTCCTAAAATATATCTCATATGTTAAGCTTTACGTTCCTGGGACCATTCTTGTGAACCTCTTCTGAAAATGTTTGAGGGCCAGTACAATCTTCCTGAAATATTGGGCCCAAAGCTCTGCACAATACTCTAAATGTGGTCTGACCAGAGCCTTATAGAACCAAAGAAGTACATCCCTGTTTTTATATTCCAAGTCCTCTCAAAGTAAATGCCAACATTGAATTTGTCTTCCTAACTACTGACTCAACCTGCACGTTTACCTTGAGAGAGTCCTGGACTAGAACTCCAATGTCTCTTTGGACTTCTGGATTTTCTCCCCATTTAGAAAATAGTTCATGCCTTTATTCTTCCTACCAAAGTGCACAGCCTCTCACTTTCCCACGTGGTACTCCATCTGCCACTTCTTTGCCCGTTTTACTAAACTGTCCAAATCGTTCTGCAACTTCCCCACCTCCTCAATGCTATCTATCCCTCTACCTATCTTTGTATCATCTGCAGACTTAGCCAGAGTGCCGTCAGTTTCATCATCCAGATCGTTAATGTATAAACTAAAAAGTTGTGGTCCCAACACTGCGCTTTGTGGAACACCACTTGTCACTGGCTGTGGTACTGAGAAGTACCTTTTTATCCCCACTCTGTACTTTCTGCCACACAGGCAAGCTTCTATCCATGCTAGCACCTTGCCTCTGACACCATGGGATCTTATCTTATGCCGTAGCCTCCTATGTGGTACCTTGTCAAAAGCCAAATTAAATTCAAGTAGATAACATCCATTATCGCTCCTTGGTCTAATCTGCTTGTTGCATCCTCAAAGAATTCTAACAGATTTGTCAGGCATGACCTCCCCTTGATGAAATCATACTGAATTTGCCCGATTTTACCAGACATTTCCAAGTATTCAGAAATTACATTCTTCACAATGGATTCCAGGATCTTACCCACGAGCGAGGTTAGGTTAATTGGTCTGTAACTTTGTTTCTTGCCTTACTCCTTTTTTAAACAGGGGTGTCACGTTAGCGATTTTCCAGTCCTCTAGTCCCCTCCTTGATTCTAGTGATTCGTGAAAGATCACCACTTATGCCTCCTTCAGCTAATTATCTCTTCAGCTAACTCTGTTAGAACTCTGGGGTGTAGTCCATCTGGGGTGATTTATCCACCTTCAGGCCATTCAGTTGTTCTAGCATCTTCTCCTTGAAGATGTCCACCATACTCAGCTCTGCTCCCTCACTATCTTGAAGTTTTGGGATGTAACTCATGTCTTCCACTGTGAAGACAGACGTGAAGTAATTATTCAGTTTCTCAGCCATTTCCTTGTTCCCCATGACTATCTGTCTTGCGTCATTTTCCAGTGGTCCAACATCCACTTTTTCCTCTCTTTTTGCCCTTTATGTATCTAAAGAAACTCTTACAGTCTTCCTTTATGTTACTGGCTAGCTCATATTTAAACTTTTTCCTCATTTTTTAAAATTGTTGCTCTCTTCTTTATAAGCTTCTGAATCCTCTGGTTTCTCATTGCCTTTCGCCACATTATATGCTTTCTCTTTTGCTCTTATGCTATCCCTGACTTCCCTAGTCAGTAATGGTTACCTTATCCTCCTCTTTTTCATCAGGATGAATTTTTGCTGTGTCCCCTAAATTACTCCCAGAAACTCCTGACATTGCTGTTCCACTGTCTTTCCTGTGAGCTCCTCTCCAATTCAGTTCTACCCAGCTCCTCTTTCATGCTTCTGTGGTTGCCTTTATTCAGCTGTAAAACCATTAACTCTGATTCTGTTTTCTACCTCTCAAATTGCAGAGTAAAATCAGTCATATTATGATCACCCTCCTAAGGATTCCTTCACCTTAACCTCCATTATCAAGTCTGCCTCATTGCACAGCACTAAATCCAGTATTGCCTGTTCCCTAGTGGACTCCACCACAAGCTGCTCCACAAAGCGATCTTGTAGATATTCCTGAAATTCCTTTTCTTGCAATCTGGTATCAACTTGATTTTCCCAGTTTACCTGCATACTGAAATCCGCCATGATAACTGTAACTTTGGCTTTCCTACACGTTGACTGAACAACATTCTGAAGGGGAAGGGTGAATAGCTGGTTGTTATGGTGCATTTAGGCACCAGTGATTTAGGTACAAAAAAGCAGGATGAGGTCCTACATGCAGAATTTATGGAGTTAGGAGCCAAGTTAAAAAGGAGGACCTCAGAGGTGATAATCTCAGGATTGCTACCAGTGCCTGTACTAGTTGGAGTAGAAACGAAAGAACAGGCAGGATCAATGTGTGGCTTGAGAGATGGTGCAGGAGGGAGGGGTTCAGATTTTTGGGACATTGGGACTGGTTCTGGAGGAGGTGGAATTATTATACATTGGACGGTCCACACCTGGGCCGGCCTGGAATCAATGTCCAAAGCTTTTGGTAATGCTGTTGGAGAGGGTTTAAACTCATGTGGCAGGGGGATGGGAGCCAAATGAGGAGTTTAGTGGACTGTAAGGAGATAGTAACTAAAGCATGTAAGGAACTAGATCATGAAGTCAGCGTGAGTAATGGGAAGAGTAGGCAGGGAGCAGATGATTGCAAAGGGACAAGTGGTCTGAGGTGCATTTGTTTTAATGTGAGAAGCGTAGTAGGTAAGGCAGATGAACTGAGGGCTTGGATTATTACCTGGAAGTATGATGTTATTGCTATTACAGAGACTTATCTGAGGGAAAGGCAACTTAATATTCCAGGCTATAATGTTTCAGATGGGATAGAGAGGGAGCTAAAAGGGGTGGAGGACTTGCATTACTGGTCAAAGAGGATATCACAGCTGTGCTGAAGGAGGACTCAAGTCATGAGATAATATGGGCAGAGCTCAGAATTAGGAAAGGTGTGGTAACAATGTTGGGGCTGCACTACTGTCCTCCCAATAGTGAGCGAGAGATCGAGGTACAAATATATAAACAGATTATGAAAAGGTGGAGGATCAACAGGGTGGCGGTGATAGGAGTTTTTAATTTTCTCAACATTGGCTAGGATTCACTTGGTATTACAAGTCTTGATGGAGCAAAATTTGTAAGGAGCATCCAGGATGGTTTTCTCGAGCAGTATGTAAATAGTCCAACTCGGCAAGGGGCCATACTGGACCTGGTATTGGAGAATGAGCACAGCCAGGTGATTGAAGTTTCACGAGGGGATTCCTTTGGGAATAGTGATCACAATTCCATAAGTTTTAGAATACTCGTGGACAAAGGTGAGAGTGGTCCTAAAGGAAGAGTACTAAACTGCGGTAAGGCCAAATGTTCCAAAATTCAGCAAGTGCTGGGAAATGTAAATTGAGACAATTGTTTGAAGGTAAATCCACATCTGATATGAGAGTGCAGGACAGATATGTCCCTATGAAAATGAGGGATAGAAATGCAAGATTAGGGAACCATGGATGGCAGGTGAAATTGTGAAACTCGCTAAGAGAAAAAAGGAAGCATATATAAGGTCTAGGCAACTGAAAACAGATGAAGCTTTGGAAGAATATCGGGAAAGTAGGAACAATCTGAAACGAGGAATTAAGAGGGCCAAAAGGGGTCATGAAATATCTTTAGCAAACAGGATTAAGGAACATCCCAAGCCTTTTATTCATATATAAGGAACAAGAGGGTAACTAGAGAAAGGGTTGACTCAAAGACAATGTTATGCGTGGAGTCAGAGAAAATGGGTGAGACTCTTAATGAGTACTTCGCATCGGTATTCACTAAGGAGTGGGACATTACAGATGTTGAGGTTAGGGATAGAAGTTTGATTTCTCTAGGTGAAGTTGGCAGAATGAGGGAGGAAGTGTTGGGTATTCTAAAAAGTATTAAGGTGGATAAGTCCCCAGGTTCAGATGGGATCTATCCCAGTTTACTGAGGGAAGCGAGAAAATAAATAGCTGCGGCCTTAACAGATAGCTTTGCAGCATCCTTGAACACTGGTGAGGTCCTGGAGGACTGGAGAATTGGTAATGTTGTCCTCTTGTTTAAGATGGGTAGCAGGGATAATCCAGGTAATTATAGACCGGTGAGCCTGACGTCAGTGGTTGGGAAGCTGTTGGAGAAGATACTGAGGGATAGGATCTATTCCCATTTGGAAGAAAATGGGCTTATCAGTGATAGGCAACATGATTTGGTGCAGGGAAGGTCATGTCTTACCAACTTAATAGAATTCTTCAGAAGTGAAAAAGTTGATTGATGAGGGAAGGGCTGTAGATGTCATATACATGGATTTCAGTAAGGTGTTTGATAAGGTTCCCCATGGTAGGCTGATGGAGAAAGTGAAGTTGCATGGGGTACAGGATGTGCTAGCTAGATGGGTAGAGAACTGGTTGGACAACAAGAGACAGAGTAGTAGTGGAAAGGAGTTTCTCTTAATGGAGAACTGTGACCAGTAATGTTTCACCGGGATCTTTTCTGGGACCACTGTTGTTTGTGATATACATAAATGATCTGGAGGAAGGTATAGGTGGTCTGATTAGCAAGTTTGCAGTTGACACTAAGATTGATGGATGGGCAGATAGTGAAGGGGACTGTCAGAGAATGCAGCAGAATATAGATAGACACATTGGAGAGTTGGGCGAGATATAAGGAGCAGTGGCAAATGGGGTTCAATCTGGGCAAATGTGAGAATGCGTTTTGCAAAATCCAGTTCAAGAGTGAACTATGTGGTAAATAGAAAGCTCTTTGGAAAATTGATGTACACAGAGATCTGGGTCTTCAGGTCCATTGTATCCTGAAGGTGGCAATGCAGGTCAATTGTGTGGTCAAGAAGGCATACGGCATGCTTTCCTTTATTGAACAAGGTATTGAGTACAAGAGTTGGCAGATCATGTGATAGTTGTGCAAGGCTTTGGTTCGGCCACGTTTGGAATATTGCATACAGTTCACGTTGCCACTTTACCAAAAGGATGTGGATGCTTTGGAGAGGGTTCAGAGGAGGTTCACCTTGAAGGTATGCAGAATGCTAGTTATGAAGAGATGTTGAGTGGATGAGGATTATTTTCATTTGAAAGATGGAGGTTGAGGGGGACCTGATGGACGTTTGCAAAGTCATGAGAGTTTTAGACAGAATGGATAGCAAGAGTGGGGGACTCAATTACTATGGGTCACGGATTTAAGGTGAGAGGTGAAAAGTTTAAAGGAGATATGTGTGGAACGTTCTTTACATAGAGGGTGGTAGGTGCCTGGAATACGTTGCCAGTGAAGGTGGTAAGGCAGGCAAGATAACATCATTTAAGATGTACCTAGATGGACTCATGAATGGGCGGGGAGCAGAGGGATACAGATCCTTAGAAAATAAGCAACAGATTTAGATAAGCAATCTGGATTGGCGCAGCTTGGAGGGCTGAAGGGCCTGTTCCAGTGCTGTACTTTTATTTGTTCTTCTATATCTCCTGGTGTATCTTGCGCCCTAGCTCCAGACCACTGTCTGAAGGCCTGTACATATCTCCGGTTATGGTATCCTCAATTCTAACCACACAGATTTGTACACCATCTGACCCTTCTTCATTTCTTACCAGTAAGGCACCCTCGCCACCTCTGTCCACCTGCCTATCTTTGATTGATTGGATATATATCCTTGGGTATTCAACTCCCAATTCTGATCTTTTGTCTACTTACTCTGTCCAGCCCCCATTCTTGATTTTGAAAACCTCTATCAAATCTCTCCTCAACTTTTTTCTCTCCAAGAAGATCAATTCCATCTTCTTTAATCAGTTCTCGTAAATGATGCTTCTGATTATTGGAACCATTGTTGTAGACCACTAATGTACTCTCTCCAGTGCATTCACTTCACTCATGTAATGTCGCATCCACAACTAGACACAATACTTCAGCTGAGGCCTAACAAGTGAGTGAGACATGTTTATCATTACCTTTATGGTCTTTAAACATATAACATCACTGGAACAGGCCCTTGGTCCACAATGTTGGGCTGAAAATGAAGCCAAATTATACTTATCCCTTCTGCCTGCCCTTGGCCTAGTTCCCTTTATTCCTTGCATATTCAAAGTTCATTAAACATCCCTATCTTATCTGTCTCCACCACCAGTGCGTTCCACACTGCCACCACTCTCCAAATAAAAAAGAAACTTGCTCCTTATATCTCGTTTAAACCTGCCCTTCTCACCGTAAGTGCATTATTGTAGTCTACGTCCTTAATAATAAAGTCAAGGACATGGTGTGTTGGGTTTTTTCAGTGTTCACTTGTGGAATGTAAACATTGCTGGCTAAGCTAGCATTTATTGCCTGTTCTTAGTTGCCTTGTGAAGGTGGTGGTGAGGTGCCTTCTTGAACTGTTGCACTTCATGTGCTGCGGGTAAACCTACATTCATGTAAGGGAGGGAATTCCAGGATTCTGGAATTTACTGTATACTATTACTAATAAAGCATACAGTTCTGTGTCTAGTTGTGAATGGTGGCGGCCAATTAAACAACATAATGGAGTTGGAGGCTCCAGAAGTATTCCCATCCGAGATCATTAGGAGCTCAGTACATCAATGCAGAATAAGGACATAGGGTGGATGGGAAGGCATTTTTTCCACTAGTATTTGGGTCAATAACCAGTTGACAAAAATTTAAGAGGTATGTAAAGACCTCATTCTTTTCTGTTTTTGATTGTGAACTGAAATGAGAGAAGGGTTATTTAAAACTTGGTCTGTGCTTTCTGCCAACCAGGGGCCAAAATACAGGTAGTTTGGGCAATTATGCATACTTAGACTGAAAATCTTTTGTGTTGACTGCAGGGATAGTGGAGCATGATTTCCAGCATGCTTCCCAAAGTGTAAAAAGTAGAAGGCTAAGAGGGGAGTTGAGAAGAAAATATTTTACCCAGAGGATGGTCAGACTGGAACTGACTGTGTGAAGGTGTTGTTGAGGCAAAAAGTCTCATTACATTTAAATCATATTTAGATATTCACTTTCATTGCCATAATCTCCAGGGCTGTGGGCCAAAAGCTGGATAATGGGTCATTGTGGTCAGATTTTTGTTGACCGGTGTGGACATGATGGATTGAATGTCGTCCTTTTGCACAACAAATGACTGAATCTATAAGATTAAATCATTTACAACATCTTCAGCTCAAAATGTCAAGTGGGTGATTCAACTCTGCCTCCTCTGAATGTCTCCAGCATCATAGATGCCAGTCTTCAGACAATTAGATTCACTCCATGTGTTATTAAGAAATGGCTGAAGGTACTGGATACTGCAGTGGCTGTGATATCCTGCTGATAATACAGAATAGCTTGGCCTCTGACCAAGTTGTTCCAGCACAGTTCCAATGTGGAAAATTGCGTAGGTATGTCAGTACACAGAAAAAAGGACAAATACACCTGGTAGTGAATGCCCCATCAGTTCACTTTCCATCATTCGTAAAGTAATGGATGGATCTTCAATGGTGTCAGTCAGCTCCTGATCTGATTATACGGTTGCTTCAAACATTGACCGAGATAAGGTGAGAGCGACTGCTGTATTTGACCAATTGTAGTACCCCTAAGGATCCCTCGCAATAGAGTCAAACAAGCCCACTGCGCTGTGGCTGACCACGTCAACTCCCCCTTCCACTCTGATTTGGACATGCAAGTCTTGGGCCTCCTGCCAAATCCTAGTCACCTGACACCTAGAGGAAGAATGCCTCATCTTCTGCCTTGGGACCCTCCAATGACAATTCACCGGTTTCTTCATTTCCTCTACCCCCCCCCCCACCACCCCACCCCACCTCACCCCACCTCACCCCACCTCATCCCAGATCCAACCCTCCAACTCAGCACCACCACCTTGAGCTGTTCCACCTGCCCATCTTTTTTTCCCACCTATCCACTCCACCCTCCACTCTGACCTATCACCATCACTCCCCACCTGCATCTACATATCGCCTTCCCACCTCTTCTATTTATTTCTCAGCCCCTTCCCCCACCCCAACATTCTGTTGAAGGGCTTATTTCTGAAATGATGACTCTTTCTGTTCCTCGGATGCTGCCTCAGCTGCTGTGTTTTTCCAGTGCGACACTTCTTTACTCTGATCTCCAGCATCTGTAATCCTCACTTTCTCCTCACTGGGAATCAGGAAAACCCTCCAGTGGCTGAACTGATATCTGACAGAAAGGAAGGTAGTTGTGGTTATTGGAAGTCCCCATCTCAGCTCCAGTGCATGACTAATGATTTCCTCATCGTCAACCATGATCATATTGAATGGTGGTACAGGTTTGGGAGCTGGGATCAATTACGTTCCTCCATCATAAGGTCAGAATGTGCGAATGTTGACAAATACCTTCACAGTATTCACTATTTGTGACTGTTCAAATACTGAATAGTCCCTGCTTGTTTGCACGAGTACAGCTCCAACAACACTTGAAGCTTGGCACCATCCAGGACAAAGCAGCTTGCATGATTGCTACCATATCCACAAACATCCACTCCCTCTACCACTGGCATTCAATAACAGGAGCATGTACTATCTGTAAAATGCAGTGCAAAAATTCACTGAGGCTTTTTAAACAGAACCTTGTAAATAGCGACCATTGGAAGAACAGTGACAAATATCTGGAAACATTTCCATTATTGAGATGTGTTGGCATTGTGGTAAAATGGCATAGTCGTAGTGACCCAGGCAAATGTTCTGGCAACAAGGTTCAAATTAACCGGTGGCAAATGGTGACATTTGAATTGAACGTTTAAAAAAATGTGGAATTAGAAAAGGAAATTAATGGCCACCACATAACCTTTGCTGATCACTGTTAAAAAACCCATCTGGTTCTCCTTGTGCCCTTTAATGATTGAAATCTGCCATCCTTACTGTATGTAGCTGTACACACATTAATATGGCTGACTCTTAAGTGCCCTCTGGAAAAGTCTAGTGAGCCATTCAGTTCAATGGTAACACAGGACAGCACCTTGTCAGCAGAATCCATATTTTATAGAAGAGTAAACATCTTGCAAGCTCCTCTCCAAGGGAGTCAACCATCCTGAGTTGGAAATATATCACTATTCCTTCACTGTCACTGGGTCAAATTTATGCAACAACATTGTCAGTGTACCTATGAGGCAGGTCACTACCACCTTCTTGAAAGCACTTCGGGGTGGGCAACAAATGCTGGCTGAGACAGTAATGCCTGCATTTTCTGAAGTACTTAACAGAAAAACGCAATGAGCAACATTTGTTACCACTTGATGCATGATACTCTGGAAACATCTATGTCATTTGTTTAGCCCGAATGGCATCTCTTGGCATTGGATCTCATCAGGTCCTTCCAAGAATGCTGAGGGAGACAGCTGAGGAAATTGTTAGGGCCTTGTATGAAATCTTGTGTTCTTTTAGTCACAGGAGCGATCATAGAGGACTTATGAATAGTCAGTGTTGTTCTTTTGTTTAAGAATAGCAACAGGGATAATCTGAGAAATTTTAGGCCAGTGAGCCTTGTGTCCACAGTAGGGAAATGATTGTAGAAGATCCTTTGGATAATATTTACTCACATTTAGAAAACATGGACTTATTAGTAATAGGCAGCATGGCTTTATGCAGGGAAAGTTGTGTTGCACAAATTCGATTAAGATTTTTGAGGAAGTGACAAAGATGATTGATAAAGAGTGGTAGATGTTGTCTGTATGGACTTAAAGGCCTTTGACAAGGTCTTTTATGACAGGCTGATACAAAACTTAGGTCACATGGCATCTGTAGTGAACTGGGAAGATGGACACCGAACTGGCTTATCCATGGATGACAGAGTAGCGATGGAGAGGTGGTTCTCTGACTGGAGATCTGTGTTCAGTGGTGTCCCACAGGGATCAGTGCTGGGACCCCTTTTGTTTGTAAAATGTATATAAATTATTTGAAAGAGCATGTAGATGATCTGATCAGAAAGTTGGCAGATGACACTGATTAGGGGTGCTGTGGATTGTGAGGAGGATTGCCAGAGGATTCACAGGATAAAGACCAACTGGAGACTTGGGTGGAGAAATAGCAGATGGAGTTTAATCTGGACAAATGTGAGATGATGTGTTTTAGGTGATCTAATGCAGGAAGGAAATATACAGTAACTGGCAGAACCCTTAGTAGCATCAAAATACAGAGGGATCTATGCATCCAGGTCCACAGTTCCCCAAAAGTGACAACACAAGTGGGATTAGACTAGACTAGACTTACAGTGTGGAAACAGGCCCTTCGGCCCAACAAGTCCACACCGACCCGCCGAAGCGCAACCCACCCATACCCCTACATTTACCCCTTACCTAACACTACGGGCAATTTAGCTTGGCCAATTCACCTGACCCGCACATCTTTGTGACTGTGGGAGGAAACCGGAGCACCCGGAGGAAACCCACGCAGACACGGGGAGAACGTGCAAACTCCACACAGTCAGTCGCCTGAGTCGGGAATTGAACCCGGGTCTACAGGCGCTGTGAGGCAGCAGTGCTAACCACTGTGCCACCGTGCCGCCCAAATGGGTGGGGAGGATATACTTGTATCTTTTGTATCAAATGCAGCGAGAGTAACCTAAAATCCCGTCGGTAGGTGGTCAAAAAAAAAACGACATGCTTGCCTTCATCAGTCAGGGCATAAACAGGTATTGTAATTGTACAGAACTTGGAATATTGGGTAGAGCTCTGTTTGCCACACCTCCAGAAGGATGTGGTGGTTTTGGAGTAGAGGACATTGGCAGGTTTGGAGTGTATTTACTATGAGGAGAGATCGCATAAAATTGATTTGTTTTCGCTTTAGTTTTGCATGGTGAGAGGCACCCTGAAAGCTTACAAAATTACCAGAGGCATGGATAGAATGGATAGTCGGAGTTTTTTTCCTAGGGTAGAAATGTCAATTTGCTAGGGACATAGGTTTAAGGTTAAAGGAGATGTGAGAGACAAGTTTTTTAAACAAAGTATGGTAAGTATCTGAAATGCGCTGTGAGAGGAGATGGTGGGGGCATATACAAGAGCACATATAAGAGGCATCTTGACAGATATATGAATACTCTGGGAATGGATGGAGATGGACTGCATAGAGGCAAAGGCTTTTAGTTTAGAAAGACAATAGATAACCCTGCAGTTACCGACGGGATTTTAGGTTACTCTCGCTGCATTTGATACAAAAGATACAAGTATATCCTCCCCACCCATTTCATTTTCAAAATTTGAGCTTTAATGTCATTTTTTGGGAAAAAGGTTATGGCTTTCTTCAGCAAACAAGTATGAAAGGCTCCTGTATCTCTAAATGTAACTGTAGTTACATAAGAACACAAGAGTAGGCCATCTAGCCTGTTGAGCCTGCTCTGCCATTCAATAAGATCATGGCCAATCTTTTTGTGGACTCGGCTCCATTTACTACCTCCATACTCTTAATTCCTTTACTGTTCAAAATTTATCTTTGCCTTAAAAGCACTCAAAGAGGTAGTCTCAACTGCTTTATTGGCCTTTGGGATGAAAACTTTCCTCCTCAACTCAGTCCTAAATTTGCTCCCCCTTATTTTGAGACTGTGCCCCCAGTTCTATTTTCACACACCACTGGAAATAGCATATTTGCTTCCACCTTATCTATTCCCTTTGTCATCCATTGCCCCCTTTCAGTTAAATCAAAATGCTCAGAGACATGGTGTAGTTTTACCTTCTTCATCTTTCTTCCTGAAGAGAGGAAGTGTGCCGACAGCTGAACAACCAGGAACGCTACAGGCGACTACCGGCTGATCCTGCTACGTTTTAGTTGCAATCTGGCTAAGCGCCTCTAGGTCTGTCTTAAAGTAGACAGTATTCAAGATTCCAGGGACTTGAGATGATACAGTCATATGATCCCATAGTCTTGAACAAATAAAAATAAATTTTACTACATAATATATACCCTATATACTTGTTAGGAACAAGGTTTCACTTTAATGTATGTTTTGTGTTTGGGTTGTAAATTTGATCATTGAGCTGGTAGATTTGTTCTCAGACATTTCGTCACCGTGCTAGGTAACATCATCAGTGAGCCTCTCATTCACTGATGATGTTACCTAGCATGTTAATGAAACATGAGAACAATTCTACCAGCTGAGCGAGCAAACTTGTAACCTGATCTACAACCTGAGCTACAAATCTTCTCCCAAATGTTTTGTGTTTGTTGAGTTAAGAAGGGAGAGACATGGTTTTAGTTTATTTCTTGTTGTAAGCCTGGTGTTGTCTATTGCCTTGTGTGTTTATGTGCATTTTAATGAAGTTTTAGAACCCTTGAAGACAATAGATGGGTATGGTGTCATGACGTACTTGGGAGAGTTTTGCTGATATCAAGTCCATGTTCCTTGAGTCACCATAAAAAAGACAATTTCAATTAAACTATCAAAGAGCCTAATTTACATGATTGTATTTTTTCCACCTGAATCACACACCAGGTTTTTGTTTTAACACAAAAAATGAGTATTTATTGTAAGTAAGCTAATTTTCTTAACCAGTGGAAACAAAAGGAAAATGAACTGCTAATTTATCAGATTACAACTTAAACTTGAACTGTTTTAAACCATTTCCCCTCATGCACACACCTGCAAACAAACACACAGAGAAGCCACAAATATTATGACTTGAGAAAACAGAGAATGGTGAGAAAATTTTCATAAACAGTTCTTTTTCATCAGTCCAAATCTCAAAACTTGGATGGGTTGGTTTCACAATCCTTTTAGGATATCACAAAGTTACCTGCACAGCAATGATCAGTCTTTTGTTAATGTTTTTTTAAAATTTAACCTATTTTTCTAATCAACCTGTTCATGGATGTTATTATACACCTCTGGAGCAGGTGGGACTTGAACCTAAGTGTGTCTGGTCCAGGGGCAGGGACACTACCATTGTGCCACAAGAGAGCTCCCCAATTATCAGTCTTTAATTCACTATTTGGTTTTGCACTGGAGTTTTTCTTTATCCTTTGAGTTTATGATTCCCCCCCCCCACCCAGAGTTCCAAAATGTAATATCCCTTTTTTGACAGAGAATGGGAGAGAGCAACATAACCGAGAAAGGGGACAAAGAGATGTTCTGTTACAGCCAGCTTGTGGAAGTTTCTTTGCTTCTCTTTATTTATTTCCCATGCAAGATCTATGTAAAGCTCCAATCTAACCAGTTGCATATTCTCCCTGTGACTGCATGGGTTTTCTCCAGATGCTTCAGTTTCCTCCTACAATCCAAAGATGTGCAGGTTAGGTGAATTGGCCATGCTAAATAGCCCATAGTGTTAGGTGCATTAGTCAGAGGGAAACTGGTTTGGGTGAGTAACTCTTTGGAGGGTTGATGTGCACTTGTTGGGCTGAAGGGCCTGTTTCCACACTATAGGGAATCTTAAAAAAAAACATGTGGCACAATGGTTCAGTGGTTAGCACTGCAGCCTCACAGTGCCAGGGACCCGGGTTCGATTCCAGCCTTGGGTGACTGTCTGTGTGGAGTTTGCATATTCTCACTGTGTCTGTGTGGGTTTCCTCTGGGTGCTGTGGTTTCCTCCCACAGTCCGAAGATGCGCAGGTCAGGTGGATTGGTCGTATTAAATTACCCATAACATTAGTTAGAGGGAAGTGGGTTACTCTTCGGAGGGTTGGTGTGGACTTGTTGGGCTGAAGCGCCTGTTTCCACACTGTAGAGAATCTAATCGAATCTAATTTATGGGGTGGCATGGTGGCTCAGTGGTTAGCACTGTTTCTCACAGTGCCAGGGACCCGGGTTTGATTCCTGCCTCAGGCAACTGTGTGGAGTTTGCACATTCTTCCCATGTCTGCATGGGTTTCCTCAGAGTGCTTTGGGTTTCCTCCCACAATCCAAAGGTTAGGTGAATTGGCCATGTTAAATTGCCCACAGTCTTCAGGGTTGTGTAAGTTAGGTGTATTAGTGTGGGGTAAATGCAGGGGAATGGGTGGGTTACTCTTCGGAGGGTCAGTGTGGACATGTTGGGCCAAAGGGCCAGTTTCCGCACTATAGGGATTCTATATTCTATATATCAATTGGAACGTCGATCCAAAGACTGTATTCGGGCAGAGTTGCCCTGAACATGTCCAGGTGGTACTTCTTTGTCAGGAGAGTGATCCCAACATTGTTGCATGTGTATCAGTTAGTTCCATTTGTTTTCCAAAGCTGCAGACAAATCCTTTTTAAAGCAGTGTTACCATTTTCTTCACATTTTCAGTCCACAGATGCCACAGTCATGAGCATTTTCAAAAAAAGGGAACTATTCTGATTGCTGTTGACTGTTGGAAAAGTCATCACCAAGGTCTTCCTCAACCATCTCCTCACTGTGACTGAGTCCTCACTGGAATTGCAGTGTAGCATCTAGACACAGGGGCACAATGGACATGATTTTCACCATGCGACAGCAACAGGAGAAATGCAGAGAAAAGAACCTACCCCTGTAACATGGCTGCTTTCAGCTTTATGAAGGGTTTTGATACCGTCAAACAAGAAGCATTATGGAACGGTTTCCTCCCACAGTCCAAAACTGTGTAGGTTAGGTGAATTGGCCATGCTAAATTGACCATAGTGTTAGGTGAAAGGGTAAATGTAGGGGAATGGGTCTGGGTGGGTTGCGCTTCGGCGGGTTGGTGTGGACTTGTTGGGCCGAAGGGCCTGTTTCCACACTGTAAGTAATCTAATCTAAGTAATGTAATGTAATCTAAGTCTTTCTCCACTTTGGCTGCAGCGTGAAGTTTGTCACTATCTTTACCTGCTCCACAATGATATAGAAGTTGTGGTAATGTCAAATGGCTCCACCACCTACCCATTCTCTGTTCAGACTGGTATCAAGCAGGGCTGCGTCATCACCCAAACATCCGTCTCCTACATTGTATTGCTCCAATTCACCAACGACAAGCTCCCCGCTGGAGTGAAGCTAACCTACAGAATCTGTGGGAAATTATTCAACCGCCGCCACCTTTAAGCCAGAACCAAAATCATTCCAACCAGTGTCATCGAGCTGTAGTATGCAAATGAGGCTTACATACTTTAAAAAAAACCCAAAACATATGTGCAAGCTCAGAGGACAAACTGTTTGGAGGTATATGAGAATGTGAGTCCCACCCTGAACATCTGCATGCTGAAAGTCCTTGACCAACCTGGCTCTGCATTACTGGAGCAGTCACTGATCATTCAGATCCATTGGGCGGCCTTATAGAACGTTGGCCACTTCTAATACCTCAGGAATGTCCTGTTCACAAAAGCAGTTATTGATGAACAGATCCAGCACCAACTCTAGTGTGCTAGCCTGAGGAAAAGTGTGTTCGAGGACAACAGAATCAGATATGACATCATACTCGTGATATAGGGAACTGTGATGGTTCCTGTGCTGCTCATGTGGCTCTGAGGCGTGTACTGTCTATAGCATACACCTCAAAGTGCTGGAGCATTACCACCAAAGCTGCCTGCATCAGATCCTGTGAATCTGCTGGAAAGACAGACTCACTAACACTAGCAACCTTGAACAGGCAAACATCCCCAGCGTTGAGCCACTGGCCACTTTTGATTGGCTGCGATGGGCTGGACATGTCATCCATGTGACCGACATGAGACTCCCCAAGCAGGTGTTCTATTCCCATCTTCGAAACGGCGGGGGAGCCCCAGGTGGACAGAGGAAACGCTTCAGGGATTATCATTAAGGTCACTGGTGAAGTGCTGCATTCCCACCGACGCCTGGGAAACACTGGCCCAAGACCATTCAACATGGGGGAGGTATTGAGTATCTCGAGACTAGTTGTCTGGAAAAAAATCAGTAAGCCAAGTGAAAACAGCATCAGGCGCGTGCTGCCACACTAACACCCCACCGCACCCACCCCCCCTCCCACGGCCATCTTCTACACCACATGTGGCAGAGTCAGCAGAAGCTGCTTTGGACTGTGCTGATACGTATAGACTCATCCTGAGAGTGAAAGAGAGTCATCCTTATCTGCGAGGAACTGCTGATGATGAATATCCAGTGTATTCAGTCATTTCTTAATGTTACATGGAATGGTGAGGAGGATCATTGAGTTAGCACCTGTGGTTGAAGATGAAATGTTTCTTTGTCTCTTGAGTAGAAGCCCACCCTCCCCACCATGCACGCACGCACGTGTGCGCGCACACTGTATAGTCAGAAGAATAGATATTGTCCTCTGTGGCCCCAATAGCAAGCACAAACTTTGTATTGTTGGCCTGGTACCAGAGTTAAGGACCTCTCCTTTCAGCAAGAGACAAATGTAGAATGGTTGGGAGATGTCAAGTTATCTGAGTTTACATTGGGTCCAGAGACAATAGAATAAGAGCTGTTTGAAGATTTTGGGGTCAACTTAAAATGAAGTACCTCAACGGTAATTATCTCTGCATTATTGCCAGACCCATATGCCAATTAGGAGAGTGTGAAGAAGATCAGAAAATACAATGTGTGGCTCAAATAATCTTCTGCAACAAGTGTTTCCAAGTTATGGAAAGCTGGTTCCAATATTCAGTAAGAGTGTAGAGTCGTAGAGTTGTACAGCACAGAAACAGGTCCAACTATCCATGCCGACCAGATATCCGAAGTTAATCTAGTGCTATCAGTAAGCACTTGGCCCATATCCCTCTAAACTCTTCCTATTCATGTACCCATCCAGATGCCATTTAAATGTTGTAATTTTACCAGCCTTCACCACTTCCTCTGGCAGCTCATTGCATTCATGCACCACCCTTTGCCTGAAAGAGTTGCCCCTTAGGCCCCTTTTGAGTCTTTCCCCTCTCACCCTAAACTTATGCCCTTGAGTTCTGAACTCCCCCACCTCTGGGCAAAGACCTTTTCTATTTAGGTAAAAACAATGACTGCAGATGCTGGAAACCAAATTCTGGATTAGTGGTGCTGGACGAGCACAGCAGTTCAGGCAGCATCCAAGGTGCACCTTTTCTATTTACCCTGTCCATGCTCTTCATGATTTTATAAATCTCTATGGGCCACCCTTCAGCCCCTGACACTCCAGGGAAAACAACCCCAGCTTATTCAATCTCTCCCTATAGCTTAAACCCTCCAACCCTGGCAACATTTTTGTAATGATTTGGAGATGCCAAATCATGGGTTCGATACCCATAGGGAGGGCCTCAACTGGGACCTTGGGTTCATGTCACATTACAGGTGACCACCATTGCACCATACACACACACACACACACACACACACACACACTCACACATGCACCCCCCTCACAGACTTAAGACACTGCACTCACTACACACATACACTTTCTCATACTCACAACCCCCAACCCAGACAGACAAAGACCGACATGCACACATATATTTTGTGGGGTGAATTTGTACTTTCAGGGTTACATTGTACTTTGCTCAAAAACTGCATGCATTCGTGTAGAACTCAGAGCTCAAAAACTGGATGACTTTATGTAAAACTCCGTTATCTCACTTTTTAGGTTAGAATCAATCTAAACATCATGGCATAGACAGAGAACACAGGGGGCCAACACCTTCAACATATTGTCGAGCTATCACCATTGTTAACAGCTAACCTGAGAATGCAACTTTTATATAAAAAATGTTTTGTGATTTGCACATGAAAGAAGTGAAACTATCACTGTATTCTAACAGATAGAAGGCTTAACAATCAATTTTTCAATGTATAATTTCAATTACATCACACTGTAAATTTTTGCTACAAATTCTGTTAGGATTGAGCCCTCTACTATCACCTGATGAAGGAGCGTCGCTCCGAAAGCTAGTATGCTTCTAATTAAACCTGTTGAAGTATAACCTGGTGTTGTGTGATTTTTAACATTTTTGTAAATCTTTTCTGAATCCATTCCATGCGCGCGCCTCTCTCTCTCTCTCTCTCTCTCTCTCTCTCTCTCTGAGATCTTTCTACGAGTCTGACCAGTTTACCCCACCTTAGCCATTGAGAAAGTGCTGGAATTTATTTTTCAGGAAATTTCAATAATCCGCTGAGAATGTCATAATTAGAAGAAGTCATATCAAATTCGAAACATTATCTTTGTTTGGCTCTCAACAATGTTGCCAGACTTGCTAAATTTTTCAAGCAGTTTTTCTGTTTCTATTTCTGATGTCCAGCATCTACAGTAATTATATTAAAAATTGTGTGGTTTTTTTCCTACTGCCATTTATTTAATTGCAACAACCATAAAAGAACAATGGCTACAAAAGCATGTCTGACGCTGAGAATTCTGCAAGAAATCGTTGGCCTCTTGGCTCCCCAATGCTGTCTACCAAAAACATGTTGCAAAAGTATTGTTACAAAATCCAGCTTGATAGATTTTGTTTTATCTCACTTAGTAGTCTTCACTGAAATGTAGGCCCACCTGACTGAAGATTTTCTTGAACAAAAAGAGCAAATATATTCTGCAAAAACAACAAACGAAGCAACCTAAATATAGAACAGTTTGAAAGATATTAAAACAGCAGGAGAAACATTTACCTTGTTAATCCTCCCTATGAATCTTGTATGTTTTCACAAAGGTAATGTCTCGTTCCTCTAAACTCCATCCTGCTTGACCTCTTCTCATAAGAAAATACCCCTATGCCTGGAATCATCAACCTGGCAAGCATTCTCTTGCCTGCATCAAGAGAAAATATATTGGCACTTGATATGGGGAGCAAAACTGTTTGCAGCTATGGTCTGACTAGTACCTTGTATAATTTTGGCAAGGCTTACCTTTTTAATACTCCATTTCTTTTGAAATGAAGATCAAAATTCTATTTGTCTTTGCTATCACTTGCTAAACTTGGATATTCACTTTTTGTAATTTCTGAATGAAGACTTTCAAGTCCTCCTGTATTGCGGCTTTCTGCACTTTTTCTCCATGTAAGTAATATTCACCTCCTCTTCTTTCTGTCAAAGAGAATAGCCTCTCATCTACCAAATATTCCCCCCTTCATTTAATCTGTCTCTGTACCACTGTAGATCCTTTGTTTTATCTGTAAACTTGGCAATTTTTGTCATCTAAGTGATTAAAATATCTTGTAAATAATTATGACCTCAACACCGATCCCCATGACACTCCACGAGCTACAGGTTTCCAGCTTAAACATGTCCCTTTGTCCCAACTCTGTCTTCTAATAGTCAGCCAATCCTCTAATCATGTTAATATACTCTTCCCAATGGATAGATCCTGAAGAATGGAACAAAAGAAGAAAATGCAAGCTGGCAAGAGACATGAAGATTGCCAGAAGCTTCTTTTGATATGTGGAAAGGAAAAGATTAGTTAAGACAAATATGGGCCCATGACAAATGAGCAGAAAGGCATTCATATTGGAGAACAAGGAAACTGTGCCAAACTGAACTATTATTTTGAGTATGTCTTCATGGAAGAAGATGAAGAAAATCTCCCAGAAATGTTAGGCAATCACGAGACTTGTGAAATTGTAGAAATGAAATAAATTTAGTTACTGAGGTTAATAGATCATCCATTAATTGGGAATTTGTGGAGCAGAAAAAAGAAATGTGTAATGAACTGTCAAAATTATGAGATGCAGGGTAAGAGGGTGGTGAGTGTATGGAATGAGCTGTCAGAGGAAGTAGTGGAGGCTGGTACAATTGCAACATTTGAAAAAACATTTGGATGGGTATATGAATAGGAAGGGTTTGGAGGGATATGGGCCTGGTGCTGGCAGGTGGGACTAGATTGGATTGGGATATCTGGTCGGCATGAACAGGTTGGACCGAAGGATCTGTTTCCATGCTGTACATCTCTATGACTCTATGAAATTAAAATCAGTAAAAAAAGTTTAACTGAAAGGTTCACTGGATTAAAGGTTGATAAATTGCTTTTCCTTTGATTGGTCACAATTCTTCCTGGAGAGTTTTTAAGGATGTGACTCCAGAGATAGTGAATGTATTTTCACACAAAGGGTGATAGTGTCTAGAATGTGTTGTCAGAGGAGGTGGAGGAAGCAGACACAATAGCAGCATTTGTGAAGCACCTGGACGAATGCATGCCTAGGAAAGGAATAAAGAGATACAGATCCTGTAGTGAAGGCACTCTTAGTATGGAAGGGCAAAATGTGGTGGCATAGATTTGGAGGGCTGAAGGGCCTGTTATTTGTTCTATTAATGGTTTTCTTTAACAAAAAGTTCTGTGGATTCTGAAAGCTGACTGGAAAGCAGCAAATGTGTTGAAGATTGAAGAACGGGTTGCACCTGAACTGGAGGGGCACAAATATCCTGGATGGGAGATTTGCTCGTGTGGTTCGAGAGGATTTAAACTAATTTGGCAGGGGGTGGGACACATCTGAGAGGCGGGCAGTTGCAGTTGGGGCAGTGACAGGACGTAGTCAACCTATTGGGAAGGTTTCTCACGCGATGAAACAAAGAGATTGGATAAAGTGTGTCTGCTTTAACGCAAGGAGTGTCAGAAATAAGAGTGACGAGCTTAGAACATAGATCAGTACTTGGGGCTATGATATTGTGGCCATAACATAGACGTGGGTTTCACAGGGGCAGGAATGGTTGCTTGATGTTTCAGGGTTCAGAACGTTTAAAAAGAACAGGGAGGGTGGAAAAAGAGGAGGGGGTGGAGCATTGCTAATCAGAGGGTGCATCACAGCTACAGAAACGAAGGTTGTTGAGGAAGGTTTGTCTGCTGAGTCAGTATGAGTGGAAGTTAGGAACAGCAAGGGAACAGCCACCTCCTTGGGGGTTTTCTGCAGACCTCCTAATAGCAGTTGAGAGATTGAAGAACTCATAGGCCGGCAGATTTTGGAAAAATGCAGATGTAGCAGGGTTGTTGTTATAGGTGATTTCAACTTTCCCAATATTGACCTCCTTAGTGCAGATGGTTTGGATGGAGCGGTTTTTGTCAGATGTGTTATAGAACATAGAACATAGAAAAATACAGCGCAGTACAGGCCCTTCGATCCAAACCCACCTAACCTACACTAGCCCACTTTCCTCCATATACCTATCCAATGCCCGTTTAAATGCCCATAAAGAGGGAGAGTCCACCACTGTTACTGGCAGGGCATTCCATGAGCTCACGACTCGCTGAGTAAAGAATCTACCCCTAACATCAGTCCTATACCTACCACCCCTTAATTTAAAGCTATGCCCCCTCGTAATAGCTGACTCCATACATGGAAAAAGGTTCTCATGGTCAACCCTATCTAAACCCCTAATCATCTTGTACACCTCTATCAAGTCACCCCTAAACCTTCTTTTCTCCAATGAAAACAGCCCCAAGTGCCTCAGCCTTTCCTCATACGATCTTCCTACCATACCAGGCAACATCCTGGTAAACCTCCTTTGCACCCGTTCCAGTGCCTCCACATCCTTCCTATAATATGGCGACCAAAACTGCACACAATACTCCAGATGCGGCCGCACCAGAGTCTTATACAACTGCAACATGACCTCAGGACTTCGGAACTCAATTCCTCTACCAATAAAAGCCAGTACGCCATATGCCTTCTTCACTGCACTATTTACCTGGGTGGCAACTTTCAGAGATCTGTGTACATGGACACCAAGATCCCTCTGCTCATCCACGCTACCAAGTATCTGACCATTAGCTCAGTACTTCATCTTCTTATTACTCTTACCAAAGTAAGAGTAATCACACTTAGCGACAAGTCCCTTACAATTCTCTCTAAGACTTTGCCCACAACAGAGGTAAGACTCATCGGCCTATAGTTACTAGGGTTATCCCTACTCCCGTTCTTGAACAAGGGAACCACATTTGCTATCCTCCAGTCTTCAGGAGGGTTTCCTTACTCAATATGTAGACAGGGAGTTATGAATGCATGGAATGTGTTGCCAACGGTGGTGGTGGAAGCAGAGTCATTAGGGGCATTTAAGCAACTGCTGGACATGCACATGGATAGCGGTGAGTTGAGGGGTGCATAGGTATTTGACATTAGGATTAATCCTCGGCACAACATCGTGAGCCAAAGGGCCTGTTCTGTGCTGTACTTTTCTATGTTCTAACTAGACTTGTTAGTTTGATGTTGGTAGTAGAGTAAATGTTAGACTCCATTATAAAGGGTGTGATAACTTGAACATTACGAAAAGTGTGGTAAAATTGCAGAGTCAGCATGAGTTTGTGTAAGAGAAATGATGTTTAACAAATTTATTGGAGGATTTTACTTATTCAGCCAATCAATGTGAACTTCATTGGTTGTACCAGCATTTATTGCCCATCTTGAGTTGACGTTGAAAAGGTTGTGGTGCACTCTTTTTTTGCAGTCCATTTGGTGCACGTGCGCCTACAATATTACTTGTAAAGTTGATCAGACCAGAAGGTGCAGGAACAGAAATAGGCCATCAGCCCATCAAGATTCTAGCTGATTTGATAATTCAACTTCATTTTCTCACCTTTCCCTTATTTATTGATTGATGAATAATATGTCTATCTTGGTCTTGAATATACTTAACAACACAACCGCAACAGCTTTATGTGGTAAAGAGTCTTACAAATAGCTACTTTATATTGTTATGCATTTTGACTTGTGTACAAATTGACTTGGGAAGGGACACAGGAAAGTTTGATTCTCCCAAATCAAACCTGTTGAAAAGAAAATCGTTAAAAGTTAGTATATTTACCACAAGATTTTTCTTAACCCGAGTTCAGGAATTTTTAAGGGGACAGTTACTTTTTGAACAGAAACAAAAAATGCAAAACTTAACAAAGCAGCATTTGTGTGAAGAAGCAGAGTAAGCTTATTAGTCTGAGTGACGTTTCATCAGAACAACAATTCACTTCCAAGTTTACTCGAGTTTTCCTGATCTCCTTTTCCCATCCTGCCTACTTCCAAATTTCTCTTGAGTGAATCAATATTTGGACGTTTCATTAGCATGAAAACATTTTCCCCAACCCTCCCTCACATGCAACTAGCTTCTTACATTCACGATTCCCTTCACTGTTATGACTGTTTTTTCCCCCTCTCAGCATAATTCTGACTTTCAAAAAGGAAATAAAATCAACTTAAGGAATGCTAGAGCACTTTATTCAGCAATGGTAGGAAACATACTAGAGTTTTTGTTGAATCATTTGAAACATCTAGAAATGAAGGATTTTTTTTCCATCTGCTTACTGGTAATGGGGGAGAATGAAAATTGCTGAGTCATTAAATTAGATTGTGGTGGTTTACAATTACATTTGTGATTGTTCACAATGCTTATGAATGCCCAGCATTGAGCTGCTGGTTATGTTGTACTTCTTTCCTGCTTCATTTAGAGGAATTACAGTATGCTACAATAAAATGTGTTGTCATTATGAAGCTTGACCACGTCTTGACAAGGATTATTTATTGGTGCTGAACAACTATTGTTTATTTAGTACCTTTAGCATAGGCAAAACATTGCAAGACTCTTCAAAAGAATTTCATAAAACAAAAAAACCCAATAAATTAGGAACAAAAAACAAAATTTGTTGGAAAAATTCAGCAGATCTGGCAGCATCATGGAGGGAAAGCCGAGTTAATATTTCGGTTCTGGGGAAGCTTGAAGAATGGGTCACTGGACCTGAAACACTAACTCTCATGTGCAGAGCAGATGGGGAGATGTTGTCATAATGATAAGATTTTTGGTAGTGTAGATGAGCAGACAGATCTCTGTGTCCAGATACATAGATCCTTCAAAGTTGCCACCTAGTTTGATAGGGTTGTTAAGAAGACATATGGTGTGTTAGCTTTTATTGGTAGAGGGATTGAGTTATGGAACCGTGAGGTCATGCTGCCGCTGTACAAAACTCTGGTGCGGCCGCACTTGGAGTATTGTGTACAGTTCTGGTCATCGCATTATAGGAAGGATGTGGAAGCTTTGGAAAGGGTTCAGAGATGAGATACTAGGATGTTGCCTGGTATGGAGAGAAGGTCTTACAAGGAAAGGCTGTGGGACTTGAGGCTGTTTTTAGAGAGAAGGTTGAGAGGTGACTTAATTGAGACATGTAAGATCATCAGATGGTTAAATACATTGGACAGTGAGAGCCTTTTTCCTCAGATGGTGATTGCTAGCACGAGGGGACGTAGCTTTAAATTGAAGCATGATAGGTATGGGACGGATGTCAGAGCTAGTTTCGTTACTCAGAGTAGTAGGGGCATGGAACGCAATGCCTGCATCAGTAGTATACTTGCCAGCTTTACAAGCATTTAAATGGTCATTGGATAGGTATATTGACGACACGATGGCTCAGTGATTAGCACTGCTGCCTCACAGCACTAGGGTCCCAGGTTCGATTCTAGCCTTGGGCGATTGTCTGTGTGGAGTTTGCACATTCTCCCTGTGGCTGCGTGGGTTTCCTCTGGGTGCTCCGGTTTCCTCCCACAGTCCAAAGATGTGCAGGTCAGGTGAATTGACCATACTAGTGTTAGGTGCAGTCGATCAGAAGGAAATGGGTCTGCGTGGGTTACTCTTCAGAGAGTCGGTGTGTACTGGTTGGGCCAAAGGGCCTGTTTTCACACTGTAGGGAATTTAATAAGAATGGAATAGTGTAGGTTAGATGGGCTTCAGATTGGTTTCACAGGTTGGTGCAGCATCGAGGGCCGAAGGGCCTGTACTGCGCTGTAATGGTCTATGTTCTAAATAAATAGGTACTTTGCATCAGGTTTCACAGTGGAAGGCACAAGCACCCTACTCGAACTTCAAGACAGTCAAGGGGCAAAGTTGAGTGCAGTAGCCATCATTAAGGCAAACGTGTAAGGAAAGCTGAAAGGTGTGAAGGTGAATAATTACTTGGACCAGGTGGACTATACCAATGAATTCTGAAGGAGAAAGCTGAGGAGATTGTGGAGGCATTTGTGGTGATCTTTCAGGAATCACTGGCATCTGGAAGGGTTCCAGAGTACTGGAAAATGACTTATGTTTAAGAAGAGAAGCAGGAGACAGGAACCTATAGATTATTTAATCAGACCTCAGTCTTTGGTAAGATTTTAGAGTCCGTTGTGAAGAATAAGGTACGGAGTACTTAGAAGAGCATAGTAAAATAGGACTGAATCAAGAGGTGGTCATGCCTGACCAATTTGTTAGAATTCTTTTGGTTATGAGCAAGGTAGACAAGGTAGAGCACGTGGACGTGATCTATTGAGATTTCCAGACAAGGTGCTGTGACGGCACCGAGAAAGGATGTGTCCAGGGTGTTAGGGGCAAGGTACTGACATGGATAACGAATTGGCTGACTGTCAGAAGGCAGAGAGTAGGGATCAAAGGGTCTTTTTCAGGATGGCAGCAGGAGAATTGTGGAGTTCTAAAGGTTTATATTATACATTAACAGTCTAGACAAAGGAACTGTGAGGGCATTGTTGCTAAATTTGCAGATGACACAAAGATCCGTGGAGGGGCAGGGAATGTTGAGGAAGTGGGAAAGCTGCAGAAGGACTTGGACAGGTTAGAAGAGTGGGCAGATACAATACATTGTCACAAAGTGTGAGAATATGCGCTTTGGCAGGAAGAATAGAGTAGACTACTTTCTAAACAGCGAAATGGCTCTCAGAAATCTACTGTTAATAGAAAGCATCTATTAGAATTTCACCCTCATTAATGAAATTCTATCACTTCACAACTTTGTCAACTAATTAATCAAGCTTGTTTAGATTCCTCAAATAACTAGAGGACATAATCACATTTTTCCTCTATAGTTTTTAATCTCTGTCACTCATCCCTTGATTTATCATGCAATCATTTATTGAAATCATTTACAGCTTCAATTGTTTATCTCTCCCCAGTCCTGACCCCTTTTTATACAATCTCTCCTCCACCACCACCACCAAACCACCCCCTGCCCCAATCCCCTTTGCAGATGGTCTTTTGGAGGTCACTTTTACACCATTTATTGCTTTATCTCTTCCCAAATGCCCACTGGACCTTTAATCTTGTCCAGTAACTTTGTATGGAGAGCGCAAGTCTGGCTACGAACATCTGCTATATCTAACTGTAAGTCCTTTTGGCCACCTTGTGTCAGTGTAAAAAGTCCCAGGTGGCCATCTTATCAACTTTAGTCTTAGGTCACTTCAACAACATGGTTGAGAGTATTATGGTGAGATTCTCAATAAGGACTTGTATGGTGGTCACTTCTCTCAATATCATGAACAAATGAATCTGTGATAATTAGTTTGGTGAGGTGGAGGTCAAGTCAATTTTTACCTCTTGTTATTTCTGTCACTACCTCATTTGAGGGACAGTTCAGGATGTTAATCAATGCCTTGTGTGAAACACCTATGATAGCAAAAACAAAAGTGTTACTGACCTAGTTTATCAGCTGTGTCCTTCATTCTTTTTTGATTTGATTTTGATTTATTATTGTCACATGTATCGAGATACTGTGAAAAGAATCGTTTTGCATGCTAACCAGATAGATCATACCTATATAAGTACATCAGGGTAATAGAATGGAATGCAAAACACAGTGCAGCTACAAAGAAATTCAGATAGTTTGGGTGAAGCAGGTTTTGTCAGGTGTGCCCGGGAAGGGTTACTGATGCAATATGTAGGTAGGCTGATTAGAGGGGAGGCCAGACGGGATTTGGTGCTGGGCAACGAACCAGGTCAGGTGTCAGATCTCTTGATGGGAGAGCATTTCTGTGATAGTGATTACAAGTACATGACCTTTACGATATTCACGAAGAGGGATCAGAGCATATGGTATGGGAAAGTATTTAATTGGGGGAGAGGGAATTAGAATCCTAATAGGCAGGAAGTGGGATGCCTAAATTGGGGACAGACATTCTCAGGGAAATGCCCAATAGAAATGTGGAGCTTTTTTAGGATGCTCCTGCTGACAGTGCTAGACAGGTTTGTCCCACTGAATGGTAGGTTGAAAGAACCTTGTGTCACAAAGGATATGAAACATCTAATCAAGAGAAAGAAGGAAGTTTACTTAAGGCTGAGGAGGCAAGGATCACACAGGGCTTTAGAGAGTTATAATATGGCCAGGAAAGAACTGAAGATTGGACTTGAGAGCTAGAAGGTGGCATGAAAAAGCTTTAGTGGGTAGGAAAGCCCTAAGGCCTTCTACACTTATGTGAGGAACAAGAGATGGCCAGAATGAGGGTAGGGCTGACCAGAGATAGTGCAGGGAACCTGTGCCTGCAGTCAGAAGAGGTAGGTGAGGTCCTTAATGAATACTTTGCTTCGGTATTCACTAGTGAGAGGGACCTTGATGTTTGTGAGGACAGCATGAAACAGACTGCTATGCTATAGTAGGTTGATGTTAAGAAGGAGAATGTGTTGAAAATTTTGAAAAACATAAGGGTAGACAAATCCCCTAGGCCAGACTGGGTATACTTTAGGTTACGACAGGAAGCGAGGGGAGAGGTTGTTGTGCCTTTGCTGATGAACTTTGTGTCCTCACTGTCAGGTGGAGTAGTACCAGATGATTGGAGGGTGGCAAATACCAGGATGCTGCCTTATTCAAAAAAAGGAATAGAAATAATCCCGGGAATTACAGACCAGTCAGTCTTACGTCAATGGTGGGCAAATTATTGGAGAGAATTCTGAGAGACAGGAATTATGATTGCTTGGAAACCATAATTTGATTATAGATAGTCAGCATGGCTTGTGTGGGGGCAGGCATTTTTCACAAACCTTATTAAATTCTTTGAGAATGTGACAAAACACGTTGATGAACGCCGAGTAGTGGATGTGGTGTACATAGACTTTAGCAAGGCGTTTGACAAAGTTCTCCATGGGAGGCTCATTCAGAAAGTAAGGAGGTATGAGATACAGGGAAACCTGTGAGTCTGGATACAGAATTGGCTGGCCCATAGAAGACAGAGGGTGGTGGTAGATGGAAGATATTGAGCCTGGAGCTTGCTGACCATTGGTGTTTGGCACCTCTACTCTTTGTGATTTATATAAATGACTTGGATGAGGAAGTGGAATGGAGGGTTAGTAAATTTGCTGTTGACATGAAGTTTGGTGCAGTTGTGAATAGTGTGGAGGGCTGTTGTAGATTGAGACAATACATTGACAGGATGCAGAACCGGGCTGGTAAGTGGCAGATGGAGTTCAACCTGGAAAAGTGTGATGTGATTCACTTTGAAAGGTTGAATTTGAGTGCAGAATACAGGATTAAAGGCAAGATTTTTGGCAGTGTGGAGGAACATAAGGATTTTGGGTTCCGTGTCCATTGATCCCTCAAAATTGCCACCCAGGTTGATAAGGTTGTTGAGAATGTGTATGGTATGTTGGGTTTCATTAGCCAGGGGGATTGAGTTTCAGAGCCATGAGGTTATTGCTGCAGCTCTGTAAAGCCCTGGTTAGACCACACTTGGAATATTGTGTTCAGTTCTGGTTGCCTCATTATTGGAAAGATGTGGAAGCTTCAGAGAGGATGCAGAAGAGATTTATCAGGATGCTGCCTGGACTGGAAGGCATGTCTTAGGAAGAAAGGTTGAGGGAGCTAGGGCTTTTCTCATTGGAGCAAAGAAAGATGAAAGGTGACTTGATAGAGGCATACAAAATGTTGAGAGGCATAGATAGAGTGGATAGCCACAGACTTTTTCCCATAGCGGAAATGTCTATCACGAGGGGGCACAATTTTAAGGTAATTGGGGAAGGTTTAGGGTAGATGTCAGAGGTAGGTTCTTTAGACAGTGGTGGGTGCATTGAATGCATTGGTAGTAGAGTCAGATACATTAGGGACATTGAAATGTTTTTTGGATAGGCCCATGAATGGTATGTAGTCTGATCTTAGAGTAGAATAAAAGGCCGGCACAGTATTGAGGGCTGAAGGGCCTGTACTGTGCTGTATTGTTCAATAGATGTAAGTTTGCTCGCTGAGCTGGAAGGTTCGTTTTCAGATGTTTCATCACTACACTAGGTAACATCATCAGTGAGCCTCCGGTGAAGCTATACTGTTTTATGCAGGGAAGAAGATGTATTTAAACATTTTCAAACTTTTTTATTTTCTGCCCAGTGAAGAGGGTTGAAGAGCGTGTTACTGGGGTTGGCAGGTTCTTTGATTATGTTGGCTGCTTTCCTGAGGCAATGGGAAGTGTAGACAGAGCTAGTGGAAGGAAGGCTGCTTTTCGTGATGGATTGGGCTGTGATCTTGTGATCTTGGGCAGACAGTTGCCATACCAATGCATCCGGATAATATACTTTAAATGGCGCATCAGTAAAAATTGGTAAGAGTTATTTGCTGAAATTGCTAGCATTCTGAGGAAGTAGAGGCGTTGGTGTGCTGTCTTGACCGTGGCAACATCATGGATGGACCAGGATAGATTATTGGTGATATTTATTCCTAGGAACTTGAAGCTCTTGACCATCTTCACCCAGCACAATTAATACAGATGGCCTGTCCTCCACTCTGCTTCCTGAAGTTGATGACCAGCTCCTTTGTTTTGCTGACATTGAGAAAGAAATTGCTGTTTTCTCACCATGCCACTAAGCTATCTACCTCTTTCCTGTACTTAGTGTCTTGCTCGGTGTCTTAGGGTCAAACACATTACTGGGAGTCTTGAGTTACATATTGCTTACACCATGTAAGTAAAGCAGACTTTCTTCACAAAAGGGCACTGATGAACTAGGGTGGGTTCTTAGGATATTCGAGCAAGGTTTCATGGTTATTGATACAGAGAGTAGCATTTAATTCCAAATTCGTTAATTTAAGTTCCACTGGTTATCATGGTGGGACTTGAATGCATGCCCCCAGAGCAATAGACTGGGTCTCTGGATTACTGTTCCAAGACATTACCACTGTGCCACCAGCTTATCTTCAGTTGGGTGCAGAGATTGCAAAGTTTGTGAATGACAGTAAGATGAGTGGTAGAGCAAAGTGTGCAGAAGACTCTGAAACTTTGCAGACTGACAGAGATGGATAAGTTTAAGTGAGTGGGCAAAAGTCTGGCAGATGGAATACAATGTTAATAAATGTGAAGTCATCCATTTTGGTAGGAAGAACAGTAAAAAGGACTAGTATTTGAAAGGTAAGAAATGGCACTGTGCTGCTGTGCAGAGGGACCTGCATGTCCATGTACATGAATCACAGAAAGTTGGTCTGCAGGTGCAATAGGTAATTAAGGCGGCAAATGAAATTTTATGCTTCATTGATAAAGAGATTGAGTGGAAACTCGAAGAGGTTATGTTGCAGCTGGCGAGGGTGCTGGTGAGGCCACACCTGGAGTACTGTCTATAGTTTTCATCTCTTTACTCGTGAAAGGATATACTAGTACTAGAGAAGGTGCAGGGGCGGTTCACTAGGTTGAATCTGGAATTGAGGGGGTTGGTTTATGAGGAGAGACTGAGTAGACTGGGATTACATTCATTGGAATTCAGAAGAATGAGGGGGGATCTTACAGAAACATATAAAATTGTGAAGGGAACAGATAAGGTAGAAGTAGAGAGGATGTTTTCACCGGGTGAAACTAGGACAGGAGGGCAAAGCCTCAAAATTAGAGGGAGCAGATGTAGGACTGATCTTCACCTGGAGGGTTGTGAATCTGTGTAATTCCTTGCCCCGTGAAGTAGTAGGGTCTTCCGCATTTAATGCTTTTAAAGCTCAGGTCGGCAATTTATTTGAACAGTAAAAGAACTTAGGTTTATGGGGAGAGGACGGGTAAGTGGAGCTGAGGCCACGGAAAGATCAGCCATGATCTTGTTGAATGACAGAACAGGCTCAAAGGGCCAGATGGCCCACTCCTGCTCCTTTTTCTTAAGTTCTTATGTTCAAACTGTCTTGTTCAATTCACAGTGTGAAGGAGAGTGGTGTTGTTGGTTATGTCTAAAGTTACAGAGAAGTTATCTATGGTTGCTATCACAGTCACTTGCAGGGGTTGTAAATGTGATTTTAAGCTGTTTCATTGTTCTGACAGAAGTGAACACCTGATGGAAGAGAATGAAGGGTAAATGTTGATGAGAGTTAGGCTGTGCTGAAGTGTACTTTTTTCCTGTAGTCAAACGTCAGAAAGCTATCTTAGTTGGAATGGCTTGTGAACCATCAAAACCATAAATATCTTGTGTTGATATCATGCTTTCCATGTCCCCAAATTGTGCAAACTGCTTTACATATGATTAGTAATTCTGAAGTATAACCAGTAATGTGCTATTGTTGTAGTCAGTTTCTGCCAAATATTAATAAGGAGATTGATCTGTTTTCCTTTCACTTCCAAAACAGATGAGTCCTGTGTTTAATGTTTGAAGTGGAAGATAGCAGCACGGTTAATAAAGTACTACATTCTTCTATTGTACTGCTATGTAAGTTTAAATTGAGCTCAAGTGTTGAAGTAGAGTTGTGACTGACAACAATTTGACTCCAAAGCCAGAATGCTATCTAAGTTAGACTGGCTGATGAACAAAGTTATACAGCAGGGGTGAATAGGAACTCGTTATCTAGGCTAATATTAGGTAAGCTAAGGGAGAAATTTGAGGTTCAGAAATCAGGAGGGTGATAAGATTAGGGAAGCTGAATGTCTCCAGGATAAATTCAAGACAGTACAGTTTATAAAGGGATTGAAGATTTTGGAAGTAGACCAAGATGAAAATTCTATGGAATGTATCTAAGTCGAGCAAAGATGAGGTCAGTAATCGAAAATGCCAGATGACTGAAATGAAAAATATCATTGAGAAGTGTTTAAGCTTTTTTATTGGAGGAATCTGAAGAGTTTCAATAAGTGGGTTGTATAAGGATCAGGCTGGCAACAGCAACCCAGTCAGTTTTAACCTCTGAAAGGAAAGCTTTTGGAAACAATTATCTGCAACAAAAATAAGTGATTTAGCAAGAACAGAGAAACATATTGAGTAGGAGCAGAAATAGACCATTTGGACCCTCAAGTCTGCCCCTTCATTCAATAATATCTTGGCGGATCTGTTTATATTTCAGATTCCACATTGCAATTGGCTTTCCCAGCCTAACAAGCAAATCATGGCCTCTGCCTTCCCAAATTTTCGCTCTCACTTTGCTCACCATTTTCTTTTCGAGCATGCCTTTGGATTAAGTTTACTAACAAATTCAAGCCTTACAGACACTTCCTGTTACTCTTTAAGAATAAACTTGTTGTTTTAAAAAAAGACGTTCTTATCTGACAGAGTCTGGCCATGTCATTTAATACTGTTCTGGATTATAATGAGTTGGTTCATCACAACTTCAGGGCAGTGCTACATGGTAGTATGAATAAACTTAGCCATGCCTCTCCAGCTTAAATCATTTTTTTTGTTCAAATTGCTTCACTCCTCCTTTTGTATAATTTCTTGTTTTTCTTTTTTTTTATTAACTGCTAGTTACTTTTCACATACTTGTTCTTATTTGCTTTCCTACTTCCCCTTTGAGCCTGTTTATACCCTGGCTCTTGGTTGTATTATTATCTTCATAAATTCATTTTTCTTCCTATTTAATCCCTGCATGTTTGATCAATGTGTTTCTTTGCCCTGCCTTTTCACTTAGTTCAGCCTCAAAGTATGCTCGCAGTATCTCTTGTGTACTGGCAGCCCATTGCTGAGGTGTACAGGAAGTGAGAAACTTTGAATACTCGCAAACCCTTGAAGGTAGTAGGATATGTCACAGGTAGTTAAGAATGCATATGGAATATTTTCTTTGATACTTTCTTTGCAATTAATCGAGGGAGAGGATATAAGAGCAGAAAGGTTATATTGTAGCAAGGTAAGTTTTCAATTGGCTGCAGTTTGAGTACTGAGTGCTCTTCAGGTCACCTCATTACAGAAGGATATAATTGCACTTGAAGAAAATTGCAACGACATGGAATTATTAGATAACGGGAGGCTGAGGAGAGATTTGATTGAGGTGTACAAGGTTATGAGGAGCTTGGATAGTGGACCTATTTCCCTTAGCAGAGAGGCCAGTGACTAAAGACTTAGATATAGAATGATTGGTGGAAAGATTAGAGAGGAAAGATGAGGAAACAACCTTTTCATCTAAAGGGTAGTAATGGTCTAGAACTCAGTGCCTGAGAGGGTAGTAGAGGCAGAAACCCTCAACTTATTTTTAAGAGCGCCTGGACGCATAACCAATGTCCAGTAACTTTAGGTATGGACCAAGGATTAAGAAATAGAATTAGGCTATTTGGTTTTTAGTCAACACTGACATAATGGGCAAAGTGGCTTTTTTTTATTATAAATGTTTAAAGAGAATGAGTAAATGAATATGCAGATATGTGGGGAATGCATAGATTCGAGGATTCTGATATACTGAGCTTGAAATATAGGTGAATTGACGTAATTGGCATCGGCAGAAGTTAGTAGAATTAGTTTCAAAGGTGAGGAGCCAGTAAGGTGCATGGTAGCACAGGTAGTGCTGAAGAAATATTATTTGCCTTGTGCAATTCAACTTAAGAAAAACTTGAGAATGGAACTGAACCTCTGGAAACAATGTTAGCAAGGTGGGGGGCAGAAGAGACAGGATTAAGGCACCGACCTTAATGGGTGAAACTATTTCAGCTGTTCTGGGAGGTAACGAATCACGTATTTTAAACTCAGCACGATGGAGGATTTTAATTTCATGCATGTGGTTTGGAGTGCATAACATGTTTTAAAAAAAGCCCTGTTAAGAACTTGAATTAATTGAGCTGATGCAGGATTTTGTTTCCAAGGTAGCATGGAGAAGTGTGAAATTAAACATGGTTTTAACTAAATAAAAATGAGTGATTGAGGAGAGAAAGATTGGCAAATAAGATTTCTTACTGGGATACAAAAGGCATTTGTATGTGTTGTAAGTGGAGGGTGAAATAAAGAGGATTAAACCAGTATGGCACCTGAAGAATTATTTAAAAAAGGAAAAGCATTTAGGGCGTTGAGTTAAGCTTCTAATGAATAAAATGAAGAGACTTTCAAAGATAGGAAAATGAAAGTTGTAGCATAATGGAAATCAGTGTTCACAAATGCATTTCTTGACAAAAGGATGTCAGATTTTTGTCTGATCTAGTTACAAATATTTAAATCTACAGGGAGAAAATGAGGTAATCATCTGGTAATACATTGGAAACGTTCATCAGATTTCTCAAGTCCTAATGTCATCGGCCCAATAATTACAAGTGGTGAAGAAAGCAAATAAAATATTGACCATTTTGATTAATATACTGCCTTAATCAAAAATAAATGTTGAAATTACACAATAGGTTACTGAAGTTCCATCTGAATGCAGGTTTAATTCTCTGCTTCAAAGCAGTGTCCATATTACAGAGGAGGTGGTGCTGAATGCTGATAGCCTCCCGTTATCTAATAAGGTGGATAAATCTCCACGACCTGATCAGAACTCTGTGGGAAGCTGGGGAAACGATTAGTGAGCCCCTTGCTGAGATACTTGGATCATTGATAGTCACAGGTTATGTGCTGGAAGACTCTAGGTTGGCTAATGAGGTGTCACTATTTAGGAGAGGTGGTAAGGAAAAGCCAGGGAACTATAGATCAGTGAGCCTGCCATTGGTGGTGGGCAAGTTCACTGAGGGATTCACGAAGGACAGGATTTGCATGTATTGGGAAAGGCAAGGACTGATTAAGGATAGGAGAAAGTGAGGTCTGCAGATGCTGGAGATCAGAGCTGAAAATGTGTTGCTGGAAAAGCGCAGCAGGTCAGACAGCATCCAAGGAACAGGAGATTCGACGTTTCGGGCATAAGCCCTTCTTCAGGAATGAGGAAAGTGTGTCCAGCAGGCTAAGATAAAAGGATTAAGAATAGTCAACATGATGTTGTGTGTGGGAAATCATGTCTCACTAACTTGATTGAGTCTTTTGAAAAAGTAACAAAGAGGGTTGATGAGGGTAGAACTGTGGACGTGATCTTATGGATATCAGTAAGGCTTTTGACAAGGTTCCTTATGGTAGACAGGTTAGCAAGGTTTAGATCACATGGAATACAGGGAGAACTAGCCGGGGATACAGGGATACAGAACTGCCTTGAAGGTAGAAGACAGGGTATGGTGGTGGAGGGTTGCTTTTCAGACTAGAGGCTTGTGACCAGTGGTGTGCCACAAGGATCTGTGCTGGCTCCACAACCTTTCGTCATTTAGATAAATTATTTGGTTGTGAACATGGGAAGTGTAGTTAGTAAGTTTGCAGATGACACCAAAATTGGAAGGGTAGTGGACAGCAAAGAAAGTTACCTCCACAGTACAACAAGATCTTGATGAGGTGGGCCAATAGGCCAAGGTGTGGTAGAGGGAGTTTAATTTAGATAAATGTGATGTGCTGCATTTTGGAAAGACAAATCAGGGAATGACTTAATGATAACGTCCTGGGGATAGTTGCTGAACCAAGAGACCTTGGAGTGCAGATTCATAGTTTCTTGAAAGTGGAGTCTCCAGTAGAATGCTTCCAGTCCCATAAGATGCCTGCCTGACATGAAATCTATCAGAACTTACCTGAAGAGCAGCCCAAACACCTCTGCAAAAAACATGGCTGGAAATGGAACAACAAATTGCGGCAACTGAAACCAAGAACTAACTGGACAAATCGGAACACAAGCGGAAACGTACCTTCTCTACTGGGTCCTAAGCACACACTCTCCAGTAAAAACATAACCACACAGTAAATTAGCTGCTACACTGGGTCCGAAGCAGATCCTCTGCAAAAATACACCAAGCTGCAACCTAAGTGCTCCACAAGGTCCTAGGAAGGATCACTTAACTGGATGCAGCCAGAATCCATTCCACTGGAGCACTGGACCACTCAAATGTAAGAAACCTGCGAGGAAGCGGGCCGGCCTGCTATGCGGTTTCAAGCCCCCCCCCAAAGATTACTCTGAGAAAATGTACAACTCTGGAGAACAAGATGGGCGAACTCAGATCACTGCTCAGCTTCCTGCGGGACTGCTGCACACACTCTGCTTCACAGAAACCTGACTCAACCCATTCATTCTTGCCCGTGCACTTCAGGCTGATAATTTCATCACAGTTTCTACCCTACTGTTATTAGAATACTGAATAGACTCGCAAACTCATAACATTCGCCTATATCTGTGTTTTTGTTTTTGCTGCTGTTTACCTATTAGTTACTATTTATGCTAGTTAACTCTGTGGTCTGCCTGTATTGCTCGCAAGACAAAGCTTTTCACTGTGCATTGGTGCACGGGACAATAAATTCAATTCAATTCAGATAGGGTAGTGAAGAAGGTATTGATATGCTTGTCTTTATTGGTCAGAGTATTGAGTATTGAGACTCTTTTCCCAGGCTGAGGCTATTTTCCCAGGAACGTCACAGGCTGGGGAGTGACCTTATAGAGGTTTATAAAATCATTAGGTATGGATATGGTAAAAAAGACAAGATCTTTTCCCTGGGGTGGGGGAGTCCAGAACTAGAGGTCATAGGTTTAGGGTGGGAGGGAAAAGATTTAAGAGGGACCAAGGGGCAACTTTTTCACACAGTGGTGGTGTCTGTATGGAATGAGTTGCCAGAGGAAGTGATGGAAGCTGGTTTAATTAAAACATTTAAAAGGCATCTGGATGGGTGTATGAACAGGAAGGGTTTAGAGGGATGTGGGTCAGGAGCTGCAAAATGGGACTAGATTAATTTAGCATATCTGGTCAGCATGGACAAATTGGACTAAAGGTTTGTTTCCATGCTGTATGTCTTTATGACTCTAATGTCACTGTAATTGGCTCAGACAACAGTTGTGATTAATATCACAAGGAAGTGAAGATGAAGATTAAGCTTGACAATGGGTTCTGAAAGATGAAAAATGATTGCACTTGAAAGGTGAACTTGCTTCTTGAACTGATGGAGCCTGTGAGGTGAAGACACTGCCTCAATGAATCTAGGTAGAGGGTTCGGAAATTTTGAGGCAGTGATAATGAAGAATCGAAGATATATTTCTAGGTTAATGTATTGACTAGATTTAATTTATTGTCACATGTGAGAAAGTGTGTAGCTGTAAATATGACACGTATGCTGCAGGGAATGCGGGAAAGTGCTTGTTCAGAGGAATTGGGACGTGTGTTCTGAGTGTCACTGGATTGGTGTAAATAAGGTGATAACTTTTGTTCACATGTGGAATGTGTGGCAGTACTTCATTCTCACACCAGAGGTGCATATTTCACAATAGGCTGTAGAATAACTAAATTGCTGGATTATATCAAAGACTTTTCACAAAACTCATTCTCAATAGGAAAATAATTTGTAATTTAATAAGCTGTGTGGAATATGCACGTAATAGAACAATCCTGATACATTTACATGTATGCCAGATTTGAATTTATGAAGCTCAGTTCCATCATCTTGACTGTGCTGAAATATGAGTGTCTCATTACTCTTACAGGCTAGGAAAAAACTGACATAGTAAGGAAGTTGGGAGATGTTTGTGTCTGAGTGAGAGAGAAAACATTCTTCTGTAAATTACATTCACTTTAAGGGACAGAGAGAAGGAGAGGATGAAAGCTGGTGGAAAATTAACCCTTTATGGTCTGATTTGAGTGAACACTGGTTTGTCATGGGGGTTTGGGAATGTTATGAATTTAATTTGCTGGGAATTTAAGATGATTTCAAAAGAAAAAACTATTTTGTAGGGCAATGGTACTGAACATGTTGGCTGAGCAAAGTTACCTCATGATCTTTTCAATAGTGTCTCATTATGATGTACGAGCCAAAGCAAATTGACCATTTGGCCTGGCTGGTGCAAGGTTTTCCACTTCGATGTGCTTAATTAGTCAAGTGAACACAGATCAGTCAATGTACTTCTCTTCCTCTGCAAACTTTTGCCATTTTATTGCTGTTTATCTGATTAAGGGCATGTGGCGTTTCTGTGATTTTAGCACCAAGTTCTGTATAAAGACAGCTTGTTTGCAGCAATAAGGGGAGTAGTCTGAGAGAGCACTTCAGGGTAAGAGCTGGTACCACTACTCTGCTAATGGTTTTAGAACCTTAGCTTAAGCCTGGCTTGTAGGCATCTCTGTTATAGTGTAACATTGATGCCATTGGTAAATAAAGGTAATAATTTAAATTGAACTGTCTGTAAGAGTTTTATATTCCAGACTGCCACAGAGTACGATCTCTGGGGTGAACCAAGAGAGGCTACACATAGAGATCAGGGATTCCTTGAGCCGTCTTGAATAGGCACTTGAACACATGCACCTACATACAGTGAAAAGATTTGTTTTCTGAGCAGTACAGGCAGATCATAGCTAACACAGACATACGGATCATAGGGTTCTTAGCTAGAGTGAGGCATACAAGGTTACGACTGCACAGGAGGTGCCCAAAGCAAGATCAACATTCTTTGAAATCAGAGAAGTCCATTCAGCAGTCTAATAACAGCAGGGAAGAAGCTGTTCTTGAAGCTGTTTGTACATGTGTTCATGCTTCTGTATCATTTCCCTGACAGCAGAGGTAGGAAGAGTGTATTACCAGAATGGGAGTGGTCTTTGAGATGTTGGCAGTTTTTGCACAGCAATGTGAAGTATAAATGGGTGAGAGGTTGGCTTCCATGATGGTCTGGGCTATGCACGCAACTTAGAGTGCTTTTTTTTGGTCCTGGGCAGAGCAGGTGCCGTCCCAAGCTGTTATGCACCAAGATAGAATGCTTTCTGTAATGCATCTAGAAAAGTTGGTGAGGGTCCTTATGGACATGCTTAATTTCCTAAGCTGCTTGAGAACAAAAAGGCTTTGTCGTGTCTTCTTGACTGTGGCATTTACATGGGAAGTCAGGGACAGATTGTTGGTTGTTGTCACTCTTCAGAACTTGACTGTCTCGACCATCTCCACCTCAGATCTGTTGATGTAGATAGGCACATGTTCTCCTTTTTTCCTGAAGTCAATGATCAGGTTCTTTTGATTTGCTGACATTGAGAGAGAGAGAGAGAGAGAGAGAGAGAAGAGATTGCTATCATTGCACCATGGCACCGAGCTCTTTATCTCCTTCCTGTATTCAGACTCATCATTGTTTGATATTCGGCAGTGGTGTTGTCAACAAACTTGTAGATGGCATTCGTGAGGAATTTGGCCACACAGGTGTAGGTGTACAGGATGTACAGTAGGGAGCTGAGAATGCATCCTTGGGGGTGCCAGTGTTGAAGAGTATTGTGGAGGAGGTGCTGTTGTCTTTCATCATGGAATTGCGGTCTATGGGTCAGGAATCTGAAGATCCCATTATTGAGGGTAGAGCCGAGATCCCAGTCTTGGAGTTTTGAAATCAATTTAGTGGGGATAATAGTGTTGAAGGCAAAGTTGCAGTTGATAAGGATCCTGACATAGGTGTCCTTTTTATCCACGTGTTCCAGCGATGAAGGTAGGGCTACAGAAATGGCATCTGTTGTGGACCTGTTCTGCTGGTCAGCAGATTGCAAGGGCTGGGGGGCTAGAGTTGATGTGGACCATGACCAGCTTCTTGAAGCACCTAATGATGATGGAGGTCAGAACCACTCGGCGATAGTCGTTGAGACACATTGCATGTGTTTTCTTTGATACTGGGATGATGGTGGTGTTGAAGTAGGTGGGATTTCAGATCTTAGCAAGGAGAGGTTGAAGATGGCAGTGAACATTTCTGCCAGCTGGTCTGCACAGGATCTGTGTGCATGGCTGGGGACTGTATCTGGGCCAATTGCTTTCCTTGGGTTTACTCTCAGGAAGACTGATCAAACATCTTCAGCAGTGACAGAGGGAACAACAGGGCTATTGAGGCAGCTGATACCGTGCCACTACCCATTCTGCTCGAACCAAGTATAGAAAGCATTGAGTGCCTCAGGAAGGCATCTGTTTTTCTCTGCCATTTTGTTCTGCTTCATTTTGTATCCTGTGTTCTGTTGTGTCGGCCTTGTCACAGGTGGTGGGTGTCCATGTAATTAGTTTGAACCTCTAACTTGTTTCATCTATTGGCTTCATGGAGATCATATCTGGATTTCCTGTGTGGTCCCGTTTCCCTCTTCAGTCAAAGCAAAGCGCTCGGAGACACAGAGTAGTTTTGCCTTCCATTACTCCAGGCCCTGCGGGGGAGAGAGAGAGAGAGCAATCGTCCATATGCGCAGGGACATCGGTTCCCGGTCTTCTCTTGAACAACAGTTTCTTAATGAACTATATATTAATTTTACAGGGAAGCGCTTCCAGATAAGGCACCATACATATTAATTGGGTGACTGTTACAGTCAGCGAGTGTCAATAGTAGAGATTCCGCCTTCTGTTGTTATACAATGAATGTTCTTAACCTTGTTAACTGTATTCATATAATGGATACTTTTCCTCCTGTTAACTGACCATACATACTGAATGCTTCCAATATTGTTAAATGACTGCTTTTCCACCTTGTTAACCCATTACCCTTGCCTCCAGCAACCCATTGGTAACTGCAAGTTCTTATCTAATCTGAGTCGTGTTTAGTTGAACCTTTTGTTTCACAGAACTCTGAACTTAACTCTTTCCCTACCTGTTCATACCTATGCACATTCTCATAGGTCTGGGTCGTCTGATTTAAATGCTGCACGCCTGGTCTTAAGTTGGCATTGGATTTCCTGGTTCATCCATGGTTTCTAGTTGGGTAACACACCGATTGATTTCTTGGGCATGCAGTCCTCTACACATTTGCTAATGAAGTCCGTGACAGTGGTGTCGTACTCGTCTAGGTTGTCTGCTGAATTCTCGAATGTGGTCCAGTCCTCTGATTCCAAGCAGTCCAGGAGAAGCTCTTCTGTTGCCTCAGACCTGCTTTCTCCTACTTTCTGTGAAGGATTCTTACTTTAGTCACTTGAAGGAGGATCTCTGAGGTAACGGTGCCGTTGCATGCTTATTTCCCTGATCCTTTTAGGGGTAGAGGTCACAGATTTGGAAGTTTAGGTTGTTGACTGACTACTGAAACACGTGTCATAATTAAACAAAAGAAACGAAAAATATAGGAGAGGGGAATGGGTCTCAGTTGGTTACTCTTTGGAGGGTCTTGTCGACTTGTTGGGCCAAATGACCTATTTCCACATTGTAGGGAATCTAATCTAAATAAAAAATGCAGCTGCTGGAAATCAGAAACAAAAGCAGAAATTGCAGGAAAAACTCAGCAGGTTTGGCCGCATATGTGCAGAGAAAGCAGAATTAATGTTTCTGGTCCAGTGACCTAAGATAACCGACAATTTAGGTACCTCCAGCAACTTGGGCAGGAAATTCAGACACCCACCACCCTCTGCATAAAAATGTTTATCCTCATCTCCTCTTTAATCCTTCTGCCACATAATTGAACTGTGATCCCTGAATTTTGAACTCCCAGCCAAGGGAAACAGGTTCTTCCTATCTACTTTGTATCTATTCCTCACTGTTTTCTATGTCACAATCATGTCGCCACCCAGTCTTCTCTGTTCTAAGGAAAACAACCCCAACCTCTCCAAGTTCTATTCATGGTTACGATTCTCCAGACCTAACAACATTCTAGTAAATATTGTCTACATTCTCTCCAGACCAGTTGTGTCCTTTCTATTATGGATGGCATTGTGGCTGGGTGGATGGGTGGCTTGCTGAATGGCAAGCATGGTGGTTGTGTTTATGGGTGGCACAGTTGCTCAGTGGTGAGCACTGTTGCATCATAGTGCTAGGGACCCAGGTTCGATTCCACCCTCTGGCCACTATCTGTGTGGAGTTCGCATGTTTTTCCCATGTCTGCATGAGTTTACTCTGAGTGCTCCGTTTTCCTCCCACAGTATAAAGATATGCATGTTAGGTGGATTGACCATGTTAAATTGCTCATAGTATCCAGGCCTGTGCAGGCTAGGTGGTTTAGCCATGGAAAATGTGAGGTTACAGGGAGGGTCTGGATAGAATGCTCTTTGGATTCAATGGGTTAAATGGCCTCCTTCTAAACTGTAAGACTTCTATGATAACATGGTGACCAGAATGGCACACAGTGCTCCAGTTGTGGCCTCACCAATGTCTTGTGCAGTTTCATCATTCATATGTCTACTTCTGTATTCTATACCTCTGCCAATGAAGAAGAACATTCCATATACATTCTTTACAACCTTCTCTACCTGTGCTGCTACTTTTAGGGACCTGTGCACATGCGTGCCAACATCTCGAATTTCGTTAGCCTCTCTCAATTTATTCCCATTTTATTGTATATTCCCTTTTACTGTTGATCTTCCTAAATGCATTACCTCACACTTGATCAGAGTTACATTCTATCTGCCTGCTCTGTGAACCCATCTGTTTATCATTTTGGAGCTCACATCTATCTTCTAAACTCAGACACAGCTAATTTTTGTGTTGTCTGCAAATTTTCCAATTGTGTCCCTCACATTCAAGTCCAAATCGTAGTACAGAAAACAAATGACAGGGGGTCCCAACACAGAGCGCTGTGGAACACCACTTGAAATAGCTTTCCATTAGCAAGAGCAGCCATTGATCATTAACCTTTGTTTCTTGTTATTAATCCAACTTTGGATCCAATTCGACACACTACCCCGTATCCCATGAGATTTTACTTTTTTTGACCAACGTATCATGTAGGAGCTTGTCAAATGCTTTACTAAAATCCACAAAGACAATATCCACTGCAGTATCCTCATTGATCCTCCTTTTCACTTCCTCAAAGAATTCAATCAAATTTGAAAGGCATGACCTTCCTTTAACAAAGCCATCAGTCCACAGCAAAGGACTCACCTTCATCCCCCTCCGCTCATGCATCAGTGAAACTCCCACTTTAACAAAGTCATGCTGACCATCCCTGACTGGTCCATGCCTTTTTAAGTGACTGTCTGATGTCTCAGGATTGATTTTCACAATTTTGTCACCACCAAAGTAACACTAATTGGGCTGTAATTGCTAAGTATTTCTTTTACCTTTTTTAAACAACAAAACCATATTTGCATTCCTGCAGCACCTCACCTGTGTCGAACAAAGATTGGAAAATTACCAACAGAGCACCTGCTATTTCCTCCCTGACTACTGCCTACATCCCAGGGAACAATCCACCTGGTCCTAGCGACCTACTCACTTTGAAGGATTCCAATGCCTCGAACATTTCCTGTTCCCTTATGATTATTTTATCCAATATTTCACACTGCTCCTCTTGGATTACCAAATCTACATCATTTATTTACTTTGTGAAGACAGAGATAAACAATTCATTTAAAATTCTTGCCATATCCTGTACATCTTCACGCAAGTCACCATCTTCATCTCTGACAGGTCCCACTTTTTCCGTAGTTATCTTTTTTTAAAAATTCATGCACGGGATGAGAGTGTCGCTCACCAGGCCAGCATTTATTGCCCATCCGTAATTGCCCAGAGGTCAGTTAAGAGTCAATCACGTTGCTCTGGGTCTGAAGACACATATAGGCAAGACCAGAAAAGGATGGCAGTTTCCTTTCCTAAAGGGCATTGGTGAACCTGATGGGTTGTTCTTGACAATCGACAATGGTTTCATGGTCATCTGGGTTTTTGGATTAGCAGTCCAGGGATAATATTACTAGGCCATCACCACCCCTTTTGCTATTTATGTACTGATAAATATTTGAGGTTTTTCTTTATCTTGCTTACTAATGTTTTCATGCCCTCTCTTTGATTTCCTTATTTCTTCTTTTACTTGATCCCTGTTCTTTTTGTAACAATCATCAGCTTTCTTTTCCAGTTTAATCTTCCCCTGTATTTTTTCTAGACAACTATGGCAGCCCAGATGTGGCAGTGTTATTCTTATTTTTGGAGGGGCATGTCTGCTTTGTGCCCTAAGAATCTCACTTCTTTGTGCCTTCCACTGGTTTACCACTGTTTATTCTTTTGCAGTCCTGTCCAGTCCACCCCAGTTTGGTAAAATTTGCCTTTCTCCAGTTTAAAACTTTTACTTCTGATTTGTATTTGTCTTTTTCTGTAATAATACTAAATCTAACTGAATTGTGGTCACTATCCCCAATATGGTGACCTGCTGTTACTTCACTAACTTGCTCATCTTCATTTCCCAAAACTAAATCCAGAATTATGTCTCCTCTCATTGGACTTGTTATGTATTGTGTTTAAAAACAAAATCCTGGACACAATACAGGAATCTTTTTCACCCTTGTATTTTTTTGAAACCTTGTTGATATTAGGAGAATTGAAGTTAGATTAGATTACTTACAGTGTGGAAACAGGCCCTTCGGCCCAACAAATCCACACTGACCCGCCGAAGCGCAACCCACCCATACCCCTACATTTACCCCTTACCTAACACTACGGGCAATTTAGCATGGCCAAATCACCTCATCCGCACATCTTTGGACTGTGGGAGGAAACTGGAGCACCCGGAGGAAACCCACGCAGACACGGGGAGAAGGTGCAAACTCCACACAGTCTGTCGCCTGAATCGGGAATTGAACCTGGGTCTCAGGTGCTGTGAGGCAGCAGTGCTAACCACTGTGCAACCGTGCCGCCCACGGTGCCGCCCAAGTCTCCTACTGTTCTTGTCCTCTTATTCCTACAGGCATAAATTCATCTATATATGTGTTCTTCTTTCTCATTGTCATTATTTGGGTGCCTTAATATAATCCTAGAAGTGTTACTGTCCCTTTTTTTATTCTGTGTGGAGTTTGCACGTTCACCCCATGTCTGCGTGGGTTTTCTCCGAGTACTCCAGTTTCCAACAACTTGAGGCTTGGGATGTTATTCTTTGAACAATGGAGTGATTTTGTTGAACAATGGTAGCAGTCTGGGTGTGGCCAGCTTTCTCAGACTAGGTTTTTGAGATTTAAAAAAAACTTTAGCAGCAGAAACTGTTTGGGGTCTCGCAAGAGTTGGAAGCTTCATTGAATTATTCCTGGCTGCTAATCTCTCAGAATCCTCTCTTGACATATCTTCCTCCAGATTGAAGAATTACATGTAAGAATCTGTCACGTAGTCAAATATTTTGACCAGTCACATCGCATCTGGAAATGGCACTTCACATCTACCTTTTAAAAAAAGGCGAACTTAAGGTCTGGGCTACCTTGTTAAATATTTTGAGGGAGTCTGGTCCATTAAATCATTCAAATAAGTGCCTTAACTACAGAAGAGAGACTAAGTATTCTATGGCTCGTGACATATGTCACAATAAGCTCCCAATAGGAGGGAGACCAGAATTGCACACACTATTCCAAAAGTGGCTTGGCCAATGTCCTCTAGAGCTGCAACATGATCTCCCAACTCCTATGCCCCATGCTCTAACCAATAAAGCAACTGTAACAGTTGTCCATTCTTTGTCGAGAATATGGTGCTGGAAAAACACAGCAGGTCAGCCAGCATCTGAGGAGCCAGAGAATCGACATTCCTGATGAAGGGCTTTTGCCCAAAACGTCGATTTTCCTGCTCCCACAGATGCTGGTTCTCCTGCTGTGCTTGTCCAGCATGACACTCTCAACTCTGATCTCCAGCACCTGCAGTTCTCACTTTCTCCTAATTTTCAGGATGAGATTTATCCGAGAATTCACTGGGAAGTTAGGGAAGAGATGTTGGAGCCTTTGGCTTTGATCTTTCAGTCATCGTTGTCTATAGGTTTAATACCAGAGGACTGGAGGTTTGCAAATGTTGTGCGCTTATTCAAGAAGGGTAGTAGAGATAACCCAGGTAATTATAGACCAGTGAGCCTTTTGTCTATTGTAGGAAAAGTTTTGGAAAGGATCATAAGAGATAGGATTTTTAATCATCTAGTAAGCAACAATTTGATTGCAGACATTCAACAGATTTCATCAAGGGCAGGTCACATCTCACAAACCTCATTGAGTTTTTTGAGGAGATGACCAAGCATGTGGATGAGGGTAGGGCAGTTGACGTGGTGTACATGGACTTCAGTAAAGCCTTTAATAAGGTTCCACGTGGTAAACTGTTGGAGAAAATGCAGGGACATGAGATTGAGGGTGATTAAGCAATTTGGATTAGAAATTGGCTTTCTGTAAGAAGACAGCGAGTAGTGGTTGATGGAAAATATTCAATCTGGAGTCAGGTTACTAGTGGTGTGCCACAAAGATCTATTTGGGATCACTGCTGTTTGTCATTTTTGTAAATGACTTGGATGGAGGCATAGGTGGATGGGTTAGTAACTTTGCAGATGATACTGAAGTCGATGGAGTATTGGATAGTGTGGAAGAATGTTGCAGGTTGTAGGGGGACTTGGATAAACAGCAGAATTGGCCTGAGAGGTGGCAATTGGACTGCAATGCAGATTGAAGTGAGGTGATTCACTTTGGGAAGAATAACAGGAAGGCAGATTACTGGGAAAGATTCTTGGTAGTGTGGATGTGCAGAGGGATCTTGGTGTCCATGTACATAGATCCCTGAAAGTTGCCACCCAGGTTGATAGTGCTGTTAAGAAGACATATGGTGTATTGGGTTTATTGGTAGAAGGATTGAGTGAATTTCCTGTTCCTTGGATGCTGCCTAACCTGCTGTGCTTTAACCAGCAACACATTTTCAGTTATTGGTAGAAGGATTGAGTTTCAGAGCTGCAACTATACAAAACACTAGTGTGACTGCACCTGGAGTATTGTGTATAGTTCTGGTTGCCCTATTACAGGAAGGAATGTGGAAGCATTGGAAAAGGTGCAGAGGAGATTTACCAGGATGTTGCCTGGTCTAGAGGGAAGGTCTTATGAGGAAAGGCTGAGAGTCTTGGATCTGTTCTTATTGGAGAGAAGGTGGCTAAGAGGGGATTTGATAGAGACATCGAGGATGATCACAGGGTAAGTTAGGGTAGACAGTCCAAGTCTTTTCCTTAGGATGATGACGTCAGCTTGTACGAGGGGGCATAGCTACAAATTGAGGGGTGATAGATTTAAGGCAGATGTCAGAGGCAGGTTCTTTACTCAGAGAGTGGTAAGGGTGTGGAATGCCCTGCCTGCCAGTGTAGCTAATTCAGCAACATAAGGGGCATTTAAACAGTCCTTCGATAAGCACATGGATGATGATGGGATAGTGCTGGGGATGGACTTAGATTAGTTCACAGGTCGGCACAACATCAAGGGCTGAAGTGCCTGTTCTGCGCTGTATTGTTCTATGTCCATTCCTGTCTGGCACAAAGTAAAATGTGACCATGGCTTACAAGGGAAATGAGTAGAATTGTAAGATCCAAGGAAGAGGCACACAAATTGGCCAGAGAAAAAATAAACAGACCAGACCAGTTTAGAATTCAGCAAAGGAGAACAAAAAGATTGATTAAGAAAGGGAAATTGAGTACAAATAAGCATGCAGGGAACATAAAAACCGACTTTAAAAGTTTCCATAGGTGTGCAAAGAGAAAAGCATTGGGGTCAACAAATCTACATTAAAACTAGAACCAAAAGTAGACAATTCAGGTCCTCATGCCTGCTCTGCCACTTGATACAATCATGCCGATTTCATCTCGGCCTCAACTCCACTTTCCTTAAATTTCCTCAATGTCCCAGCATCGGCCACACTCTGGGCTAGTGAAGTTCACAGATTCATAACCTGTTGAGAGAAGTAATTTCTCCTCATCTATTTTAAATCTGCTACTCCTTATCCAAAAACTATGACCCCCTGTTCTAGATTGTCCCATGAGGAAACATCCTTAGTATGTCAACTTTAGCAATCCCCTTTCACATCTTCTATGCCTCAATTTGATCTCCAGAGATAAAAGATCTAAACTGCTCAACCTCTCTTCTTTATGACAAACCCGTCATTTCTGGAATCAATCTAATGAACCTTCTTTGAACTGGTTCCAATGCAACTATATCCCTCTTCAAGTCAGGGAACCAAAACTATGCACAATATTCCAAGTGTGGTATAGTTGCAGCAACACCTCCCTGATTTTACATTCTATTCCTCTAGCATTAAATACTAAAATTCCATTTGCTTTCTTTATTATCTGCTGTACCATACGCCAGATTTCAGCAATTCATGCACAAGGAACCCAGATCCCTCTGCACTAAAGCACTCTTGAAGTTTCTCTCCATTCAGATAACAAATTGTCCCTCTATTCCGTTGACTAGAACAGATCAATTCATACTTACATTAAACTCCACCTGCAAAACTTGCAAATTGCAAATTTCTTATTTCTTCAATGCAACTGTTCCACCTATTTTAGTGTCAGTTGCAAATATGGCTACAGTACTTTCTATCCCTGCACCTAAGTCATCAATACTGATTGCAAATAGTTGAGGCCCAAGGACTGAACCCTGTAACACCCCACTAGTTACATCTTGCCAATCATAAAATCACCACTCATTTTAACTCTCTGCTTAGGGCAGCACGGTGGCTTAGTGGTTGGCATTGCTGCCTCACAAAATAACATTTCAAAGTGACAGCATCCTCACACCGATCACCTTAAAAGAAAATGAGCCATCAATATGCAAAGATGGCTTCATTTTTAACCTCTTAGTCTTACTGTACTAGTACACTACAATACATATATATTACACTGACTTTAAGCATGCAAACATTCACTACGACAATCTATTGTCTTTTTACTCCCTCCACCGAATGCCTCCATCTTTCTTCATGAAACCAAGACAACGCGTTGGCAATTACGTTTTCTCATCCTGCCCTAGTATATAATTTTCAAATTGAATGGCTGCAATAATAAGCTGTATCTAAATGGTATAGAATTGTTGCTCTTAAATTTCTCTCACATCTTTAATGGATTATGATCAGTATATACAATTGGCAATATAAATGTTGAAATGTTGTAATGCCAACACCAAGCTCAAAGCTTCCTTCTCAATTGTGGAATATTTCGGTTTATGAGTATTCAATTTTCTGGGAAAAATACCCACCGGTCTTTCTACCTTTTTGTCATCGTCTTGCAAGAGTACAGCACTGACACCCACATCACTCGAATCGACAACCACCTTGAATGGCTTTACGTGATTAGGTGTGGCTAGCACTAGGGCAGTGGTTAACATAATTTTCAGGCTGTCAAATGCCTTCTGATGACCCGTCATCTTTTAAAATTTCTGCACTTCAGTAAGTCAATCAATGGAGCAACCACACTGCTACAATTCAGTATGAACTTCTGATAAAACCCGCTCAGTCCCAGGAATCACAGTATTGCCCTCTTGGTCGACTGTACGGGAAACTCTCCAATAGCCTTTGTTTTCACCTCCTGTGGGGCTATCTGTTCCTGTCCAGTAACATAGCCCAGGAATATGACTTGGGCTTTTGCAAATTCAATCTTAGCTTGGTTGATCACCAAGCCTACATCCCGAAGTCGATGAAATAATTCCAGAAAATGCTGCAAATGTTCCTTTCATGTATGACTAAGGTTGTCAAAGTACACTACATAATTGGTTAATCCAGAAATGACTTTATTGGTCAGTCTTTGAGATTTGGCTGATGCATTTTTTTCATGCCAAATAGCATGATTTTAGATTGGTATCGTCCATTTGGTGTCACAAAAACCGAAATTATCTTTACTCTTTCGGATAAATATATCTTCCAGTATCCTCTCAGTAAGTCCAACTTAGAAATATAAGTTCCTTATCCCACCTTGTCAATACAGTCTTCCAAAGGTGGAATAGGTTATGAATCAGATATTGTAACTGCATTGACTTTGTGATAGTCCATTCATAATCGTTGGGTACCATTGGTTTTGCACCATTATTATAGATGAACTCCAGTCAGTGTAACTCACTTTGACTATGTTGACTTTGAGCAAGTGTTCAATCTCTTTTTGAATCTGTGCCAACTTGAGGGTTAAGTCCATAAGGATCTTTCTTAAATGGAACAGCATTTCCTATGTCTACCTCAAGTGTAATGAGATTAATACTTCCCAGCTTATTCCCCATGCAATATTAAGAACTCTTTCAGATCATTTCAATTTTCCTCTTGAAGGTAACGTAATAACTTATTGTTTAAGAAGGATAACAGAGATAACCCCAGAAAAATACATGCCTGAGAGTCTCATGTTGATGGTAGGGAAATTATTGGAAAAGATTCTCAGGGACCAGATCAATACTCATTTTGAAACAAATAAACTTATTTGCGATAGACAACATGGTTTTTGGGCAGAGGAAGTTGTGCCTCATGAATTTGATTGAGTTTTTTGAGGAGATGACCAAAGTGATTTTTGAGGGAAAAGCGGGTAATGTTGTCTACGTGGGTGTCAGTAAAGCCTTTGACAAGGTCTCTCATTGCAAACTGGTACAAAAGGTCACGTTGCTGGCAAGATGCACACAGCTGGCTTAGGCGAAAGTGAGTACTGCAGATGTTGGAGATTAGAGTCAAGAGTGCGGTGCTGGAAATGCACAGCAGTTCAAGTGGCATCTGAGCAGCAGGAAAATCGACGTTTTGCTTGGAGGAGGAGGAGAATGTCATTTGGCCCTTCAAGCCTGCTCCGCTATTCAATAAGATCATGGCTGATCTCTTCATGGCCTCAGTTCCACTTACCTGCCCTCTCACCATAACCCATAATTTCTTTATTGTTCAAAAAAATCTATCTTAGCATCAGCTACTTCACTGGGCAGAGAATTCCATCGATTTACAACCCTCTGGGTAAAGAAGTTTCTTCTCAATTCAGTCCTAAATCTGCTTCCTCTAATTTTGAGGCTTTGCCTTCTTGTCCTAGTTTCACATCCTCTCTACTTCTATCTTATCTATTCCCTTCATAATTTTATATGGTTCTGTTTGTCCAATGTAGTGTTTGTTATAGTTTTTGCACGGTATATTGTAAAGATACTACAAGAACTGTAACAAACTACATTGGACAAACGGGCAGAAAACTAGCCATCAGGATACATGAACACCAACTAGCCACAGAACGACATGACCCTCTCTCACTAGTATCCTTACATTCAGATAAGGAAGGACACCACTTCGACTGGGACAACACATCCATCTTAGGACAAGCCAAATAGAGACATACATGAGAATTCCTAGAAGCATGGCATTCCAACCGGAACTCTATCAACAAACACATCGAGTTAGATCACATCTACCACCCCCTGAGAAAAAGAACAGAAAGTGACATCACCGGAAATGACATCGGCAACCCAAAGAAACCCAAACACACAAATAGAAAGCAGTTTTTCGCCTGAGGCCCACTGAAGATGTTACCTCGTATGGTGATGTAACGTCGGGAAATGAATCTTCCAGCTCAACGAGCAAACTTACATCCAGAACCTCAGTCTGAGCTACAAATCTTCTCAAAACTTGCTTCATATGGCTCTTTAAGACTCCCTCTCATTCTTCTAAATTCCAATGAATATAATTCCAGTTGTCTCAGTCTCTCCTCATAAGCCAACCCCTTCAACTCTGGAATCAACCTGGTGAACCTCCTTTGCACCCATCTAGTGCCAGCACATCCTATCTCAAGTAAGGTGACCAAATCTGCACACAGTATTCCAGGTGTGGCCTCACCAGCATCCTGTACAGCTGTAAAACCTTCCTGCTTTTAAACTCAGTCTCTTCAGCAATGAAGGACAAAATTCAATTTGCCTTCCTAAGTACCTGTTGTTCCTGCAAACAAACATTCTATGATTCATGCATAAGAGTACTGAGGTCCCTGTGCACAGCAGTGCTCTGCAACTTTTTGCCATTCAAGTAAGAGTCCTTTTTTTACTGTTACTCCTAACAAAGTGGATGACTTCGCATTTATTAGTATTATATTCTATCTGCCAGAACTTTGCCCACTCACTTAAAGTATCTGTGTTCCTCTGCAAAGTGTCACAGTCCTCTGCACATTTTGCTCTGCCACTCATCTTAGTCTCAAACTTTGACACATTACACGTGGTCCCCAACTCTAAATCATCTATGTAAATTATGAATAATTGCAGTCCCAATACTGATACCTCAGGCACACCTAGTTACTGGTTGCCAACCAGAATATCACTTATTTATCCCCACTCTTTGCTTCCTGTTGGCTAACCAATCTTCTGTCCTTGCTAATACTTTTACCCGTAATGCCACGCACCTTTATCTTATGCAGCAACCTCTCATATGGCACCTTGCTGAAAGCCTTTTGGAAATCTAGGTATACCGTACCTATTGGGTCCCCATTGTCCACTGTGCTCGTAGTGTCTTCATGGAATTTCAAAAGATTAGTTAAACGTGATCTGCCCTCCATGAATCCATGCTGCTTCTGCCCAACAGGACAATTTCTAACTTGATGCCTTGCTATTTCTTCCTTGATAATAGACTGAAGCATCTTTCCCAAAACAGAAGTTAAGCTAACTGGTCTAAAATTCCCCATCTTTTGTCTATCGCTCTTTTTAAACAGTGGCATCACATTGACTGCTTTCCCATCTGCTGGAACTGCCCCAGAATCCAGCAAATTTTGGAAAATTACCACAAGTGCACTTGCTGTTTTACTCACCATCTCTTTGAGTACGCAGGGATCAATACTGGGACCTCTGCTGTTTGTGACCTACATAAGTGATTTGGTGGAAAATGTAACTGGTCTAATTAGTAAGCTTGCAGATGATGCAAAGATTGGTGGAGTTATGGATAGTGAGAAGGGTTGTCGGAAGATGCTGTAAGATATAGATTAGTTGGAGGCATGCGCAGAAAAAAGGAGTTTAATCCAGGCAAATGTGAGGTGATGCAGTCTGGAAGGTCAAGTACAAGTGGAAATTACACTGTGAATGGCAGAACCCTTCGAAGTATTGATATGCAGAAGGATCCGGGTGTGCAGGTCTACATATCACTGAAGGTGGCAGCGCAGGTACATAAGGTAGTGAAGAAAGGTCTATGGCATGCTTGCCTTCATTGGAAGGGGCATTGAGTACAAGGTAGACAAGTTATGGTGCAGCTTTATAGAACTTTAGGGTGAATCCAAAGAGTTACTTTTAAGTACATTACAGGAAAAGGAATGACTAGAGGGAGAATAGGACCTCTCAGGGACCAAAGTGGACATGTATGTGTAGAACTGCCGGAGGTGGGCGAGGTTCTCAATGAATATTTCTCCTTTGTGTTTACCATGGAGAAAGACGTGAAGACTTGGGAACTTGGGGAAGTTAGTGGTGATATCTTGGGGACAGTCCATATCATAGTAGAGGAGGTGTTGGATGTATTAGAATGTATGAAGATGGATAACTCTCCTGGTCCTGACCAAATATTTCCAAGAACACTGCAATATGCTAGAGAACAAATTGCAGTATCCTCACTGATATTTTTGCATCATGGTTAGTCACAGTTGAGGTCCTGGAAGTCTGGAGGGTTGAGAATGTTGTGCCATTATTCAAGAATGGCTGCGAAGAAAACCTGAGAACTATCAACCAGTAAGCTTAGTATCTGTGGATGGTAAGTTACTTGAGAAAGTTCTGAGGGATAAGATATACAATCATTTGGAAAGACAGGATTTGCTTAGGAGTAGTCAGCATGACTTTGAAAGTGGGAGATCGTGCCTCACAAATTTGTTAAGAGTTCTTTAATGAAGTGACCAGGAAGGCTGACGAGGGCAGGGCAGTAGACATAGTCTGTCTGGATAAGCACGCATGGGAGGCTACTCTGGAAGGTTAGATTGCATGCAGTCCAGGAGAAGTTGGCAAATTGGATACAAAATTGGCTTGATGATAGGAAGCAGAATGGAAGGATGCCTCTTCGGACTGGAGCTGTAACTAATAGAGTGCCTTCATTTGGTGTTGGGCCCATTACTGTTTGAAATCTATATCAGTGATTTGGATGAGAATGTCCAAGGCATGATTAGTAAGTTTACTGATGGCACTAAAATAGGTGGTATCGTAAACAGTGAGAAATTGCAGAACCTTGATCAGCTGGGGAAGTGGGCCGAGAAATGACGAATGTAGTTTAGTATAGATAAATGTGAGGTCTTTTATTTTGGAAAGTGAAATCAAGGTAGGAGTTCCATGGTGAATGGTAGGGCCTTAAGGAGTGTACTGGAACAGAGGGATCTTGGAATTCAGGATCATGGTTCTCTGGAAGTGGAGTCCCAGTAGACAGGGCAGTGAAGACGGCTTTTGGCACACTGGTTTCATCAGTCAGGATATTGAGTATGGAAGTTGGGAAGTTAGGTTGCGGTTATGCAGAATGTTGGGAGACTGCACTTGGAGTATTGTTTTTAGTTTTGGTCACCTTGTTATAAGAAGGATGTTATTAAACTCGAGAAAGTATAAATGAAATTTACAGCAATGTTGCCTGGACTCAGCGTTCTGAGTTACAGGGAGAGGTTGGACAAGCTAGGACATTTTCCTTTAGAGCATGTGAGAATGAGAGGAGATCTGATAGAGGTCGAGAAGATCATGAGAGGCATGGATAGGAATGCACTCAGTCTTTTCCCCAGGGTTGGGGAATCAAGGACTAGAGGGCATCAGTTTAAGATTAGATGGGAAAGAATAAAAGAGAACCTGAGAGGCAATTTTTTTTACACAGTGGGTGGTTATGCATATGGAATGAGCTGCCAGTGGAAGCGGTTGAGGTGGATACATCAACAACATTTAAAAGGCATTTGGACAAATACATGGATAGAAAAGGATTAGAAGGATATGGGCCAAGTGCAGGGAAATGGGGTGAGTGTGAATGGACAGTTTGGTCGGCATGGACCAATTTGGGCCAAAGGGACTGTGTCTGTGCTATTGGAATCTATGATGCTATGACTCAAAAACTTTAGTTGGGGCATACTTGGAATATAGTGTACAGTTCTAGTCACCACACTACCAGAAGGATGTGGTTGCTTTGGAGGAGGTACAGAAAAGGTTTGAGAATGTTGCCTGGTGTGGAGGATTTTAACTATGAAGAAAGGTTAGGTGGATTGGGTTTGTTTTCACTGGAATGCAGGAGGTTGAGGGGTGACCTGATAGCAGTTTATAAGATTATGATTGGCATGGATAGAGTGGAAAGTATGAGGCTTTTTCCCATGGTGGAGGGATCAGTTACAAGGGGACACAGGTTCAAGATGCGAGGGGGTGGGAGTTTAAAAAAAGATGTGCAAGGCATGTTTTTCATATAAAGGGTGGTGAGTGCATGGAACGCGATATGAGAGAAAGTGGTGGAAGCAAACACAGTGGTGCATTCAAGAAGCACATGGATGAATACATGAATAGGAAGAGAATGGAGAGATACGGATCTTCTGAGTGACGATAGTTTTAGTATGGAGGGACATAAGTGTCAATGCAGACTTAGAGGGCTGAAGAGCCTTTGTTCTTAGCAATTATACCAATATTTGAGAAGTTCCTCATTGTCCAATTTAACTTAAGGATTGTCCAGTTCAGAATCCGCCAAACTTGGTTCTTCACTCTGTGTTGTAACTAGTAACACATTCTCCTTTTTCTTTGCTTCTCTATTAAAGTAACTTTTGAGCATATTCGCATGACACACTCTGTGAGACCTCTTTCTATCTTGTTTAATAATTCACCGCACTCAGTCTCCTTTCCACACAACGCCACATATCTGGTGTTGTGTGGTTAAAAATCATACAACACCAGGTTATTGTCCAACAGATATATTTGGAAGTACTAGGTTTCGGAGCGCAGCTACCTGATGAAGGAGCAGCACTCTGAAAGGTTGTGCTTCTAAATAAACCTGTTGGACTATAACCTGGCGGTGTGTGATTTTTAACTTTGTCCCCCACTGTCCAACACTGGCTCCTCCCCATCCTTTAGACTTGATAAGGCCCACTAAACCTTGCTTTTAACAGTTCGCCTATCACTGGAGGTAATACTAACACTTCATCTCTACTAACAAAATTGCGAATTTTCGAATTCTCGAATTCTTTTCTCCTGATTGTTAGATCACATGCTGTACTACTTTTAAATGGTGTCCAGCTAACTCCAGCTAATGGTGTCCTGCTCTATTTAATATTTTCCAATATTTGGCGCACAGTCCAAATATGTGGTCTCTGAATTCTGACTCTCAAGTTCTCTTTAATTAATTTTGGTGGTTCTCTTACCTCATGCCCAAAAATTAATCCAAATGGGCTGAATGTGGTAGCTTAATTTGGTGCATTCTTAGTTGCAAAACATATGGGTAGAATTCTTTTATCCCAGTCCTCTGGATAATCTTGACTATAAGCTCTCAACATGGTCTTTAAAGTTTGATGCCATTGTTCTAATGCTCCCTGCAATTCTGGATGGTATGCAGTTGATTTGAATTGTTCTATTCTTAAGCTATCCATTACTTCCCTGAATAATTTTAATGTATAATTTGGCCCTTGATCTGATTGTATTTCTGTAGGTAGTCCATGAAAAATTTGAATAACTCCTCTACATTGCTTTTAGCTATGATATTGCATAATGGAAATCTAGTGGATGCATCTAGTATGGTCAACGAATACTGATTCCCACTTTTTGTTTTAGATCAGGGTCCTACGCAATCAAGAAGACCCTTGTAAAAGGTTCATCAAATTCAGGAATTGGTGTTTCAGATCCTGGTTTTATCACTGCCTGTGGTTTTCCAATTACCTGACACTCATGACATGACTGGCAAAATTCAACTACATCCTTAGTCTAGGCCGCTAGAAATGTGTTTTGTATTTTAGCTTGAGTTTTCCTTACTTCCAAATGACCTTCTGGTAATTCAAGATGTTGCCGATACCAGGTGATTCCTTGTGTACTCCCTACAGCAGATCTAACTCTACCATTTCTTATAACGGTTCGATATTTTTAAGTCTAAGGTCTATCTTGCCTTGTGCATGTCCTGTGCGCTGTAACCTGTATACCTCTGTTCAAGTGTTTTTTCACCCTATGTCTCTGTTTACTATAATCTGCCTGTACTGCTTGCAAACAAAGCTTTTCACTGTACTTAGGTACACATCTCAGTAAATCAGTCAATCAATCCATGTGCAACAACTCTTTCTGTTACTCATTGGTAATTCAACTTGATGAACTTCTGTCCATTTTCGCCTGAATGTGATGCTCTCCATTTCCTCGTCACGACGTCATTTTTAAGGTAGTAACATTCCTAATTATATGTATATTTTTGATGCAACTGCTTCAGTTTTTTTATCTTTTTGTTGTAACTCCGTTAATCTCTCTGAACTAAATATCCACTTTGCCGTCCACCTGTTCCTGTTTTTTTTCTAAACCATTCAATCCAATCTTCTCTCTGATAATTGAATTCCACTTTGTTATCTCTGTTCTTTCATTTCTCCTGCTGCAACCTGTGGCTTTGTGACCTTATTAAAATCCCAGAATATACTTCCTGTAATACCTCAGTTACCTGATTTTCCACTGGCTTTTCAACCACAGGGGGCAGCACTCTCATACGTGAGCTACCTATGTCATTACCAAGGACAAATTGTATTTCTGGAGATGAGTTCTTCTAGTACTCCACCACTTCCACTTTTCATTGGACACTCCAACCTCACTTTACATAATGAAGCACTTCTTTTCTCACCACGCATTCCACATATTACCACTTTTTCCGGGGATAGTCCTTCTGAAGTATGTATCTCCTCATTTTTCAACATCAAAGATTGACATGCTCCTGTGACTCTTAAAATTGTAATTTATTTACTTGCTCCGCTTGACATTTACAAGAAAATCTTAACCCTCGCAAGTAAGTGGTTTAAGAAGATCTGGCACTTTCCCCAAAACCAACCCCAAACCAGGTTGTACATTCTGATGCAGCTTTTTAGCTTCCACTGTGCTTTCCTCTACCACTTCAACAAAAGTCACTGGCCTTTCCTGTTTTCCCAGATCTATCTTCTGAGCTTTTTCTAAACCACCAACACTACAATTTCATATGGCCTATTACAGTTAAAATGTCTGAAGTTATTTTTATTTCTCTTTCCTCCTCATGGATTTCCTTTTTACCCTGTGGTAAACTATCTTTTTTATCTACAATGAGCTTTCCTTTTCTCTTACCACCTGAGGATATCGGTTTTCCCCAATTTCAATCTCTCATAGTTTGAAATTGATGTTGGAAACCAAATTTTGATTTACAAATCAACTCATGATCATTGGCCATTTCAGCTGCACATCTTGCAGTTTTAACTCTGCTCTTGCATATGAGTTCTCAACTACTTCAGGAAGTGAATTTTTGAATTCCTCCACAATGATAGTCTCTCTCAGAGTATCATATGTTTGATCTATTTTCAATGCCCTTATCCAATTGTTCAAATTACTTTGCTTGATCCTTTCAAACTCAATGTGTGTTTGACCAGAGTCCCTTTTTAGAGTCCTGCAACGTTGTCTGTCGGCTTCAGGCACTAGCACATATGCACTTAAGATGGTTTTCTTCACCTCGTCCAATGGCTACATTGGGTTTGCTCGTATTCACTATCCTCCTCACTTAGCCTGCCTTCTACCTTTACCTCCACCTTTTTAAGTCAATTCTCTATAATTGCCAATGTCTTAAGTTCAAACTCACTCTCCTTCTGCATTTTTTCTCTCTTCCTCTCTTCTGCTTGGGCCTTCCTCTCTTTTATTTCCTCTTTTAATTGTCATTCAAACTGATTCACTCCTTTTCATGTTCAAGTTGCTTCATCTCTAATTGATTCTAGCCATTTCCAATGATTCCAATGGCATTTCCAGCAATTTTAATTGTCGAGCTATTGCTACAATTCCCTTCCCTTTTCTTGCAGACCCAGGCAACCCCAACTCCAGCTTGTCTGCCAATTCTAACAATTTGCCTTGCTCACTTCTTGCAACACTCCCGAAGTAACCTCTTCCACACCCAGAAAACTCTTAGAGACTGAAAGAGCCATTACTACATAGGGCACACCCTATTTAAACCAACTGAATTTAACACCAGAAACAAAAGACATGAACACCTACCAGCCTCTACCTTTGAGTCCAAGAATCCTAAACCCAATTTGGAATTATAGATTTTGATCCTGACAAGAGCCCCCAGTTTGTTATAGACCAGACCTAACCTCAAAATAATTAAAGAAGTAGCCTAGACCCTAATGTTTTTTTACTTTAAAAGTCGATGTGAAGTGCTGTGTTCCAGATGTTTCGACTGGCCAAACTACTTGACATTAAGCAAACCACAATTTATTTATTTAAAATACAAACAAAAGAAAGAGGAATTTAGAATAACTTAACTATTAGAAATCTTAAATGAATAATAGATACAGTACTCATTACTAATTAACTTCCAGTGTAGTGACATCCCAAAAACACACCCCTTGGCAAAACGGCAAATTCAGACACAGATTCTTACATGCAGTTCTCCAGTCCAGGAGGAAGAAACATCAAGAGAAGGTTCAGAGAGAATAGCAGCCAGGAATCATTTACTGAAGTTCCAATTCTTTCGAGACCCCAAGCAGCTTCTGCTGCTAAAGCTTAAAAAAAACTAGAAAACCTAGTCTGTAGGAGCTGGCCACACCCAGGCTGCTTCCACTCTTCCAACCCTTTTTAAAAAACATCCCAAGGCCTCACAAGCTGTTTATTTATGTCTTCTTCAGCAGCCAGTTTGGCATCTCTGTTTTACAACCTCTCTTCAAACGAAAACAGGAGAAAATAACATTTTAAAGTAACAGCATCATCATTATGATCCATGGTTTCAGATGCATGGAACGTTTATGGTTGATGGTGAGTCCAGGATGTTGGTGGGTGATGGATGTTGTTAAATGTCAAGTAATTATACTATCTTTTGTTAGAGATAGTCATGACTTGTTTGACACGACCATTACTTAGCATTTCACAGGCCCAGCCTGAATGTTGTCCAAGCCTAGCTGCTTTTAGACAAGGACTGCTTCATTTTCTGAGGAGTTCCATAATGAACACTGCAATTATATGAACATCCCTACTTCTGATCTTATGATCGGGGTGAGGGGGGAGGTAATTGAAGATGCTAAAACTTCTTGAGCACCAGCTGTTGCCTGAGGAACTTCTTCAGTGATGTCCGAGGGTTGTGCTAGCTCAGAGTCCATGTAATCCAATAAGGTCAGGGATGGTGAGTGAACAAGACTGGTGCAAATTATGATATAAGCAATAGTTTTGGATGACCTAAAATTTGCATAGGGTAGAATGTGGGAGACTAGCCAAGAGTCAGCTTGAGAGATATCTCACACAGATTAACATTTTAGCAGATGAACTGAGGAATCAGCAAAATTAATAATTTCTGTCACAACTGACACAATTGGCTGAAAACTGGTACCTGTGATGCAGAGGACCTCTGGAAGTGGCTGAGAGGGATGATCCAGGCAATAGCTAACACACAACATATTTGTAAGCAGAGCATAATTCCTGAATTAATAGTCATAGAATCATACAGTACAGAAGAGACCCAGCATGTCTGTACTGGCAAAATTACTCTGAATCTATACTTTATAGGATTTGAATGTTTCAAGTGCTCATTCAAGTACATTTTAAAGATTGAGTTTGCCCACCTCAACTACACACACACACACACACACACACACACACAAAATCTCCCCCCCCCCCCCCCCGCCCCCCCCCCGCCCCCCCAGGCATTGCATTCCAAGGCTTTTTTCTCAAATCCCCTTTAAACCTCCTGTCTTTCAATTTAAAATTGTGCCCCTTTGTTCTTGACCTCAATGAATATTTCATGTTAATATTTACTGTGGAGAAAGACCTGGAAGCTAGGAAACTTGGAAATAAATAATGATGCCTTGAAAAGAGTCCATGTTACAGATGAAGAGATTCTGGACGTCTTAAAAATAGATAAATCCCCAGGACATTGTGGGAGCTGGGGAAGAAATTGTGGGTCCCGGAGCAGAGATATTTGTATCATAGATAGCAATAGGTGAGGTATTGGCACATTGGAGGGTGGCTAATGATATTCTATTAATTAAGAGAGGCTGCAAAGAATAGCCAGGGAACTGCAGAGCAGTGAGCCTGACATCAGTGGTGCATAAGTTGTTGGAAGGGATTCTGAGAGACAGGATCTGTATGTATTTAGAAAGACAAGGACTGATTAGCGATAGTCAGCATGACTTTGTGTGTGGAAAATCGTGTCTCACAAACTTGAAGCAAGTTTTTTTTTGAAGAGGTGACCAAGATGGTAGATGAAGGCAGTGCGGTCGACATTGTCTATGTGGACTTTAGCAAGGCACTAGTCTCATTCATGAGCATGCCAGGGGGTCTTGCAGCCGATCTGTTTTCTGCCACTCAGCCAATTCTGCATCAAATTTATCAAATTTACATGGATCCCATGGACTCTTACCTTCAGCATTAGCGTTTTAGTCATCTGCTGCTTGTTCCTACAGAAAAATTCCCAACCTTCTGACTTACCACTAGTTTTTGACACTTTGTGTGCTTTTAGTTTTTGATTTGGACATCTCTTTGACTGCCTTTGCCACAGTAGTCCTTTTTGACTAAAATAACATTTTTTGCTGAGCATTATGAAACATCTGCTTAACTGTTGCCACTGTTCATGCTTCAGTCCTGAAGAAGAATTGCACCTCAAACGTTGACTTCTCCATCTCCTGATGCTGCCTGGCTTGCTGTGTTCTTCCAGCCTCCTGCCCACCTATTTTGGTTTCCAAACTCTGCAGGTTTTTTTTGTCTCTCACCAACTGTTTGTCTACTGACCTTTCCTATTTTACCTGCTCACGTTAGACAACTCTTCATACCTTTGTAATTGCCCTTTTTTAAATTGAGGATGCTAGTTTGAGACCCACCTTGGGTGAGTGGGGGGTGGGGGGAATGCATTTTGGAGCTAATGACTATAACTCAGTTAGATTTAGGTTTGGTTTGTAAAAGGATAAGGATGCGCTAACAATGAAAGTTCTAAACTGGAGAAAGTTTCATCTTCGGTTAATTTCACTGAGACAAACAGATCAACTGCCAGAGAAGTAGATAGAACATAGAAAAGTACAGCACAGAACAGGCCCTTTGGCCCACGATGTTGTGCCAAGATTTAATCCTAATGTAAAATATAACAACTTAACCTTTGCACCTCTCAACTCACTGCTCTCCATGTGCATGTCAAGCAGTCGCTTAAATGTCCCTCATGATTCTGCTTCCACCACCACAGCTGGCAACGCATTCCATGCATTCACAACTCTCTGCGTAAAGAACCTATCTCTGATGTCTTCTCTATACCTTTCCTCTGATATCTTAAAACTATGACCCTTCGTACCCGTTAATCCTGTTCTGGGGAAGAACTCTGGCTATTGACTCTGTCTATTCCTCTCATTATCTTGTATGCCTCGATCAGGTCTCCTCTCTTCCTCCTTCTCTCCAGAGAGAAAAGTCCAATCCTATTCAATCTTTCTTCATAAAGCAAGCCCTCCAGCCCAGGCAACATCCTGGTAAACCTTCTTTGCATCCTCTCCAAAGCCTCTATATCTTTCCTATAGTAGGACAACCAGAACTGGACACAATATTCCAAGTGTGGTCTCACCAGGGACTTGCAGTGCTGCAGCAAAACTTCCCGGTTCTTAAACTCGATTCCTCTGTTAATGAAAGCCAAAACACCATATGCTTTCTCAACAACCCTATCCATTTGGGTTGGCAACTTTGAGGGATCTATGTACTTGCACACCCAGATCCCTCTGTTCCTCCTACCAAGAAACCTGTCTTTAATCTTATATTCGAATTCAACCTTCCAAAATGCATCACTTCGCATTTATCCAGTTTGAACTCCATTGGCCATTTCTCAGCCCAGCTCTGCATCTTGTCTATGTTGCGCTGCAGCCTGCAATAGCCCTCTATACTATCGATGGCACCTCCAACCTTTGTGTCATCTGCAAATTTACTAACCCACCCCTCAACCTCCTCATCCAAGTCATTTATAAAAACTACAAAGAGCAGAGGCCCAAGAACAGAGCTCTGCAGGACCCTATTCAACACTGACCTCCAGGCAGAATACTTTCCATCTACAAGCACTCTCTGCCTCCGTCAGCCAACCAATTCTGAATCCAGATAGCCAAATCTCCTTGTATCCCATACTTCCTGACCTTATGAATGAGCCTACCATGGGGAACTTTATCAAATTCCTTGCTGAAATCCATATACACCACAACCACTGCTCAACCTTCATCGACCTGTCTTGAAGAACTCAATAAGATTTGTGAGGCATGACCTGCCCCTCACAAAGCCATACTGACTGCCTTTAATCATGGTATGCTTTGCCAAATAGTCATACATCCTGTTCCTCAGAATTTTTTCCAAAACTTTGCTGACCGCAGACGTAAGACGTAAGATCCACCTCATCCATGCTGACCAGATATCCTAAATTAATCTTGTCTCATTCGCCAACATTGTCCCGTATCCCTTTCCTGTTCATGTATCCATCCTTTTAAATGTTATCATTGTATCAGCCTCCACCATAGGAATTAGAGTACTGGGCAAGTGTGTTCATGTCAGATGAAAAGTGTGACTGAGACCAAAACCGGAGAAAGTTGGATGTTTGAGGGACATTAAGGTGAAGATTAAGAAATACAGTAGAGTTGTGGTGGGGTTGGTGGACAATTAAACTTGTAAATTAAATCAAATTATGAATACAAACATTACATGAGAAAGGAAGTTCAAAGGAACAGAGGGATTTTGGAGTGTTTCTCTACAGATCTTTGAAGGTGGCTGGACATATTAATGCAGTCATTCAGAAGGCAAAGAGGATGCTTGCCTTTATCAGTTGAGGCATAGATTAGATATGACGTGCAGTTATGTGGAGCTGTAAAGAATTTTGTTTAGTGCTGCTTGATTGTTGAAATGGTTGTGATTGTTGGAGGTCTGGATATCTCTGCATGACTTCCTCAGGGTAGTGTCCTAGGCCCAGCTATCTTCAGCTGCTTCATTTATGATCTTCCCTCCATCATAAGGTTAGAACTGGGAATGTTTGCTGATGATTGGATAACGTTCAGCACATTTGCAACTTGTCAGAAACTGAAGCAGTCCATGTTCAATTGCAACAAAATCTGGACAGTATCCAGGCTTAGACTAATATGTGGAGAAAGTGAGGACTGCAGATGCTAGAGATCAGAGTTGAAGAGTGTGGTGCTGGAAAGCCACAGCAGATCAAGCAGCATCTTGCACCTTGGAATACTGCCTGACCTGCTGTGCTTTTCCAGTGTCACACTTTCGACTTGGACTGATATGTGGCAAGTACGATTCACTCCACACAAATGCCGGACAGTAACCAGCTCCAATAAAAGATACAGCAATGCTGATAAAGTGGTGAGCATAGCTGCTTTCGAAGCAGTTGGCCTGAGTTTGATTCCTAGTTGTGAGTTGTCTCATAAACATGATGGAATTTTTTTAAGAAGTGATAAAGATGATTGATGAGGGTATAGTGGTAGATATTGTCTGAATGGACTTTAGCAAGATAAAGTCCCTCATGGCAGGCTGCTATTAAAGGTAAAGTCACATGGGAACCGAAGTGAGCTGGTAAGATGGACACAGAATTGGTTTAGTTGTAGAAGACAAGCAGTGGAAGGGTATTATTTTGACTGGAGATTTGTGACCAGTGGTATTCCATCAGGATCCTTGTTATTTGTAGTATATAAATGTATATATAAATGGAGAATGTAAGTGGCCTGATTGTTATCCCGTTCCCGCCTCAGTCAAAGCAAAATGCTCAGAGACACAGTATAGTTTTACCTCCTTCATCTTTATTTCATGCCCTGGAGGGAGAGAGACCGATCACCCATGTGCACAGAGACATGAGTTCTTGCTCTTCTCTCGAACAACAGTTTCTTAATGAATTATAAAGTAATTTTACAGGGAGGAGAATCCAGATAAAGCAACATACATGTTAGTTGGTTTACAATCAGCGAGTGTCAATAGTAAAGACTAAGCCTTCTGCTGTTATACAATGAATGTTCTTAACCTTGTTAGCTGGCTTCACATAATGGATACACTTACCCTTGTTAACTGACCTTACATACTGAATGCTTCCAATGCTGTTAAATGACTCGATATAATAAATGCTTTTTCACCTAATCAACCCAGCCTTGTATCCAGCACCTCATTGTTCACTGCAAGTTCTTAACTGGTCTGAGTCATGCGCGTTGAACCTTTTGTTTCACAAAACTTAAAACTTTACTCTTTCCCTACCTGCTCATACCATATATGCATTTTCATTATTAGTAAATTTGTGGATGACAGACAGATTGGGGGACCTGCAAATAGTGTGGAAGATTGTCAGAGGGTACAACAGGATATAGACAGGCTGGACACTTGGGTGCAGAAGTAGCAGATGGAGTTTAATCTGAACAAGTACAACATGGTGCATTTTGAAATATCAAATACAGGGAAAAAGTATACAATAAATGGCAGAACCCTTAGTAGCATCAACATACAGAGGGGATTAGGTGTATAAGTCCACAGTTCCCTTCAAGAGGCCTCACAATTGGATAGGGTAGTCAAGAAGATATTTGGCATGCTTGCCTTCATCAATTGAGGTGTAAATATAAAGATTAGTAAGTCATGTTATTGCTGGGCAAAGCAGCCCACTACGTCCAAAAAAAAATCCATTCTCTCCGTCACTGACACTCAGTAGTATCAGCATGTACTACCTACAAGTTGCACTGTAGAAATTCACCAGAGATCCGGAGGCAGCGCCTTTCAAACCCATGACAACTTCCACTTCCATCTTGAAGGGCAAGGGCAGCAGATACATGCGAGCAAAACCACCTGCAAGTTGCTCACTGTCCTGGCTTGGAAACATGTCACTGTTCCTTCACTGTTACTGGGTCAGAGTCCTGGAATTTCCCCCAAACGGCATTGAGTCAACCTACAGGACTTGAATTACCACACATCAAGAATGTAACTCACCACCACTTTCACAAGGGCAACTAAGGGTCAGCAATACATATTGGCCAGCCAGTGATGTCCATGTCTTGCAAATGCATAAGTAAGAAAAGTTCTGGCCACCACACTACAGGAAGGACATGATTGCGCTGGAGCGGGTGCAGAGGGCATTCACCAGAATGTTGCCTGGGCTGGAGCATTTCAACTGTGAAGAGAGGCTGGATAAGCTGAGATTGTTTCCTTTGGAGCAGAGAAAGTTGAGGGGCATGGATAGGCTGAATAGAAAGCAACTATTTCCCTTCTTGAAGTGTCATAAGATTGAAGGCAATGGGCTTAATGAGAGAAAGTGAGTTTAGTGGAGGTAATAGTGTATGATTGGTATACAGATTCAGTGGATCAAAGGGCCTCTTTTGTCCTGTGTGATTGATGGGCACAATAAAGGAAAATCTAAAGGGGTTTTTAAATATGTAAAGAGCAAGACTTTAACTGGGAAAAGGAAAATATCCCTTCAGGACCATAGAGGTAATCTGTGTGTGGCTCTGGAAAACATTGGCAAAGTGAATACCTTGTGTTTTGACTTCACAATGAAAAAGGATGACATAGGTGAAGAACAGAACGTCAATGAAATGGTGTCACCTACCTCAACAGATGCTATTCCCTCCATCACTGTAGATGTCAGATTTGCCTTTTTGAGACTGAACCCACAGAAAGTGACTGGTCCAGGTGAGTCCTGGGCATGCACTCAGATCCTGTGTGTACCAGTAGGTGGGAATATTCGCTGACCTCTTTAATCTCTCCTTAACTATGATCTGAAGTCACCACCCTCAAAATGACCACCATCACTTTGGTACCAAAGAAAACTCGTGCCGTATGCCTCTATGTCTATCACCTGGGGTGGCTCTGGCCTCCAAAATTATGAAGTGCTTTGAGAGGTTAGTATCATGATACACGTGACAATAGTAAATCAAATCAAATCAGAGTGGAGGGCTGTGATATGCTAGAAGAAATTGACATAGAAAGGATGTGGTAGAGGTTTAAGCAGCCTTAAAAATGGATAAATCTGCAAGCCTTGTTTTAGTTTTGGTTGTTGAGGGAGGCAAGGGAGGAGCTATGAGGATTGTGGACACATAGAAACTTTTACTCAGACTCCGAGTCATGCAGCACAGAAACCGAACCTTCGGTCCAACTGGTCTATGCCAACCAGACGTAGAGCATAGAACGTAGAACATAGAACAGTACAGCACAGAACAGGCCCTTCAGCCCACGATGTTGTGCTGACCATTGATCCTCATGTATGCACCCTCAAATTTCTGTGACCATATGCATGTCCAGCAGTCTCTTAAATGTCCCCAATGACCTTGCTTCCACAACTGCTGCTGGCAAAGCATTCCATGCTCTCTCAACTCTGTGTAAAGAACCCGCCTCTGACATCCTTGTATACTTTCCTCCAACCAGCTTAAAACTATGACCCCTTGTGTTAGCCATTTCTGGCCTGGGAAATAGTCTCTGGCTATCAACTCTATCTATGCCTCTCATTATCTTGTATACCTCAATTAGGTCACTTCTCCTCCTCCTTTTCTCCAATGAAAAACTTACGAGCTCAGTCAACCTCTCTTCATAAGATAAGCCCTCCAGTCCATGCAGCATCCTGGTAAACCTCCTCTGAACCCTCTCGAAAGCATCCACATCTTTCCTATAATAGGGCGACCAGAACTGGAGACAGCATTCCAAGTGTGGTCTAACCAAAGTTTTATAGAGCTGCAACAAGATCTCATGACTCTTGAACTCAATCCCCCTGTTAATGAAAGCCAAAACAACCTATGCTTTCTTAACAACCCTGTCCACTTGGGTGGCCATTTTAAGGGATCTATGTACCTGCACACCAAGATCCCTCTGTTCCTCCACACTGCTAAGAATCCTATCCTTAATCCTGTACTCATATTTCAAATTCAACCTTCCAAAATGCATCACCTCGCATTTATCCAGGTTGAACTCCATCTGCCACCTTTCAGCCCCTCTCTGCATCCTGTCAATGTCCCGCTGCAGCCTACAACAGCCCTCTATACTGTCAATGACACCTCCAACCTTTGTGTCGTCTGCAAACTTGCTGACCCATCCTTCAATCCCCTCATCCAAATCATTAATAAAAATTACAAACAGTAGAGGCCCAAGGACAGAGCCCTGTGGAACACCACTCACCACTGACTTCCAGGCAGAATATTTTCCTTCTACTACCACTCGCTGTCTTCTGTTGGCCAGCCAATTCTGTATCCAGACAGCTAAGTTCTTCTGTATCCCATTCCTCCTGACCTTCTGAATGAGCCTACCATGGGGAACCTTATCAAATGCCTTGCTCAAGTCCATATACACCACATCCACAGCTCGACCCTCATCAACTTTTCTAGTCACATCCTCAAAGAACTCGATAAGTTTTGTGAGGCATGACCTGCCCCTCACAAAGCCGTGTTGACTGCGTTTAATCAAGCCCTGCTCTTCCAGATGGTCATAAATCCTATCCCTCAGAATCCTTTCGAACACTTGCAGACGACAGACGTGAGACTTACTGGTCTGTAATTGCCGGGGATTTCCCTATTGCCTTTCTTGAAGAGAGGAATTACATTTGCATCTCTCCAGTCCTCAGGTACAACTCCAGTGGAGAGCGAGGATGTAAAGATCTTCGCAAGTGGCAAAGCAATCGCATTTCTCATTTCCCCAAGCAGCCGAGGACAAATCTGGTCCAGGCCTGGCGACTTGTCAATCTTAATGTTTGACCAAATTTTCAGCACATCAGCTTCCTCTATCTCTATCCATTCCAGCATGCACATCTGCTCTTCAAAAGTTTCATTCACTACAAAGTTTGTTTCTTTTGTAAAGACAGAAGCAAAAAACTAATTTAGGGCTTCCCCTACCTCCTCAGACTCCACACCTAAGTTCCCTATGCTATCCCTGATCGGCCCTTCTCTTCCTTTGACCATTTTCTTATTCCTCACATAAGTGTAAAATGCCTTTGTGGTCTCCCTAATCCGTCCTGCCAAGCCTTTCTCATGCCCCTCCTGGCTCTCCTCAGACCATTTTTGAGCTCCATCCTCACCTGCCTGTAATCCTTTAGAGCTGAGCTTGACCCTAGCTACCTCCACCTTATGTAAGCTACCTTCTTTCTTTTGACGAGAAGCTCCACCGCTCTCGTCATCCAATGTTCCTTTATCTTACCCTTCTTGCCTGTCTCAGAGGGACATATTTATTCATCACTCACAACAACTGTTCCTTAAACAGTCTCCACATGTCTATAGTGCCTTTACCATGGAACAATCGCTTCCAATCTATGCTTCCTAACATCATCGTTTCCTCTTCCACAATTAAGCATCCTCCCATTTTGCCTTATTCTCTCCTTCTCCATAGCTATGTAGAATGTGAGGCAGTTGTGGTCACTATATACCAAAATGCTCACTCACCACAAGATCTGATACCTGCCCCGGCTTGTTTCCGAGCACCAAGTCTAGAATGGCGTCTCCCCTCATCGGCCTGTCAACATACTGAGTTAGGAAACCCTCCTGAACACACCTCACAAAAACAGCTCCATTCAAATCTTCTGCTCGAAGGAGGTTCCAATCAATATTGGGAAAGTTAAAGTCACCCATTACAACAACCCTACCACGTCCACACTTTTTCAAAATCTGCTGACCTATGCTTTCTTCAATCTCCCTGCTGCTATTGGGGGGCCTGAAATAAACCTCTAACGAAGTGACTGCTCCCTTGCTGTTCCTAATTTCCACCCATACTGACTCGGTAGGCAGAGCTTCCTCGACAATGGAAGCTTCTGTAGCTGTGATACCCTCTCTGATTCTATAGCAATCTTGTACAAATTTTCTATTGTGGGGGATTGCAGAGGGTTGCAGTTGTCATATTAAAACAGAATGACCTGTATATAGTGAGATCTTTGATTGTTCTTGGAATGGAGTCAAGCAGAGTTGGCATCACCTCATGATGGGGAAATCATGCTTGACAAATTTATTACAGTTTTTCGAAGAGGTATAAAGCAGGATAAATAAAGGGAAAGCAGTCGATGTAATATATTTGCACTTTTAAAATGTGATTGATCAAATACTGCATATGAGGCTGTTTAATAACGTAAAAGCTTATGGTGTTAGGGATATTATATTTGTGTAAGTGGATGTTTGGCTAACTAATGGAAGACAGACTTTGATGTCAAGGGGGCATTTTCAAGATGGCAAACTGTAACACCACAGAATACCACAGATCAAAGCTGGGAACAATTATTTACATTGTATATTAATGATTTTGATATTGGGAGTGAATGTGCCAGATTTGTGGATGACACAATAGGTGGGAACGAACGTTTTGAGAATGACACAGAAACTACAGAAGGATATTAACCAATTCAAGTGAGTGGGCAAACACTTGGCAGGTATGTGGGAACATATGAGGGCATGTACTAGGGCAGGAAGTTTAGAGGAGCTGAATAGTATTTAAATGAAGAAAGATTGCGGAGAACTGCAACAAAGGTAGACTTGGGGTCCTTGTGCATGAATTACAGAAAATCCAAGATCAGCAGTTAATGAGGAATGTAAATGTACTAATGACCTTTATTTCAAAAGGAATGGAGTATAAGAATAGATACGTCTTGCTAAAGCTATGCAAGGCACCAGATGACCATAGCTGAAATAATATGAACAATTTTGGTCCTTATGTTTAAAGAAAGTTATAAAGTATTGGAAGCAGTCAAGAGAAAGTTCACAAGGTTGATTCTATCAGTGGAGGAATATTGTTATTGAGGGGAGGTTGAATAGAGTCATCGAGATGTACAGCACGGAAAACAGACCTTGAGTCCAAATCATCCATGCCGACCAGATATCTTAATCTAGTCTAGTCACATTTGTCAGCACTTGGCCAATATCCTTCTAAATCCTTCCTATTCAAATACCCATCCAGATGCCTTTTTCAAATGTTGTAGTTGTACCAGCTTCCACCACTTCATCTGGCAGCTCATTTGACACATGCACCACCCTGTGTGTGAAAACATTGCCCTTTAGGTCCCTTTTAAATCTTTCCCCTCTCATCCGAAACCTGTGCCCTCTAGTTCTGGACTCCCCCACCCCAAGAAAAAGATTAACCCACCCAGAACCATCCCCCAACCCTATATTTACCCCTGACTAATGCTCTTAACACAATGGGCAATTTAGCATGGCCACTTCACCTGACCAGTACATTGTTGTATTGTGGGCGGAAACTAGAGCATCCGGAGGAAACCCACACAGTCACTGGGAAAATGTGCAAATTCCACACAGACAGTCATCTGATGCAAGAATCGAATCTGGGTCCCTGGCGATGTGAGGCAGCAGTGCTAACCACTGAGTCCTGGTTAGATAATGTGGACAGTAAGAGTCTTTTTTCTCGGATGGTGATGGCTAACATGAGGGGACATAGCTTGAAATTGAGACATATTACATATAAGACAGAAGTAGAAGTGACTTGTGCAAGAACAATGGATTGCACCTAACTTGGAAAGGGACTTTATTCTGGAGGGAGATTTGCGAGAGCTGCTCGGGAGGATTTAAGCTAGTAAGGTTGGGGGAGGTGGGGCGGGGGTGGGGTTCGCCGGGGAAGTGTTGGGACCCAGGGAGATAGTGAGGAAAGAGATCATGCAAGACTCATATAGTTGAGACCTGAAACAAGTCAAACAGTCAGGACAGGCAGGGACAAAGCAGAGAACAAAGTTGGACTAATAAATCAAACTGCATTTATTTCAATGCAAGGCGCCTAACAGGGAAGGCAGATGAACTCAGGGCATGGTGAGAAACATGGGACTGGGATGTCATAGCAATTACAGAAACGTGGCTCCAGGATGGACAGGACTTGCAGCTTAATGTTCCAGGATACAAATGCTACAGGAAGGACAGAAAGGGAGGCAAGAGGAGGGAGCATGGCGTTTTTAATAAGGGATAGCATTACAGCTATACTGAGGGAGGATATTCCTGGAAATTCATCCAGGGAAGTTATTTGAGTGGAACTGAGAAATAATAAAGGGATGATCATCTTATTGGGATTGTATTCAGCCCCTCTAATAGTCAGGGAAATTGAGAAACAAATTTGTAAGGAGATCTCAGCTATTTTTAAGAATCATAGGTTGGTTATGGTAGGGGATTTTAACTTTTCAAACATAGATTGGGACTGCCATAGTGTTAAAGGTTTAGATGGTGAGGAATTTGTTAAGTGTGTACAAGACAATTTTCTAATTTAGTATGTGGATGCATCTACTAGAGAAGGTGGAAAACATGACCTACTCTTGGGAAATAAGGCAGGGCAGGTGACTGAGGTGTCAGTGGGGGAGCACTTTGGAGCCAATGACCATAATTCTATTAGTTTTAAAATAGTGATGGAAAAGGATAGACCAGATCTAAAAGTTGAAGGCCAATTTTGACGGTAGTAGGCAAGAACTTCCAAAAGCTGATTGGGGGCAGATGTTCGCAGGTAAAGAGATGGCTGGAAAATGGGAAGCCTTCAGGAATGAGATAACGAGAGTCCAGAGACAATATATCCTATTAGGGTGAAAGGAAGGCTGGTAGGTATAGGGAATGCTGGATGACTAAAGAAATTGAGGGTTTGGATAAGAAAAAGAAGGATGCATGTGTCAGATATAGACAGGTTAGATCAAGTGAATCCATACATGAGTATAAAGGCAACAGGAGTATACTTAAAAGGGAAATCAGGAGGTCAAAAAGGGGACATGAGATAGCTTTAGCAAATAGAGTTAAGGAGAATCCAGAAGGTTTTTACAAATATGTTAAAGACAAAAGGGTAAATAGGGAGTGAATAGGGCTCCCCAAAGATCAGCAAGACAACCTTTGTGTGGAGCTGCAGGAGATGGGAATACAAAACAAGTACTTGCATCAGTAATTACTGTGGAAAAGGACATAGAAGATATAGAATGTAGAGAAATAGATGGTGACATCTTGCAAAATGTCCATGTTATTGAGGGCGAAGTGCTGGATGTATTCAAAAGCATAAAAGTGAATAAGTGCCCAGAACCTGATCAGGTGTACCTTAGAACTCTGTGGGAAGGTATGGGAGTGATTGCTGGGCCACTTGCTGAGATATTTGTATCATCGATAGTCACAGGTGAGGTGATGGAAGACTGGAGGTTGGCCAACGTGGTGCCACTGTTTAAGAAAGGTGGTAAGGACAAGCCAGGGAACTATAGAGCAGTGAGCCTGACGTCGATGGTGGGCAAGTTGTTGTAGGGAATCCTGAGTGTACATGTATTTGGAAAGGCAAGGACTGATTAGGAGTAGTTAACATGGCTTTGTGCGTGGGAAATCATGTCTCACAAACTTGATTGAGTTTTTCGAAGAAGTAACAAAAAGGATTGATGAGGGCAGAGCATTGATGTGATCTATAAGGAGTTCAGTAAGGCGTTCTACAAGGTTCCTCATGGAGACTGGTAAGCAAAGTTAGATCTCACGGAATACAGGGAGAACTAGCCATTTGGATACAGAACTGGCTCAAAGGTAGAAGACAGAGGGTGGTGGTGGAGTGTTGTTTTTCAGACTGGAGGCCTGTGACAGTGGAGTGCCACAAGAATCGGTGCTGGGTCCACTACTTTCATCATTTATGTAAATGATTTGGATCTGAGTAAAAGAGGTACAGTTAGTAAGTTTGCAGATGACACCAAAATTGGAGGTGTAATGGACAGCAAAGAATGTTATCTGAAATTACAACGGCATCTTGATCAGATGGGCCAATGGGCTGAGGAGTGGCAAATGTAGTTTAATTTAGATAAATGTGAGATGCTGCATTTTTGGAAAGCAAATCTTAGCAGGACTTATGCACTTAATGGTCAGGTCTGAGAGAGCGTTGCTGAACAAAGAGACCTTGGAGTGCAGGTTCATAGCTCCTTGAAAGTGGAGTTGCAGGTAGTTAAGATAGTGAAGAAGGTGTTTGGTATGCTTTCCTTTATTGGTCAGAATATTGAGTACAGGAGTTGGGAGGTCATGTTGCAGCTGTACAGGACATTGCTTGGAATATTACATGCAATTCTGGTCTGGTCTCCTTCCTATCTGAAAGATGTTATGAAACTTGCAAGGGTTCAGAAAAGATTGACAAGGATGTTGCCAGGGTTGGAGGATTTGAGCTATCGGGAGAGGTTGAATAGGCTAGGCCTGTTTCCTCTGGAGCGTCGCAGGCTGAGGGGTGACCTTACTAGAGGTTTATAAAATCATGAGGGACATGGATAGGATAACTAGACAAAGTCTTTTCCCTGGGGTCGGGGAGTCCAGAACTGGAGGGCATAGATTTAGGGTGAGAGAGGAAAGATATAAAAGAGATCTAAGGGACAACTTGCTCACACAGAGGGTGGTACATGTATGGAATGAACTTCCAGAGGAAGTGATGGAGGCTAGTACAATTGCAACATTTAAAAGGCATCAGGATGGGTATATGAATAGGAAGGGTTTGGAGGGATATGGGTCAGGTGCTGGCAGGTGGGACTAGACTAGGTTGGGATATATGGTCAGCATGGACAAGTTGGACCGAAGGATCTGTTTCTGTGCTGTACATCTCTATGTCAGACGTAGTTTCTGCCTGCAACAGTAATAGACTCATGAACCTTAAGAGCATTTAAATGGTCATTGGATAGACATATGGATAAAAATGGAGTAGTGGAGGTTGGATGGGCTTCAGATTAGTTTCACAGGTTGCTGCAATGTTGAGGGCCTAAGGCTCTGCATTGCGCTGTAATGTTCTGTGTTCTAATATTCCAAATGTGGCCTAACCAAATGTGACCTCCCCCACCCCCAAACTTGATACTCTGACCAATAAAGGAAAGCATACCAAAAGCCTTTTTTCACTATCCTATCTATCTATGACTGCTCTTTCAAGTAACTATGAACCTGCACTCCAAAGTCTCTTTGTTCAGCAACACTCCCTAGTACTTTACCACTAAGTGTATAAGTCTTGCCTGGTTTGCCTTTCCTTGCATTGAACCTTGTGGCACACCACTGATCGTAGGCCACCAGTCTGAATAGCAACCTTTCACCACCACCCTCTGTCGTCGAGCCCATTCTGTATCCAAATCGCTAGTTCTCATTGTAATCCATGTGATCTAACCTTGATAACCAGTGTACTCTGAGAAACCTTGTCGAATGCCTTATTGAAGATCGTATAGATCAAGTCCACTGCTCTGTCCTTGTCAATCCTCTTCATTACTTGAAAAATCTCATTCAGGTTAGTGAGACATGATTTCTCAGGGAAATTGAACGTTGAAAGTTCATGGGATGTTCATCAAGCAGGTTGTTTTGTAATGGATATTGTGGAGTTCTTGAATATTGTTAGAGGTACAATTGTTTTGACATTTGGAGAGTCTTCCTCCTGTCTTCAGCTTTGAAGGGTATTAATAGGCACTTGGGAGTCAGGAAATCAGTTATGTACTGCAGAATTCCCAGCCTCTGATTTGCTCTTGTAGCGTATTTATAAGGCTCGTCTATTTTCAGATTGCACTTGAGCAATGAAGGAAAAATGATTTATTTCAAACCATAATACTTCAATTTTGTTTCAAAATTAATACCTGTGGTGAAACTAATATTTCAAAGGTAATTTCAAGTGAAGATAATAAATAGATGTTGGGCTAAACATTTTTGTGGCATATCACATGAAATTACACATGAAATGACAGTGTATCGTATCAGTAGCTGCTCTCATGGCCTTGTTTAATTATATTCAGTTCATTACTGATTTCAGAATATTATTCACAGCTTTGAGTTGATTTGGTTCACTATTAAGTGTGGTTTATATCAGTACAGGAAGATTGAATAGAATTGCTACACGTGTGCTTCTGCTTAGGAAATCCACAGCGACTGCTAGCCTTTGACTTAAATTTAGTGCACTATTTGAGTAGTGACAGGCTGACAGATTGCTACAATTAGTGTCATGTTTACTATGGCGCACCTGGAGATATGCATACTGAACAAATGTCTAATACAGTCCAAAATTCTGTACAGTGCATAATAATAGGATTGCAATTAGATTTTATAGCAGAGGTTCTTGCTATTTTCTGAAATCATATTCAATGTATTATGCAATTTGCAATCATATTCTTTGAAAAGAACCTTGTTTGAGAAAAACTAAAACACAAATAGTACTTTCTCAAATATGAAGGTCTTATTAGTATTCTACAACTTCAAAAGAGGGAATTGTATTTTATTTTAAAATAAGACACTAGCTTAAGGCTATGATACTGTGATTTCAAAAACCTTGAAGCTTGACCGATACTTGAGACTGAGTGGATAGTTTTGGTGATTAAATTGTATTGATAGCTAAGCTTGATGCTTAGTAAACTACATATAAATATCTGCTCTTTACTGTAATAGGTTCAACATGACATAGGACACAGGTCTGCAATTGATTTTTCGATCTCTACCCCTTTACCTAACTTTCTTACTTTCTTATCCAGCCAGTGCTCAGTCTAGTTGTGGTATCTCAATTGCTACTTGAGTGAAGATCCTTTTATTCAACATTGATCCAGGCAAATGGGAGACATTTCATTACCCTCCTGACATGTGCCTTATGGATGGTGTATAGGCTTTAAGGAGACAGGTGATGAGTTACTGAACATAGTGTTGGCAGCCTCTTGACTGCTATGTAATCCAACCCTTGATCCCCTTAGTAATCACGAACCTTGCCATTTCTGTTTTAAATACACTTAAAGACTTGTCCTCCAAGGCTTCTGCGACAGTGAGTTCTGCTGATTCACCACCCTCTTGCTGAATATATTCCTCCTCATCTCAGTTTTAATGTGTCGTCCTTTCATTCTGAGGCTGTGCCCTCAGATCCACATTCACTCTATCCAGGCCTCTCAGTATTCCAAAAGTTTCAGTGAGATCCCCCAATCGTCTTTCAAAACTCCAAACTCCTCATATAACAAATTTCATTCTCGAGATCATTCTTATAAACCTTTCCTCGACCCCTTCTGAACACAGCACATATTTCCTTTGATATGGAATTCAAAACTGCTACAGTATTCCAAATGGGTCTGACCAGCGCCTTATACAGCATCAGCAGTACATGTCTACTCTTGTGTTCTTGCCCTCTTAATATGCATGCTACCATTGCATTTGCCTTCCTAAGTGCCAACTGAACCTGCATATCAATCTTCAGAGAATCCTGAATTAGGACACCCACTTCCCTTTGTGCTTCAGATATCCAAAGACTTTTCCTGTTTAGAAAATAGTCTGCGTCTCTAATCTTCCTACCAAAGTGCAAAACCTCACACTTTCCCAAATTGTATTCCATCTGCTACTTCTTTGCCACTCTTCTGGCCCATCCAAGTCATTCTGCAGCCTCTTCACTTCCTCAACACTGTCTGTCCCTCCACCAATCTTTGTGTCATCTGCAAACTCAGCAACAGTGCCCTCAGTTCTTTCTCCAGCTGGTTAATGTACAACGTGAAAATATGTGATCCCAACACTGACCTCTGTGGGACTCCACCAATCACCCGTTGCTATCTTGAAAAGGACCTCTTTTCCACACACACTGGCTTCTGCCAGTCAGCTAATCCTTTATTCATGTCAGTTCCTTACCTGTAATACCATGGTCTCTTATCATTTTTAGCGGCCTCCCGTGCATCAGCTTGTCAGAGGCCTTCTGGATATCCAAATAGGTTGCATCCACTGGCTGTCCTTTGTCTGATTTGCTCATTACCTCCTCAAAAAATTCTAACAGATTTGTCAAGTGTGACCTCCCCTTGATGAAGCTGTGCTGATTCAGCCCTATTTTCCCACAGACTTCCAAGTACTCCGCATTCTCATCTTTAATCTTGCCAGTGACTGAGGTCAAGCTAACAGGCTATAATGTTCTATCTTCTGCCTGTTTCCCTTCTCAGACAGCATTATTACATTAGCTATATCCCAGACCTCTGGGACACCACCTGACTCCAGTGATTCCTGAAAGATCACTACTAATGCCTGTACAATTTCCTCGGCGATCTCTTTCAGAAATCTGGGGTGTAGTCCATCTGTTCCTGGTGATTTAATCCATCTTCAGATCTTGCAGCTTCTCTCGCACCATCTCAGTCATTTTTAAAAAAAGTGAGGATGCTGTATTTCAGAAACAAAAACAGAAATTGCCGGAAAGCACTGATCAGGTCTGGCAGCATCTGTTGACAGATAGCAGAGTTAATGTTCTCTGATCCAGTGAAATTCTGCAGAAGGGTCACTGGACCCAAAACATTAACTCTCCTTTCTGTCTTGTAGCATCTGTGAAGAGAAATCAAAGTTAACGTTTTGAGTCTGGTGACCTTTCCTCAGAACTGATGGTAGCTAGGAACATGTTAGTTTATATACAGAAGATAGGTTTGGGGAGGGGGTAACAAGTAAACTATAGGTGTAGATAGGGTCCAAAGAGAGAGAAGAATAGTTGGACCGACAAAGGAATGGATAACGATCTGATTAGGAGAGTGAATCGCTATTAATGGAGACTGTTAGTGGCTAACAATAGGCAGTGTGTAATGGCTGACTATATGATAACAAGGCTGGGTCTGTGGGGTTGGGAGACTATGTGAAAACAAGGCTGGGTCTGTGGGGTTGGGGGCTAGGATATGGGAGAGTTCAGGTCCCAAAAGTATTGAATTTGATATTGAGTTTGGAGGGCTGCAGGGCACACCAAGTGGCAAATGAGATGTTGTTCTTCCAGTTCGTTCTGAGCTTAACTGGAACACAGCAAAAAGCCAGCAATGTTGGCCAGGGAACAGAGTGGTGTGTTAAAGTGGCAGACAATTGGAAATTCAGGATCTTTTTTGTAGATTGAACGTAGGTGTTTTGTAAAGTGGTCCCACAGTCTATGCTTTGTTTCCCCAATGTAGAGAAGGCCACATTGTGAGCAGGGTATACAGTAGACTAAATTGTGTCCCCTCTGTGACTACCTGGTTAGGTCCACACCCCCCAACAACCCCGTCCTCCCCTCCTGGCACATTCCCCTGCCACTGCAGAAATTGCAAAACCTGTGTCCACACCTCTCTCCCCCTCCCCCTCACCTCCATCCAGGCACCAAAGGAGCCTTCCACATCCATCAAAGTTTCACCTGCACATCCAGCAATGTCTCTTATTGTATCCGTTGCTCCCGATATGGTGTCCTCTACATTGGAGAGACTGGACGCCTCCTTGCAGAGCATTTAAGGAACATCTCTGGGACACCCGCACCAATCAATCCCACCTCCCCGTGGCTCAACATTTCAACTCCCCCTCCCACTCTGCCAAGGACATGCAGGTCCTGGGCCTTCTCCATCACCACTCCCTCACCACTCGACGCCTGGAGGAAGAAGCCTCACCTTCTGCCTCGGAACACTTCAATCCCAGTGCATCAATGTTGACTTCACCAGTTTCCTCATTTTCCCTCCCCCCATCTTACCCCAGTTGCAACCTGCCAGCTCAGCACCATCCTCATGACCTGTCCTACTTGCCAATCTTCCTTCCTACCTATCCGCTCCACCCTCCTCTCCGACCTATTACCTTCCTCCCCACCTCCATCCACCTATTGTCCTCTTGGTTAGCTTCTTTCCAGCAAGCTCCCCGTCCCCTTTATTTCTCCACCACGGCAGCTCCTGCCTCATTCCTGATGAAGGGCTTTTGCCCCAAACATATATTTTCCTGCTCAGATGCTGCCTGACCTGCTGTTCTTTTCCAGCAACATTCTAATCTGGACTCTGATTCCAGCATCTGGAGTCCTCACCTTCGCCTAGATTGTATGAAATGCAGGTAAGCTGCTGATTCACCTGGAAGGTATGTTTGGACCCTTGGATACTGAGGAGGGAGGAGGTAAATGGGCAGGTGTTACATCTTCAGCAGTTGCAGGGAAAGGTGCCATGTGGCAGTTGGGGAAGGTGTTGTGAGTGAAGGAAGAGTGGACCAGGGCATCCCAGAGAGAGAACGGTCCCTGCGAAAGGGAGGGAAGGGGGATATGTTTCTGGTGGTAGCATCTCTCTGGAGGTGGCGAAAATGGCAGCTAGTGATCTTCTGGATGTCGATGCTGTTGGGCTGTTAGGTCAGGAAAAGGAGAACTCTATCGCTGTTGTGGGAAGGAAGAGAGGGGGTGAGGGCTGAAGTGCAGGAGTTGGCTTGGACCCAGTTGAGACCACTATCTACAACGGTGTGGGCAATCTTCGGTTGAGGAAGAAGGTGGACATTTTGGAGGCTCTCTTGTAAAAGTTGGCCTCATTGGAACAAATGCAATGGAGACAGAGGAACTGAGAGAATGGAATAGAGTCTTTACAGTCTGCAGAGTGTGATGCACAGTCCAGGTTCCTGTGGGAGACAGTAAGTAGATTTATAGTTGATATTGGTGGCCAGAAATGGAAACAGCCATGTTGAGAAAGGGAAGGGAGGAGTCAGAGATAGACCTGGCGAAAGTGAGAGCTGGGTGGAAATTGGAAACAAAATTGATTAACTTTTCCAATTCTGGACGAGAGAGCGAAGCAGCATCAATATTCTCATCAATACATCGGAGAAAGAGTTGGGAGTTGGGGCCGGAATAGGACTGGAGCAAGGAATGTTCCATGTACCCTATGAAGAGATAGGCATAACTGGGGCCCTGACCTGAAGAAACTGAGAGGAGTTAAAAGAAAAATTGTTCAAAGTGGTGAGGGTGAGCTCAGCTAAGCAGAGGAGGGTGGTGATGGATAATGCTGGAACTGTGTAAAATGTTGGTTAGGCCATTGCTCGACTATCGCATGCAGTTTTGGAATCCACATTATAGGAGGTATGTGATGATCATAGTCATACCTCGAGAGGCTGTAGAGAAGATTATCGAGGATGTTACTTGGGTTGGAGAGTTTCATTTACGAAAAGTGGTTGGACAGACTGTGTTGTTTTCCTGAGAGCAGAGGAGACTGAGAGGGGACATGATTGAGGTATGTAAAACAGTGAGGGGCATAGATAGGAAAGACAGAATTAAAGCTTTCTCTTTCTTGGAGGGATAAATGACAAGGGGGCAGAGATTAAGGGCAGAAGGTGTTGGGAGATTGAGAAAAATCTTTTTCACCCAGAGAGTGGTGGGAATCTGGAACTCACTTCCTAAGAGCATGTTGGAGTCAGAAACCATGATAACATTTGAATGGTATTGAGATGTGCACTTCTGATGCCAAGGCATACAAGGCCAAATGCTGAAAATGAGCTTAGAATAGTAGGTGGTTGTTCTTTAGCAAGCACAGATTTGATGGCTGATGCACATCGAGATTTCTGTAAAACCTCTGTGACTTTAAACAGCATTTGTGAATTTCTGCAGTGCGTCTTGTCGATAGAACACACTGCTATTACTGTGCATTAATGGTGGAGGGAATATAAAGTTCGTCAACAAGTATTATGACTGGAGACAGACAGCTGAACCAAATCAGCCTTTCGACCTCTGTATTTGCAACACAGTAAAATTAAAACTTGCAAAGACCCTCAAAATTGATCCCAATGGTTCGTAACCAGACATTGTGAATCACCAATCCCTGACTCTGTGCATTATCAATTTAGACTCTGGGTTTTTAGCTTAAACAGAAGGCTTAGCAACTTATTCACAATTTTAGCAGAAAAAATTCAAACAAAGTAATTAATTAATGTCTATGATTTAAACCCATTGTTTTCAGCCCCATTCACGCAGGGACAGACAGGCAAGCAACCACAGTGAAGGAACTAACAAAACTGGCTAAATTGAATCATAGAGTCCCTCCAATGGGGAAGCGGTCATGCTGCCCATCAAGTCCACACTGACCCTTTGAAGATGTGCAGATTAGTTGGATTGACCAAACTAAATTACCCCATAGTGTCTCGGAATATGCAGGCTGAGTTGATTAGCCTTGGTAAATGCAGGGCTACTCTCTGCCTAATTAATTTCAACTTCCATGAACTGCAATATCTTCATGCAAAGATGTCGATTTCTGTTCTGGTTCAATCCTGCAGACTTGTGCAGGTCCTGCCTTTCCCAAAAACAAACCCTGTGATCAAGGAAGCTAAAGCCCTCCCTCCTGATGCAACTCTTTCGCCACACATTCATCGCTCTATTTGTCTATTCCAATACTTAACTATGTGTGATACTAAGAGTAACCCAGAGATTACAATCTTTGAAGTCTTGATTTTTAATCTGCTACCTAGCTCCTTCAATTGTTGCAGGAACTCATCCCTCTTTCAACCTATTCATTGGTCCCATATGAACCACAATCTCTGACTGTTCACTTTCCCTCTGCAAAATGATGTGGGGGAGCTGGTGTTGGACTGGGGTGGACAAAGTTAAAAATCTCACAACACCAGGTTATAGTCCAACAGGTTTATTTGGAAGCACTAGCTTTCGGAATGCTGCTCCTTCATCAGGTCGTTGTGGAGCAGGACCATAAGATCCAGAATTTGTAGCAAAATATTAGTGTCATGCAATTGAAATGATATACTAGAAGGTCTTTTATGTCACATTCTTGAGATAACTTAAAGTTTTATATAAAAAAAAAGACATCTCAGCTCAGACACTGCATTAAAGGTGTGAGGTTAGAGTCTGTCTGCATCCCAATCTTGAGTTAGACTAGTTCTATTTACAAAATGGAATTTACAAAATAGGCTTAGACTCCATTACACTCTCACACATGCAAATACACACACTCTCACGTGCGCTCAATGCACACGCTCTTTCTCTGTCTCTCTCTCTCTCTCTCTCTCTCTCTCTCATGCATGCGCGCACACATATAAGTCTATGGGGTGAATTTGTATTTGCAGGTGAATGGTTTTGGAATATTGCGTGCAATTGTGGTCTCCTTCCTATTGGAAAGATGTTGTGAAACTTGAAAGGGTTCAGAAAAGATTTAAAAGGATGTTGCCAGGGTTGGAGGATTTGAGCTCCTGGAGAGGTTGAATAGGCAGGGTCTGTTTTCCCTGGAGTGTCGGAGGCTGAGGGGTGACCTTATAGAGGTTTATAAAATCATGAGGGGCATAGATAGGATAAGCGGACAAAGTCTTTTCCCTGGGGTGGGTGAGTCCAGAACTAGAGGGCATAGATTTAGGGTGAGAGGGGAAATATATAAAAGAGACCTAAGGCGCAACTTTTTCATACAGAGAGTGGCATGTGTATGGAAAGAGCTGCCAGTGGAAGTGGTGTGGCTGGTACACTTGCAACATTTAAAAGGCATCTGCATGCGTATATGAATAGGAAGTGTTTGGACGGAAATGGGCCAGGTGCTGGTAGGTGGGACTAGATTGGGTTGGGATATAAGACCATAAGACATAGGAGTGGAAGTAAGGCCATTCGGCCCATCGAGTCCACTCCGCCATTCAATCATGGCAGATGGGCATTTCAACTCCACTTACCTGCGTTCTCCCCGTAGCCCTTACTTCCTTGTGACGTCAAGAATTTATCAATTTCTGCCTTGAAGACATTTAGCGTCCCAGCCTCTACTGCACTCTGCAGCAATGAATTCCACAGGCCCACCACACTCTGGCTGAAGAAATGTCTCTGCATTTCTGTTCTGAATTTACCCCCTCTAATTCTTAGGCTGTGTCTACGGGTCCTAGTCTCCTCGCCTAATGGAAACAATTTCCTAGCGTCCACCCTTTCCAAGCCATGTATTATCTTATAAGTTTCTATTAGATCTCCCCTTAATCTTCTAAACTCCAATGAACACAATCCCAGGATCCTCAGCCGTGTCTCGTATGTTAGACCTACCATTCCAGGGATCATCTCTGTGAATCTCCGCTGTACACGCTCCAGTGCCAGTATGTCCTTCCTGAGGTGTGGGGACCAAAACTGGACACAGTACTCCAAATGGGGCCTAACCAGAGCTTTATAAAGTCTCAGTAGCACAACGGTGCTTTTATATTCCAACCCTGTTGAGGTAAATGACAACATTGCATTCGCTTTCTTAATCGCGGACTCAACCTGCATGTTTACCTTCAGAGAATCCTCGACTAGCACTCCCAGATCCCTTTGTACTTTGGCTTTACGAATTTTCTCACCATTTGGAAAGTAGTTGATGCTTGTATTCTTTTTTCCAAAGTGCAAGACCTCGCATTTGCTCACATTGAATTCCACCAGCTATTTCCTGGACCACTCTCCCAAACTGTCTAGATCCTTCTGCAGCCTCCCCACTTCCTCAATACTACCTGCCTGTCCTCCTTTCTTTGTATCATCGGCAAACTTCGCTAGAATGCCCCCAGTCCCTTCATCCAGATCATTAGTATATAACGTGAACAGCTGCGGCCCCAACACTGAACTCTGCGGGACACCACTTGTAACTGGCTGCCATTCCGAAAAAGAACCTTTTATCCCAACTATCTGCCTTCTGTCGGATATCCAATCTTCAATCCATACCAGTAGCTCACCAGTAGCTCCTGAAGAAGGGCTTATCCCGAAACGTCGATTCTCCTGTTCCTTGGATGCTGCCTGACTTGCTGCGCTTTTCCAGCAACACATTTTCAGCTCTGATCTCCAGCATCTGCAGTCCTCACTTTCTCCCAGTAGCTCACCTTGAACACCATGCACCCTCACCTTGCTCAGCAGCCTCCCGTGTGGCACCTTATCAAAGGTCAAATGGAAGTCTAGATAGACCACATCCACTGGGTTTCCCTGGTCTAACCTACTTGTCACCTCTTCAAAGAATTCCAACAGGTTTGTCAGGCACAACCTCCCCTTCCTAAATCCATGTTGACTTCTTCTAATCTGACCCTGCTCTTCCAAGAATTTAGAAACCTCATCCTTAATGATGGATTCTAGAATTTTACCAACACCCGAGGTTAGACTAATTGGCCTATAATTTTCCATCTTTTGTCTTGATCCTTTCTTGAACAAGGGGGTTACAACAGCAATCTTCCAATCATCCGGGACTTTCCCTGACTCCAGTGACTTTTGAAAGATTTCAACCAACGCCTCCGTTATTTCCTCAGCCACCTCCCTCAGAACTCTAGGATGTAGCCCATCGGGACCAGGAGATTTATCAATTTTAAGACCTTTTAGCTTTTCTAGCACTATCTTTTTTGTAATGGCAACCATACTCAACTCAGCCCCCTGACTCCCTTTAATTGTTGGGATATTACTCATGTCTTCCACTGTGAAGACTGATGCAAAGTACTTGTTAAGTTCTCCTGCTATTTCCTTATCTCCCATCACTAGGCTTCCAGCATCAGTTTGAAGTGGCCCAATGTCTACTTTTGCCTGTCATTTGTTTCTTATGTATTGAAAGAAACTTTTACTATCATTTCTAATATTACTGGCTAGCCTACCTTCATAGTTGATCCTCTCCTTTCTTATTTCTCTCTCTGTTATCCTCTGTTTGTTTTTGTAGCCTTCCTAATCTTCTGATTTCCCACTGCTCTTGGCCACTTTATAGGATCTCTCTTTTTCTTTAATACATTTCCTGACTTCCTTTGTCAGCCATGACTGTCTAATCCCTCCCCGGATAATCTTTCTTTTCTTGGGGATGAACCTCTGTACAGTGTCCTCAATTATACCCACAAACTCCTGCCATTTTTGCTCTACTGCTTTCCCCGCTAGGCTCTGCTTCCAGTCTATTTTCGTCAGTTCCTCTCTCATGCCCTCATAATTACCTTTATTTAACTGTAACACCATTACATCCGATTTTGCCTTCTCTCTTTCAAACTGCAGACTGAACTCTACCATATTATGATTGCTGCTTCCTAAGTGTTCCTTTACTTTGAGATTTTTTATAAAGTCTGGTTCATGACATAGCACTATGTCCAGAATAGCCTGCTCTCTTGTGGACTCCATGACAAGCTGTTCCAAAAAGCCATCCTGTAAGCATTCCATGAATTCCCTTTCTTTGGATCCACTGGCAACATTATTTACCCAGTCCACCTGCATATTGAAGTCTCCCATGATCACCGTGACCTTGCCTTTCTGACATGCCTTCTCTATTTCCCGGTACATGTTACTCCCCTGGTCCTGACCACTGTTAGGAGGTCTGTACATTATGGTTTTTTTGCCCTTGTGGTTCCTTGATTCCACCCACACAGACTCCATATCATCTGACGCTATGTCATTCAGTGCCATAGATTTAATTTTGTTCTTAACTAACAAGGCAACCCACCCCCTCTGCCCACCTCCCTGACTTTTCGATAAGTTGTAAGTCCTTGGATGTTTAACTGCCAGTCCTGACCCACCTGTAACCACGTCTCTGTGATGCCTACCACATCATAATCATTCATGATGATCTGTGCCATTAGTTCATCAGCTTTGTTACGAATGCTCCGAGCATTCAGGTAAAGTGCCTTAATGCTAACTTTCTAATCTTTAGAGATATTGGAAGTCATAAGATGTCCTAAGTTATCCTTCCTTTTTGCTGCATTCCCAGTCTGCCTTGAGTTTAAATCCACCTGCACATATGCTATCCTGTTGCTTATCTTTCCATTTAACTCCATACTCCCTGTCGCTTTCACTTTCCCTTCCCCCCAACTCAGAAGTTTAAATTCTACTGACCACCCTATTTATCCTCTTCGCTAGAACATTGGTACCTGATCGGTTCAGGTGGAGACCGTCCCAACGGTACAGATCCCCCCGGTTCCAAAACTGATGCCAATGCCCCATGAAGTGGAATCCCTCTTTCCCACACCAATCCCTTAGCCACATATTTACTTCCCTAATTTTCTTATCCCTATGCCAATTGGCATGTGGCTCGGGCAGTAATCCGGAGAATATGACCCCTGAGGACCTGTACTTCAATTTCCTTCCTAGTGCTTGATAGTTCCCCAAGCACGTCCTCAATCCCCAAACAGGTCTTCCAGGTTGTTTACGTGCTAACTTTAGTTATGCATTTCAAACACAAAAGAAGGGGAAATGTTGGAGCCCTTTGCAATTGGGCTTCACTATGACTGGGTGTGAGAGAAAAGATTGGACAGGGTTTCACCAGAGAACAGCCTCTGTGCAAGCAGCAACTTAACAAATCATCTTCAAACTCACCTCACTGATGGATACCTTGGCCTGGTGGGATACTTCCTGAAATGTCATCTGCCAGTGGTTTGCTGGTCTTGTAAACACCATCTCAGAAACACAAAGAATTTCAATGAAAACAATAGAAGGAACTGTGTGAACAAAAACTAGCCGATTAGATAATTTTGGTAATACGCACTTTGGACTGGTGGCAGTTTAATCGGTGGTTGGTCTCTTGCATTGTACACTTCTCCATTATCCAATCACCCAGTTTTGTCTTTTATTGCTTTCAAACGAAAGGAAGAATTCAGCACGATGTATGTGGGAGGGGGATGGGAAAGAGAGAAAACTCTACAACTACTACCTGCCCTACCCAAAGAGCAATATACTTCCACACTAACAAAATAGAGAGGTTGCTGGAAACCATTAGTGCTGGAAATACTCAGCAAGTAAACAGCATCTGCTGAGAGAGAAACAGAGTTTACACTTTACAGTAATGACAGAACTGATGAAACACTCTCCTGAAATGTTAACTTCTCTCCACAAATGTGGACTGCTGAGTACTTCCAGCGTTTCTAGCTTCATTGCAAAAGATCAGAGTTCAGTAATGGCAGTGAGGTTCAGAAGATAATCTAGACACAAATCACAGGATGAGAGATCCCTTTGTAACTAATTACAGATCTGATTAATATGGTGAGCAGTTGGTCACTTGTGATTTCAAGGGCTTAGACTGCTCAGGCTTTCCTGACAGTTGTATCATTAATTCTGGAACATTTTAAAATCACAGCAATCAATTATTTTGCAAAAGTATTAAGAAACTGTGTTCCTTCAAACAAACAATCTCCCTCAGTGAACTGTGAAATGTACAATGGGATCAATGTGCTGTCTTCTATTCAGGTTAGTAGCTTAAAGCAGGACTGAACCTTGAACAGCTAACACAGCAATTGTAACCTCCCTGGCTTCTCAAATCAGTTAAAAACCACACTAGGATTGTTTGCTTTAATAAAATGACTCAAACCTTGCTCAGGTATCACACCCCTGGCCTTGCTGCTTTCAAGTACAATCACAGGTTAGGAGCTGGTAAAATTACTTGGCATAGTGGGGCAGCCTGGTGGCTCAGCAGTTAGCACTGCTGCCTCACAGCATCAGGGTTCCACATTCGATTCCAGCCTCGGGTGACTGTCTGTGTGTAGTTTGCACATTCTCCCAGTGTCTGCGTGGGTTTCCTCCAGGTGCTCCGGTTTCCTCCCACAGTCCAAAGATGAGCAAGTCAAGTGAATTGGCCATGCTAAATTGCCCGTAATCTTAGGTGCATTAGTGAGAGGGAAATGGGTCTGGGACAGTGTGGACTTGTTGGGGCCGAAGGGCTTGTTCCTACCCTGTAGGGAATCTAATCTAGTGCCAGATGATGGGAGCCTGCTTTTAACCTATGCTCAGGGATGTTGCTTAGCAGCAGCTAACTGGGAGACACAGAAAGAAAACTGGTAAATGCTTTAGAGCAAGGTCACTCACACACCCTCTTAGAGAGGCCAAACAACTCAATATTATCAAGTGTGGTAAAAGGCCTGCAATTAAATCTAAATGTTCTGAAATAGTTTGCTGCATTTGGGCATTGGTGGTCTTGCTAGCCTTCCCTTGAGAAGCAGTTTAATATGACTGAGGGACTTCCTAGCCCACTTTCACAGTCGATCATATTAAGGCCATAAGAGATAGAAGTAAAATTAGGCCATTCAGCCCATGAAGTCTGCTCTGCCTTTTGATCATGGTTGATATGTTTCTCAAACCTCTTCTCCAACCTTCTCATAACAGTTGAAGCCCTTACTAATCAAGAACCTATCTCTATCATAAATACATTCAATGACTTGGCCTCCACAGACTCGGTATCCTGTGGCTGAAGAAATTCCTCATCTCAGTTCTTCACTCAGAGGCAGTGCCCTCAGGTCCTCGTTTCTCCTACCAGTGAAAACATCTTCTCCATGTCCGCTCTATCAAGGTTTCTCAATATTCTGTAAGCTTTAACGAGATCTCCCCCAAGCCTCATCTTCTAAACTCCACTGAGTACAGACGGAAAGTCCTCAACCACTCATCATATCTCCAAGGTCAAGCTTCCAAGCTTCTCTGACCCCCTCCAAGGCCAGCACATCTTTCCATCGATACAAGGCTCAAAACTGCTCACAATATTCCAAATTCAATCTGACCAGAGCCTTACACAGCCTCAGCAGTACATCTCTGCTCATGTATTCTAGCTCTCTTTAAGTGAATGCTAACACTGCACTTTCTTCCTAACTGCCAACTGAACTTATATGTTAACCATAAGAGAATCCTGAACTAAGACTCCTAAGTCCCTTTATGCTTCAGATTTACAAAGCTTTTCCCCATTTATAAAAAACTCTACACCTGTCCTCTTCCTACCTAAGTGCATAATACACTTTCCTACATTGCATTCCATCTGCCATATCTTTACTCACTCTCCCCTAGCATGTCCAAGTCTTTCTGCAGCCTCCATGCTTCCTTAACACTACCTGTCCCTCCACCTATCTATTTGTGTAATCTGCAAATTTAGCAACAATTCTCTGAGTTCCTTTGTTCAGATTGTTAACGTACAACATGAATAGCTTGATTTCAACACTGTCCCCTGCGGAACTCCATCAGACACTGGCTGCCATCTTAAAAAAGACTTTTACCCCTACTTTCTGCCTTCTGCAAGTCAGTAAATCTTCTATATTTGTCAGTACCTTGCCCCAAAACCATGGGCTGTCATATCTTAGTAAGCTTCTCACTGTGTGGCCTTCTGGAAATCCAAATGGATCATGGCCACTGGCTATCCTTTAACTTGCTCATTAGCTCATTAAAGAATTCTAACACCTTTGTCAGGCACGACTTCTTCTTGAAGACATCGTGCCCTACTTTACCATGCACTTCCAAGTATTCCACAATCTTGTCGCTAATAATAAATCTAAACTCTTACCAATGAGGTGGTCTGATTAGCAAGTTTTCAGTTGACATGAAGACTGATGGAATAGCAGACAGTGAAGGGGACTGCCAGAGAATACAACAGAATATAGATATATTGGAGAGTCAGCATGGACGAGTTGGATTGAAGGTTCTCTTTCCATGCTGTACATCTCCGTGACTCTAAATGCACAATTTGCAGGCAGTCAATCAGTGTAATATTTCATAAACCTGTTGGACTGTAACCTGGTGTTGTGTAATTTTTAATCCTCTGCAGAATGCCATGCAGCTGACATACTTGACCCACCCCTAGGGAGGCAACACACCTGGTTAGAGCCACATCTGTACCCATAAGCCGATAGCCACGCTCAGACAACAACTCACCAGGACAAATGACACCATGCCCATCATGTGCAACGCTAACGTAATTTATAGGATTCCATGCATAGATTGCATGAAACACTATATAGGGCAAATAGACAGGCAATTAGCAATCTGCATCCACGAACACAAACTAGTTGTTGAACACCACAACCAGCTGTCCCTACACACAGATGACAAGGACCACAAATTCGACTGGGCCAACACAACTATCATAGATCAAGCTAAACAAAGGACAGTCACAGAATTTCTAGAAGAATGGCACTCAGCCACAGATTCCATCAATAAGCACATTGACCTAGACCCAATATACCGGCCACTACATCGAACAACTGCAAGCAGTAGAAAAGGAACCAAATAAATTCCAGAAGACCCAGTACATCATCGTTTCACAGGAGGCTGCAAAGCACTGAAGATGTCACCTGGACAGGGGATGAAACATCTGTAAATCAAATTCCCAGCTCGTTGAGCATTCCTACAACCACAACACGACAACCAGCACCTGAGCTAAAAATCTTTACACAAGCCTTGAACAATTTTGTTCAGATCAAAGGCATTGAATAACCAAGCCTGCAAAGATGGAACATCAATATTAATTTCCAAGAAAATATTAATATTATTTAAGTTCCGATTATCTATTGAATGGTAAGGAGTCATTTCTAATTTAAATACAGATTTAAAATTTTTAATAAAAATACTTGGTTACATCTGTGTCCTGGCAAAGTATACCCTGTTTTACTAGAAGGCCAAACCTCATCTTGATCCAAGAAATGATCTAGCTGTGAAGTTAATTTTCCCTCCTCAGCACATTGCCGTCACCTTCTGGAATGGGCAGTTGGGCTGTTCATCATTTGACTGAAAGGACTGTAACAAAGGTTAAGTTAGTCTTTATTTCACTTTCACTTATTATTTCACTTATGAAGTCACTTTGACTGCAATGCTGCAAGAGAAGCTTCATAACTGTAACAACAGAAAATCTTTTTCTTTTATACAAAGTTGCCAGATAAAGTTTTGATTAGATTAGATTCCCTCGTGTGGAAGCAGGCCCTTCGGCCCAACAAGTCCACACCGACCCTCGAAGAGTAACCCACCCAGATCCATTTCCCTCTGACTAATGCACCTAACACTGTGGGCAATTTAGCATGGCCAATTCACTTGACTTGCTCATCTTTGGACTGTGGGAGGAAACTGGAGCACCCGGAGGAAACCCATGCAGACACTGGGAGAATGTGCAAACTCCACACAGCCAGACGCCTGAGGCTGGAATTGAACCTGGGACTCTGGTAATATTCCAGTCGATGGATGTATGAATTCCCAAGATATGTTTTTCAATTTAACCTCTGACAACTGATCCAAAAAATTAATTTCATGAGCTTGAGTTTTGGGGGCTGTATTTGTTAAAACTTTCACAATTTCTATCCTTGTGGACTTCACACAAGTAACACATTCTGGGCATAATACCCAGACACTGATTCAATTCTAAATTTCCATTCTTTTCCTTTTTTTGTCTGCATAATATTGGGCACCTTTTCTTTATTATTGTGAGTTTTCATGCTTTTGTTTGTGAAAGAATAAAACTTGTTTTCTCTCCATTTATTACATGTATAGTTTGAGAGGGATAAGTTACTGCTTCCTCTAGAATGTCGAGTCCAGGTCAATTTCTGGTAGCTCAAACCTTTCTTTTACATTAGCATTCAACAATGCTTTATTGCAGCCTCAAATCTGTGCCTCATTGAACAAGAACTAAAGAAGAGAATGTTGTTTTTATACATTCTCCCTTTGCAGTAATCAGTTAGAATTTTTTTTAAAGCGCAGAGCTTTCATGATGTGGCTTGTACTCAGTGTCAAAATACAAGGTTCTCAGCAACTGAGAAAAGGTGGAGTGCTTGGGAAGAAAATGGCAAAAGGTGAATTACTTTGTTATTCAAAGGGAATGATGGCAAAACTATATTGGAAATCCAGTCAGTCATTGGATGGCTGATAAATAAGAGGACTTGAAGCTCGAATTCTTAGATTACAGTTTATAAATCTCATCATTCTGGCTGGAACACAGAAAGAAAGGAAGAAATTTAGTGCTGACTGACTTCTTTTTTCATGTCAAAGTAAGTAACAAGAAAAGTTTGAGATTGCACATACCATGGCTTCCATTTAAGACATATCGGGCAGATTTTGAAATCAGTCCATACATTTATATTTTCTTGAGAGTTAGAGATGGGCCTCATTCCTGATGAAGGGATTTTGCCCTAAATGTCGATTTTCCTGCTCCTCGGATGCTGCCTGACCTGCTGTGCTTTTCTAACACCACTCTATATCTTGACTCTGATCTGCAGTCCTCACTTTCGCCTGAGTTAGAGATGGATATCCAGTTTACTGGAAAATCAAGTTCACAAAATTATCTTTCAGTTAATTGCGTTTGTCATTGACAAAAAATTCAGACTTCACAATAATGATATGCATTAACTGTTAATTTCACAATATAATGGAATGATACAGTGCAGAAGGAGTCCATTTGGCCCATCTGAAGAAGTTCACTTCATGCCACTCCCTTATCTTCTTCATGCAGTCCTACAACCTTTTCAGATTATCATCTGATTTCCTTTGAAAGCGTCAAATGGCACTCCACTCTGCACCCCACAGTCAACCAGTAACATTCAACAGTCTGACTACAATGTGTGTCGCCATTGCTACCTTTAGGAGAAAATGAGGACTGCAGATCAGAGTCAAAGTGTGGCGCTGAAAAGCGCAGCAGGTCAGGCAGCATCTGAGGAGTAGGAGAGTCGACGTTTCGAATATAAGCCCTTCATCAGGAATGCTTGATGAAGGGTTTATGTCCAAAAGGGAGACTCTTCTGCTCCTTGGATGCTGCCTGACCTGCTGTGCTTTTCCGGCGCCACACTTTAGATGCCATTGCTATTTTTGTCAATTACCTTATATCTGTGATCTCTGGATCTCAATCTTTTTATCAATGGGAATTTTCTGTCCGTCTGCTCTGTCTAGACATGATTTTGAACAGAGTTATAGGGTCATAGAGATAATAACATGGCAACAGGCCCTTCGACTGAACTCGTCCATGCCGACCAGGTTTCCTAAGCAGAGCTTGTCCTATTTGCCTGCATTTGGCCTATACCCCTCTCAGCCTTTCCTATCCATGTACTTGACCCCATACAGTAGTTTTGTGGGAGCCATACTATAAACCAGAAAATATTAAAGGCTTGCAAGAAGGATATGGCAATAATTGTGGGTGATTTTAACATACACATAGATTGGAAGAATCAAATTGGCAAGGGTAGCCAATGTTTCTTGGAGCAGTATGTTATGGAACCAACCAGAGAGCAAGCTACTCTGGATTTGATGTCATGCAATGACAGAGGTGGCACGGTGGCACAGTGGTTAGCACTGTTGCCTCACAGCGCCAGCGACCTGGGTTCATTTCCCGCCTCAGGCAACTGTCTGTGTGGAGTTTGCACGTTTTCCCAGTGTCTGCGTGGATTTCCTCCGGGTGGTCCGGTTTCTCCCCACAGTCCAAAAATGCGCAGGTTAGGTGAATTGGCCATGCTAAATTGCCCGTAGTGTTAGGTGGGGGGTAAATGTGGGGGTATGGGTGGGTTGCGCTTCGGCGGGTCGGTGTGGACTTGTTGGGCCGAAGGGCCTGTTTCCACACTGTAAGTCTAATCTAATCTAAAAATGGAATTCCCACACTGGTGTTCTGGAATTAAACAAAGGAAATTACATCGGCATGAGGACAGATTTGGCCTGCAGACATTGGGCAGGAAGGCTAAATGGTAAGACAGCGGATGAGCAGTGGCAGTTCTTTAAGGAGCTACTCAATTCTTCCCAACTAACATATATCCCAGTGAGGAAGAAAGGTGGTAAGAGGAGAGATCAAGGACAATGTAAAGTCAAACACTAAGATATACCATAATGCAAAGGCCAGTGACAGGTTGGAAGATGGGAAACTTTCAAACATAAACAAAGTGATACTAAAATATTAATAAAAAGAGCTAAGGTAAATTATGAAAGAAAATTAGTACAAAATATCAAAAAAGATAACAAAAGCTTCTATAGGTGTATAAAAGGGAAGAGAGTTGCTGAAGTGAATGTTGGTCCCTTAGGAGATGAAACCTGGAGAGTTAATACTGGGAAACACTGAAATAGCACACATGCTAAGCCAATACTTTGCCTCGGTTTTCACAATGGAGGACAATAGTACCTTCCTATTGGAATGAGCAAGTTAGAGGCAACAGAAAGAATAGACTTTAGAACAATCAACATTGATAGGGAAAAGGTGCTCAGCAAATTATTAGGATTGAGGACAGACAAGTCCCCTGGGTCTGATGGCCTACATCCTAGGGTATTAAAGAAAGTGGAGATAGTGGATCCATTAGTTACAATATTCCAAAATTCTCTGGACATGGGAAAAGTTCCAATTGATTAGTATTTTTCCAATGTAATACTCTTATTCAAAAAGGGAGGGAGGCAGCATGTGGGAAATTATAGACCATTAGTTTAACATCTGTTCTTGGGAAATTGTTAGAATCAAATATCAAGGAAGCAATATCACGACATTTGAAAGTCAAAACGCTATCCATCAGAGTCAGTGTGGTCTTTGAAGTGGAAATCATGTTTGACTAATTTGCTTGCATTCTTCGAAGATACAACAAGCAAAGTGAATAATGGCCCCAACTACTTACAATCTACATTAACAACTTAGGTACAGGAATAGAAGATTTTATAGCTACATTTGCAGACGATACAAAAATAGACCAGACGGTAAATTGCAATGGAAATAACAACATTACAAATGAACATAGATAGGTTAGAAGAGGGCCAAAATGTGGCAGATGAAGTTTAATGTGGATAAGTGTACAGTCATGCATTTTGGTTGGAGAAATGGATTGGCAACTTATTAACTAAATGAGGAGTTAGTTCGGTGTACTGCAATACAGAGGGATCTAGGTGTCCTCGTTCCTGAGTCATAGGAAACTGATGTGCAGGTACAGCAAATAATAAAGAAAGCGAATGGAAAGTTGTTTTTTATGGCTAAAGGAGTAGAATATAAAGGTAAGGAAGTATTATTGCAACCAAACAAGATTTGACGAGACCACACCTGGAGTATTGTGTACAGTTTTTGTTCCCTTATTTAAGGAAAGATGTAGTGGCAATGGAGGTAGTTCAGAGGAGCCTCATTAGATTGATTCCAGAGATAAGAGGTTTGTTGTATGAAGTGCAATTCAACAGTTTAGGCCTATACTCTCTGGAATTTAGAAGGATGAGGAGAGATCATATTGAAGTATTGAAGATGATAAAAAGTATGGATAAAATAGATGTGGAACAGATGCTTCCTCTTGTGGGGCATTCTAGGATGAGAGGTCATGGTCTTAGGGTAAGGGGTAGCAAATTTAAAGCAGAGTTGAGGAGAAACTACTTCTCTCAAAGGGAGGGAAAATCTGGAATTTGATAACCCAAAGTATGATGGATGCTGGGACAGTGAGTAAAGTTAAACAGGAGTTAGACATATTTTTAATTGGTAATGCATTGAACGGCTATGGTAGAAGGCAGGAAAATCGGGGTGAGGCGCATATCAGCCATGATTGAATGGCGGAGCAGACTTGATGGGCAGAATGGTTTTATAAATTTATGAACTGTGCTACAAAAGCCCAGATCCTGTCTTTGTTTAAGATTTATCCCAACCAACCTGTTCATAAATATTAATACTTACCTCTGCAATGTGAATCAAGATACCCTGGTTCAGAAGTATGGGCATTCCACTGCTGCACAAGGGCCTAAATGGTTTCTAATTGGCCTGTTAGGAGTACTTTGTACACGTACTTGGAACAGGTGAGACTTGCACTTCAAACTGAGCGGGTGGTTAGGAAGACCAGGAAGGGTCAAACATAGCAGCCTGTCCCTCACGGTACCAAAGTCTGTCTGAAGATGTCAAGAGCATTGATGGACAAGGTGTAGTCACTTTCCAATGACACCCGACAATAAGTTTGTTTAATTTTTAAAAATTTTTTTTAAAAAGCATTAACCATTACCAGTAATGACCTCTGCAGCCAATTAGAAATTTACTTGCAAAACCCATTAAAGGCAATGTGAAGTGTGGGAGTTAGGGAGAGTGGGAAGGGGCCAACTCAAAATGGAGTTGGATGGGGAAAAAAAGCATTATCTTCCCGTTGGTGCCCACCTCTCTAAAGACATCAAGAGCGCTTGCTCCCTCTCCTGTGAAATCCAGGAATTATGTTTGTTTAAAAACTGAGAAATCAACTGATGGCAACTGTGCACAATCAATGGCATGATCAGAATGAGGGAACATCAAAGCTGGTTTGACTTAAATGTGACCACGTGCCTTTAAGAGGAATTTGTCTATCCTGGTTCTCTTGAAAGTGGAGGGTGGGAATGTTGTAAACTTGGTGCCAAGGTATCTACTCCGTGGAAAGCTGAGTGAATAGCTTTGGGTTATTTTTAAAGAAGACAAAAGAAGCATGAATGGGTGGAGTCAGGCTCACATTGAGCCAGTATTTTAGTTCTTGTTTTCAATTGCTGAAGTTGGGGTTTCTGGAGTTTAAGCTGCCAGATATAGCCCTCTCTTTCTGCTTTTGGAAAGCTTGTGTTCTCTCTCTGCTGCTAGATTCATGACTTTGGTTTTTCCTTTCCTCTGGACTGGAGGAGATACTGTTTTGCTGAATTTGTCTTTGCTCCTATATTGGAACAATTGATGAGTAGTATTAAATAATATATTATTTTGTTGAACATTTTGTTAGTGTCAAAGTTGTACCAATTTTTTTTCATTGTGAGTTTTAACTGGGTGAAAGAATAAAGTATGTTTTGCATAAAGCCAAGTAGTTTGATCAATCGAATCACATTGAGAATGTAGCACCTTATGTTTGCCTTTAAATAAGATAAAAGTCAGGGTCTAGGCTATCACCTTGATATGATTGAAGGGTTTGGACTGATCATAACATAAGAAACTCTTAGTTAAAAACCACACAACACCAGACACAGAATTAAGACTTAACAAGCAATCAAGGTATTTTTCAGTGTATAATTTCAGATACATCACACTGTAAACTTCTACTATAAATTCTGTGTCTTATAGTTGTGTACTCCACAACCACCTGATGAAGGAGTGGTGCTCCGAAAGCTAGTGCGTCCAATTAAACCTGTTGGATGATAACCTGGTGTTGTGTGATTTTTAATTTTGTACATCCCAGTCCAACACTGGCATTTCCAAATCTTAAGAAGTTTTGTTTCAGTTTGAATGTATTACATTTGATATGTGAGTTGTTATTGTGATCTTAATTTATATGTGGAATCTTTGTACACTTCAGTGTGGCATGAATAGTTAAAAGAATCATTATGTCGTATGTTAGTAAATGAAAAATCCTTTTAATCGTTTTGCGTGAATTGCAGTGACTGTTGAATAGTGCACCTGTCTTGAATAGGAATGAGGAAAGTGTGTCCAGCAGGCTAAGATAAAAGGTAGGGAGGAGGGACTTGGGGGAGGGGCGATGGAGATGTGAAAGGTGGAAGGAGGTCAAGGTGAGGGTGATAGGCCAGAGTGGGGTGGGGGCGGAGAGGTCAGGAAGAAGATTGCAGGTTAGGAAGGCAGTGCTGAGTTCGAGGGATTCGACTGAGACAAGGTGGGGGGAGAGGAAATGAAACTGGAGAAATCTGAGTTCATCCCTTGTGGTTGGAGGGTTCCCAGGCGGAAGATGAGGCGCTCTTCCTCCAACCGTCGTGTTGTTATGGTCTGGCGATGGGGGAGTCCAAGGACCTGCATGTCCTTGGTGGAGTGGGAGGGGGAGTTAAAGTGTTGAGCCACGGGGTAGTTGGGTTGGTTGGTCTGGGTGTCCCAGAGGTGTTCTCTGAAACATTCTGCAAGTAGACAGGCCGCCTATTTGGGTTGGGGAGACAGGCCGCCTACTCCCCCCCCACTCCACCAAGGACATGCAGGTCCTTGGAGTCCTCCATCGCCAGACCATAACAACACGACGGTTGGAGGAAGAGCGCCTCATCTTCTGCCTGGGAACCCTCCAATCACAAAGGATGAACTCAGATTTCTCCAGTTTCCTCATTTCCCTTCCCCCCACCTTGTCTCAGTCGAATGCCTCGAACTGAGCACCGCCTTCCTAACCTGCAATCTTCTTCCTGACCTCTCCGCCCCCACCCCACTCCGGCCTAACACCCTCACCTTGACCTCCTTCCACCTATCACATCACCATCGCCCCTCCCCCAAGTCCCTCCTCCCTACCTTTTATCTTAGCCTGCTGGACACACTTTCCTCATTCCTGATGAAGGGCTTATGCCCGAAACGTCGAATTTCCTGTTCCTTGGATGCTGCCTGACCTGCTGCGCTTTTCCAGCAACACATTTTCAGCTCTGATACTCCAGCATCTGCAGACCTCACTTTCTCCACCTGTCTTGAATAAGTGAGCAATTAACATGGACCAAATACAATGCGCTCATCTTGGAGGCAGACATCTCTGGTGATGTTGGCACTGGAGATTAAGAATTGGATTTAATTTTGACTTTTTGCTTGGAATGTGATAAGGTTCATGTTTTACTCTGTTTTAAACTTCTATCATTTCTGGTGTGAACGGGTGTACGTAGAATGTTGTTTCGATATTTTGAATGATCTGGGTGAAAGCAAATGCAGGAAAAATGTCTTCAGAGTTTAGTATATGGAATATAACAGATACCCACAGCTCCAGGTTAGTTCTTCGATAACGCAATTGTTGCCTTCTTGTGCAACACTGCATTACAGAAAAATCACGTTTTAGAAACAATGCTTGGAAAGTGTTGATGCTGTAATTGCATTACAGCCAACACACGTTTTAAAAGTTGGCATTGTAGAAACAGCATCCCCAATTCACCAATCGTTTTACAGCGAATTGGCCTTGACAAAACATGAGTTGTAACCTGTATTTAAAGCCTGTTTGATATTGGGAAACAAGGTCTTAAGAAATATGAAAAGAGTGTGGGAGATTGGGATTGAAGAATCAGACTATCACGGCCTGCAAAATGACAGAAAATATAAAGAAAATTGAAAGAATTGGGCCATACAGTGCACTGAACCTGTTCTCCTATTCAATAAGGTCATGGCCGAATTCCTGTAAGGTTGCAGAAGATTTTAAATTCTATCCCTTTAATCATGTTGTTCACATTGTGTCTAAAAATGTGCATCAGATTGCACTGAGTATCCAAAGTTTTTCTAGACTATAGAATTTAGGGTAGAGAATTCTTAAAATTAACAATCCTTTGAGTTAAGGATCCTTTCTTCCCTTTTGAATCTTAATATTCCAAACTACGATGGACCAAATAAGCTGTGTTGATGTGTTTTGCTAGAAAACAGATCAGTTGAAAACTTTGATCAGATCAAATTTATGCAATCTTTGTTGAATATTAATCATGTATTTGTTTGAATTGCTGAGTAATAAGGGGATTTGGGAAATTACTGAAGATGTGTGAGAAATGAATAGTACTATAAGCTTTCAAAAAATACTAAGTTGTTCAGAGTGAAACATTTGCTAATCTTAGGCACCACCACAATTTGCCCCAGTTGGGCTCTGAGTATGGGCTGGAAAAAATCCATAATGTGCCCCACTCTTGATTAGCCTTTTTCCTTGAGGTATTTGCATAGGGATCGAAGTTGCTTAATCACATCTGGTTGTGTCCACTATTCTTGAAAGTTGGCAAGAAAAATGTGATGCTTTATCAGTTTTTTTGAGTTAAAATTGGATTAATTGTTTTGAGTCACTGAGAAGCATGGAACCATTACATTGGAAGGTGTAATTGAAGTCCCTTTTCCCTGAAAGTTTCCTTGGCAGTCTTTACTCCACCCTCTAAAATCTTCACAATGTTCTTAAAATATTGTATCTGGATTTACACAAAATATTTCAGTTGAGAGAAAACCACTATTTTATACAACCTAATCATAACTTTCTTTATTGATACTCCTTTTTATACAGTCATGGATCCATTTTCTCAGCCTCTTTAGCAATATGTACACCTCTATCTCCCCATTTAAAATTGTAACTTGTAAAAAAATTTTATGTCCCTAAAATGTCTCATTTACATTCAGTTTCCTTGCAACATTTCACAAACCTATCCATGTCCTCTTGCAGTCCATCTTTATCCCCTGCAATGGTACTCATACTTGCATGTTTCTGCCATAACATGTTTTGCAATTGTTAATTTGCACTTCTACATTTAAATCAACAATATGGATGAAGAAGAGCAGTGATCCAAAAATAGCCATCGCTACATTCTGTTGCTTGTTACTCAGCCAATTTCATGCTGCCTTTGTACTTTAATTTCATATTTTAGTATACATATCTGTGTCAAAAGTTAGATTGAGTTATTGCCATTTTAGCCTTTGCATAGCTAAATAATTTCATTTGTGAACAAAATCTTGATTTTTCCTGATTATTCCTCCTTGAAACTTGTTGAACTGTTTTGTTTTACTGCTTGCGCTGATCCACATTGTTATTGTTTGAAATATAAAGAAATACTGCTGCCAATTTCTTTCCCATGGCAATGTCCCATGAACAGTAAGGAATTAAGTGATTGAATGACCAGTTTTAGTTATTGATTGAGACACCGTGTTTGCCAGAACACTGTACCCTTGAAAAAATTGATGTTGGTTGAGTAAAAAAGGGTTCATTTGAGCATTTGCCATTCTTTTTGTCCTTAATTTATAAATATGATCTTGCACTTAAATTATAAATACTTTAGTTAAAGCATTCAGATATGCTATGTCATGTCTGGAGCAGGTGGAACTTGAAGTCACACCTTCTGGCCTTGAATTAGGGACATTATCACTATGCCACAAGAGTCCTTACATTTAAATCAACCATGTAGGAAAAAGGTTTAGTATTATCCAGTTGTGCAACACAATCATGTTTAGATTTAGTTAAATTTGTATTCAAAACACTACGTATTTTACTCACTTAGTTTGTGAAATAATTTTCTTCGTTCTCCATGGCACTTTCCCCTTGTTTTCCTTGTTGAATACAAATTGTCTATCTCATAGACTTTATCGTAATGGAAAGATGTTATAAATCTCTCCCCACTCTTTGACTTCCTGCTCTCTGTCCCTGCCTCTCAGTCTCTCTGCTTCTCCCTCCTTTTCACCTTACTCCTATTTTCTGTGTCTCTCCTTAGCACTTTTCTGCCATTCTCTCCCTCAAGCTCAATCTGACTTTTGTCACTTGCCTGGCCGATCCATATCTTGTTCACCCTCCCTTATCCACTTTCTCCTTTGTGTTTTTTCTATGTTTCTATTTTCTTTCTCTCCTGTTTCCCTTCCTCTGCTTCTGTGCATCTGTTTTGCTTGCTGTTTTCCTGCTGCATCTCACCTATTCATGTGCATAATCAATCAAGATAATTTAATTCATAGATCAGTTTACTTTTCAACACTACAAGCAGTTTGCTTATTATGATATGTATGATTCTTAAGTGAAGATATCTTGTTTCAGTAACTTTTGGAATACTCTGCAGATGCAGACAATTAAATCACACAAAGGTATCCCTAGTATATGTTCAAAAAGATGTTCTTGAAATGTTTTACTGGTGCTGTCAAAATTTAATTTATAATTATATGTAATTAGACTGCTTTTAACCATCCTGAACAAACAAACGAACAAATACTCAAATTAAGCAGTTCAAGCAGTGGCATTGAAAAAAGAAAGTTTTCAGATGTGATGACCAATGAAACAGTTTCTGAATTGTTTGATAAATTACCAACAAGAATTAATCCTTTCTTTTTCTGTCTCTGCAGTGAACAAAGTATATGCCAGGCACGGGCTGCTGTTATGGTGTATGATGATGGCAATAAGAAGTGGGTACCAGCTGGTGGAGCAACTGGATTCAGTAGAGTACATATTTACCACCACACAGGCAACAACACGTTCCGAGTAGTGGGGAGAAAAATTCAGGACCATCAGGTAGAACCTTAATTTTATGCTGTGGACATCTACTTTCAGCATTTTCATGATTTTCCTGAGTTTTCATGACATTTTCCTTTCAATGTGGTTTCATTTTGCTTGATTTTTGTTGCAACTTGTTTTGTGTGTGGCAATTTTGGTGTATTCCAATGACAAAATAAGCTTCATTTTCCAATTTTTATTTGACGTTCTCTCAGATATATATTTAGAATAGCAAAAAGTTGTGACAATTCCTTATTTTACATATTAAGCAAACAAGTCACATGGCTATTTTCTGTTAATGAATTTCAGCTCTCTATTGATGGCAAGTAAGTCTGGCATTTATTGCCAGCCCTACTTCAGTTTAGAAAGTTGGTGGTGGGCTGCTAACTTGAGCCTGTGTTCTCCATGTGGTATAGCTAGTTCTGTAGTTTCATTCCATAGACAGTTCCAGAGTTTTGACGGTGTGACCTTGAAGGAACTGTGATATATGTTCATGTTGAGATGGTGGTTCTCCCATGTACGTACCTACTAACTTTGTCTTCCTAGGTGGCCAAAGCCATGAATTGAAAGATATTGCTGAACAAATTACTGTGAATTATTTCAGAATATCCTGTAATTGGTGCACATAGCAGCCATGATAGGCTGGTGGTGGATGGAGTGGATGTTAAAGTCAGTGGATAGGGTGTTGAACAAGAAGACTGACTTGCTGTATGCAGCTCTTGTAGCTATACCCATTCAGTAAGCAGAGTACTCCAATGCATATTTGACTGTGCCCTGGAAGTGATAGAATTTAAGAATTGATTAACTGGGATTTTCATAATGGAAAGGATTTAGAGGGAACAAACTTCTTAAGATTTATTTAGAAAGCTTTTTTATAACAACACATAGAGATTCAACAAGGGGTGGTTTAGTGCTGGACCTCATTCTGTGAATGAAGCCAGACAGGTCTTTCAAATGGCAGTGGCAGACCATTTTAGTGACCACAGTTCTGTGCTTTTGAAATTTATATGGAAAGGAAAAAGGTGGGGTCTGCGGTAAAGTGTTTTGAATTGAGGAAGGTAGATTTTATTAAAATAGTCAGGATCAAGCCAAAGTAGACTGCAAACAGCTACTTCTGGGTAAATTTATATTAGAACAGTAGAGATGGAGAACCTTCAAAATGGAGCTGACATATGCCCCCTATGCGTATAGGCCCAACATGTTCTGTTCAGGATGAAATGTCAGAACAACAAGCCTGTAGAACCCTGAATGTCTATGAATATCCAGGGTTGTATAAGAAGGAAAAGAGAAGCTTTCACAAAGGAAGGTGTACAAAGGAAGCAAATCAGTGGAGGAGAAAGTGAGGACTGCAGATGCTAGAGATCAGAGTCAAAAAGTGCGGTGCTGGAAAAGCACAGCAAGTGAGGCAGCATCCGAGGAGCAGGAGAGTTGACATTTCAGGCATAAGCCCTTCATCAGGAATACTGTCGGGGGTATTTGGCAAGGAGGCTGAGAGACAAATGGGGGGTGGGTGGTGGTGGAGCTAGGGGGCAGAAGGTAGCATGAAAGATGATAGGTAGATGAAGATGGGGTGATGGTGATAGGTTGTAGCGGAAGGTGGAGTAGATAGGTGGGAAGAAAGATAGATAGGTAGGACATTTCAAGAAGATGGTGCCGAGTTGGGAGGGGTGGATGTGGGATGAGGTGGTGAGGGAGTTGAAGAAACTGGTGAAGTTGACACTGATGCCGCATGGTTGGAGGATCCCAAGGCAGATGAGGCATTCTTCCTCCAGGCATCAGTGGCTTGGATTTGGTGGTGGAGGAGGCCCAGGACTTGCATGTCCTCAGTGGAGTGGGAGGGGGAGTTGAAGTGGTCGGCAGTGAGGTTGTTTAGTGTGTGAGTCGCAAAGATGTTCCCTGAAATATTCCGCAGGTTGGCATCCTGTCTCCCCAATGTAGAGGAGACCATATCGAGAGCAACGGATGCAGCAGATTAGATGTTTGGATGTGCAAGAAAGTCTCTGCTGAATGTGGAAGAACCCTTCGGGGCCTTGGATGGAGGTGAGGGGTGTAGGTATGGGTATAGGTTTTACACCTCTTGAGGTGGCAAGTGAAAGTGCTTGGAGTGGACGGTGGGTTGGTGGGGTGGCGTGGACATTAGGTAGTCGTGGAGGCAAAGTGGGGAGGAAAATATATCTCTGGTGGTGTGGTCTGACTGTAGGTTGCAGAAATGACAGTGGATGATGCGTTGTATCTGGAGGTTCGAGATGTGGAAGGTGAGGATTGGGGCAGTTCTATCCTTGCAGCACCGCCCTCTTGAACTATCCTACCTGTCCATCTTCCTTCCCATCTCTCCGCTCCACCCTCTGCACCAACCTATCACCATCTGTCTCTCTCTCTTTATCTAATGGCCGAATCTCTCTTGCTCCACACTTGCTATGCTTTTCCAGCGCCACACAAATCAATGGAGGCCGTAGTCGTGCATAGATAATGCAGGGGAATACTTAAGAAATCAATTATATCAAGGGGAAGAGAATAGCCAGGGAAAGAGACCATGTGGTAAATCTATGCATGGAGTCGAAAGATATTGGTAGAATGTTCAATAAGTATTTCATAATTGTCTTCACTCGGGAGGAGGAGGAGGAAGTAGGTACACAATTAGGATAGATAGATTGTGAGATTTTGAACAAGTTGATATAGGGAGTGAGGAGGTTTTGGCGGGTTTAAAAGTAGACACTTCCCCAGGGCGGATGATTTATGTCTTGGTTGCTGTTGGAGACGAGGGAAGAAATCGCAGGGACCCTGATCCAAATTTTTAATTCCTCTCTGACTGCATGGGAGGTGCCAGAGGACTGGAGGACAGCTAATGTGGTTCCACTTTACATAAAGGGTAGTAAAGGTAAACCAGGGAATTACAGGCTAGTAGGCCTCATACTAGTGGTAGGGAAACAATTAGAGAAAATTCTGAAGGAGATATTTAGTTTCCACTTGGAGAAGCGAGGTTTGCTCATGGATAGTCACCATGGCTTTGCCAGAGGGAGGTCAAATCTTAAGAAATCTGGTTGGATTTGTCAAAGAGGTGACCAATTCTGTAGGTGAGGATGTGCATTTGAGTTAGCACAATGTTGTCTGAGATGCAGCAGTTTAGCTTTGAAGAGAGGCTGGATAAGTTCAGGAGCAAAAAAGGTTGAAGAGGTACATGATAGAGGTGTACAAGATTGTGAGGGGCGTGGACAGGGTGAACAGAAAAACAGCTGTACCACTTTGTCCAAGGGTCAATAATATGGCATAATTTTAAGGTGAAGAACAGGAGGTTTAGAAAAGATTTGCAAAAAGGCCTTTTTATCCAGAGGATGGTGGGGTTCTGGAATACACTGCCTGGGAGGGTATTTGAAGCAGTAAACCTCATAACCTTTAAAAAGTGCTTTGATGATCACTTGAAATATCACAATATTCAAGGGTGTGGGCCTCATGCTGGTAAATGGGAATATAGATTTAGTGTAGCTTTGGTGGTCCAGACCTGATAGGCTGAAGGGCCTCTTGGTGTTCAAATCTAGTCAATTGTATATACAGCAAATGTTTTAACTGGCAATCTTGATAAACTGGAAGAAATTATGTATCTCAAATATATCTATCATAATGTCCAAGTATTTATGCTGTAAGTAAAGTATAACAGTGATGTATATACCCCCTGCATTATGTTTCTGTTATTCACTGTGTTTTTACATTGATTTTAGGAAATGTGTTGATGTTTTTACATGGATCTTTTGAGGGAAGTTTATGTTTTGAAACTTGTTTTGGTCAGAATTTGGTGCAATTATGCATTCCTCTTGATTATCTGGGATATTTCATCAACTGGCACACTACTGGTTCCACAGGTGCTGGTTAATAAAAAGTTCACTGTATCAAGAAAACAATCTTGAGTCAATGCTGAGTGGGTCACCCCACTGTAAAGACTTGCTCAGTCCTGATAACAATTGTTCGCCACTTCACCTTGCACTTATGTACCTTGCACTGTTCCGTTTATTGCATGGACATTAAATTTGCTGGCAAATGGTAGTTTCCAGACTTTTCATATGGTGCTTCATCAAATCCTTTTCAAAGCATGTAGGCATTACCAGCCATTTATATTGCCCCCATTCACCATCTGTTGAAAAAAGTTCAAATCAGAAGCTCAGTTATTAAACATTGCCACCCAGGTAAATAGTGCTGTGAGGAAGGCATATGGTGTACTGGGCTTTATTGGCAGAGGAATTGAGTTCCGGAGTCCTGAGGTCATGTTGCAGTTGTATAAGACTCTGGTGAGGCCTCATCTGGAGTATTGTGTGCAGTTTTGGTCGCCATACTATAGGAAGGATGTGGAAGCTTTAGAACGAGTGCCGAGGAGGTTTACCAGGATGTTGCCTGGAATGGTAGGAAAATCTTATGAGGAAAGGCTGAGGCACTTGGGGCTGTTCTCATTGGAGAAGAGAAGGTTTAGGGGAGATCTGATAGAAGTGTATAAGATGATTAGGGGTTTAGATAGGGTAGATACTAAGAACCTTTTACCGCTAATGGAGTCAGGTGTTACTAGGGGACATAGCTTTAAATTAAGGGGTGGTAGGTATAGGACATATGTTAGGGGTAGATTCTTCACACAGCGGGTTGTGAGTTCATGGAATGCCCTGCCCGTATCAGTGGTGAACTCTCCTTCTTTATGTTCATTTAAGCGGGCATTGGATAGGCATTTGGAAGTTATTGGGCTAGTATAGGTTAGGTAGGACTCGGTCGGCGCAACATCGAGGGCCGAAGGGCCTGTACTGCGCTGTATCCTTCTATGTTCTATGTTCTATGTTCTATGACCTGCCTTTAGCAAATTGGTACCACTTTCTCTTTATTCATATTTGTTCCAAGCATCTGTTAATCTTTTTCCAGGATTACAGTTTCTAAAGGTTTTGCACCACTGACTGAATAACCTGCTGGTTTTATCTATTTTTGAACATTTCTGAAGTTTGTCAATTATCTAAACCTTTCAGCACACTACAGTATCTCAGGAGAAATGGAAGATTATGGCCAGTTTTCCCTCAGTATCTCTTAGATGCATTCATTCTGGCCCTGCTGTCTCATCACGTTTTAAATTTAGCCTGTCTTTCTCATTTCTCCTATTTATCAGTTTACAAACTGTCCAGATGTAAAAAGGAACCATGTAAACCATTCACTGAAAACAAGCAAGCATAATAATAAAGCAAAGTAATTGCAGATGCTGGAAATCTGAAACACAAACAGAAACTGGTGAAACTCAACAGGTCTGGAAGCATCTTTATGTAGAGAAGCAGAGTTGATGTTTCGAGTTAAGTGACACTTCATCAGAATTGGGAAGCCAAATGGTTACATTATCCTTCCTTGAAGGAGAGTTAGAGTATAGGTTTGTAAAATTAAGAGAATATGAATATGAATAAAATAGGTAGTTGACGTCTTTTCCCCGTGGTAGAAATGTCAATTGTTATGGCACATTGGTTTAAGGTAAAAGGGGGAAAATTTAAGGAGATGTGAGAGGCAAGATTTTTTACACAGAGGGTGTTCAGTGTGTGGAATGTGCTGCCAGAGGACGTGATAGAAGCAGATACAATAACAATGTTAAAGAGATACATGAACAGACAGAGAATAGAGGGATGCAGACTGAGTAGAGGCAAAAGATTTTATTTTAGGAAAGTGTCATGTGTCAGTGCAGGCTTGGTGGACTGAAGGACTTGTCACTGTAGTACAGTTCTTGTTGGTTTGGAGCAAGGAAGTCTTATTATAGCTGTAGAAGGGCCTTTGTGAAACCACACCTGGAGTATTGTGCGCAGTTCTTATCCTTTTATGTAATAACTAATATAATTGCCATTGAAGGAGTTTAAAGAAGGTTCACCAGACAGTTTCTGGGATGGCAATTTAGTTATATGAGGAGACTGGATCTATATTTACTGTAGTTTAGAAGAATTAGAGGGGATTTCATTGAAACATATAAAATTCTGATAGAATTGGACAGACTGGATGCAAGGATGATATTTCCTCTTGTCAGGGTGCTCCAGAACAAAGAATCACAGTCCTGGAACAGGGAGAAGGCTACTTCAACTGAGATGTATACCTTTTTCACTTGTGGATCCTCTACCACAGAATGCTGTGGAGGTGATGTCACTGGAGGTATTTAAGAATGAAATAGATTTCTAGAGTCTGAGGTGTCAGTGAGTATGGGGAGAAAACTATAATGTGTTGTTGAGAGAGAAGTTCAGCCATGATCATATTAAATGGTAGAGTGGGCTTGATGGTCGGAATGGTATGCTCCTGCTCCTAATATCCTTGTTTCTGAACACATTTTTCACTTTGACTATTTTTTATTCATGCATGGGATGTGGGTATTACTGGATGGGCCAGTATTTATTACCCATGCCAAGTTACCTTTCAGAAGGTAGAGGTGAGCTGCCACCTTGAACATTTGAGGTCCAGCTGGTGTAGATACACCCACAATGCTGTCAAAATGGGAGTTCCAGGAATTTGATCAACAACTGGCAATGTATTTCCAAGTCAGGATGGTTTGTTGATTGGAGGGAAACCTTCAGGGTTGCAATGGTGAATTTTTGCAGTGCATCCTATAGATGTTATATACTGCTGCTCCTGAGTATTGGTGCTCAGTGAATGTAGTACTTACCAAATGGATTACTTTGTCTTGGATGGTGTCAAGCTTCTTGAATTTTGGAGCTGCAGTCATCCAGGCAAGCGAGTACTCCGACAGATTCTTCTTTAGTAAACACACATGCAGAATTTCATGGGGAACTTCAAAACAGCGTCTACAGGAAAACAGCACATGCTAACGAAATATTGAACCACAGAAGCATCCCAACATCCACAAACAAAGCTGCATCAGAACATCATTTCAACGAGCCAACACATACTGCAGCACAGAGGAACTACGCAGAGCAGAGGAAAATCACCTATACAGTGTATTTAAACAGAAAGGGTACCCAATGAACACAGTCTGCCGATTTCTTAGCAATAAACCCAAACAAGCAGACAAAACACGTCCAGAAATCTTAGCCACTCTCCTTTACATCAAAGACATCTCTGAAATGACTGCAGACTATCAGACCCCTTGGCATCATGGTAGCCCACAAACCCACCAACACACTAAAACAGCAGCTAATGAACTTGAAAGACAACAAGCAAAACTAATGTCATTTGCAAAATACCATGCAAGGACTGTAATAAACGTTACATTGGACAAACAGGCAGAAAAGTAGCCACCAGGATAAATGAAAACCAACTAGCCACAAAAAGACATGACCCTCTCTCATACGGATAAGGACGGACACCACTTCGACTGAGACAACACATTCATCCAAGGACAAGCCAAACAAAGGGCGGCACGGTGGCAAGTGGGCGGCACGGTGGCACAGTGGTTAGCACTGCTGCTTCACAGCGCCTGTAGACCCGGGTTCAATTTCCGACTCAGGCGACTGACTGTGTGGAGTTTGCACGTTCTCCCCGTGTCTGCGTGGGTTTCCTCCGGGTGCTCCGGCTTCCTCCCACAGTCCAAAGATATGCGGGTCAGGTGAATTGGCCAAGCTAAAATTGCCCGTAGTGTTAGGTAAGTGGTATGGGTGGGTTGAGCTTCGGCGGGTCGGTGTGGACTTGTTGGGCCGAAGGGCCTGTTTCCACACTGTAAGTCTAATCTAAAAAAAAAAAAAAAAAGACATGCACAAGAATTCCTAGAAGCATGACATTCCAAACGGAACTCTATCAACAAACACATTGAGTTAGACCCCATCTACCACCCCCTGAGAAAAAGAACAGGAAGTGACTTCACTACAGGAATGACTTCACCACAGGAAATGATATCACCAACCCAAAGAAACCCAATCATATAAGTAGAAAGCGGGAATTAGCAGCAGTGTCTCGCTTGAGGCCCACTGAAGACGTTACCTAGTAGGGTGATGAAACGTCTGGAAATGAACCTTCCAGCTCAGTGAGCAAATCTACATCCAGAACCTCAACCTGAGCTACAAATCTCAAAACTCACTCTGCAGAATACTCATTAAGTGCCTTGACTATGCACTCTGCTTCCATGTGTTGACCTCCAACAACTATAACTATCTTTCTTTGTGATCAATTGGACTCCAACCAGTGTAGAACTTTCTTTTGCTTTCCAGTGACTTCAGTTTTGCTTGGACTTCTTGATGCTATGATTGGTCAAATACTACTTTGAAGTCAAGAGCAGTTAACTACTCCTCCCCTTGTTTTTCTATCAAGGGTCCTTAGCCAGCATCTTCAGACCTCATGACCACTTCCATCAGAAAGAAAAGGGCAGCAGTTACATGGGGATATTTCAACTCTGCGTGACATCCAAATTTTCACACAGCTGTGCATTCGAGAGGGAATATTTGCAGTCACTCTCCCCGCTCCGCTGGAGTTCAGCTGTTTTGACAATGTCTGCACCAAGACTAGAATATGTTTTGGAGCTCAGTGGCGATCAGGGCCCAAATTCTGTATCAGAGAGCAGGTTATTGCTGTCTAGGTGTTGTTTGATATCACAGCATGGCTGACATCTTCCATCTCATTGATGATTGAGAGTAATTACATGTGTGGTAATTGGCCAGTTTTGATTTTTCCTGCATTTTTGCAGACAGGGCATAGTTGGAAAATCTTTTATACAGCTGCTTTGAGGCCATTGTTGAAGGTGTAATAGAAAACCTTGGCTATGGCTGCATCTAATTCCAGAGCAGAAATCTTCCATACTATTATTGGAATATGCATTGGAGCCCATAGCCATTCTTGTATCTAGTACCTTGGAGAGAGGCTCAGTTCAGATAAGCTAACTTGTCTATAGTTAACGCCTGTACAGTTCTTCCTAGCCCTATCAGAGATTAAAGACAGTAAGTACCAAAAACTTTCATGTACTTACCCCCACACTCGTGGCTCCTCAACTATTCCAGAATCTTCTATAGGCCTGTCGGACGCCATTACACATGTGGCCTCCACAGCGCCCGCGGCACCCAAGGCCGCCGCCGACTGTGACGTCACTTCCGCCCCCACCGACCTCGGAGCCCCTGCGATCGCCGCCCCAACAACTGTCCCGGTGACCACCACACACACAACCGCTTCCACGATCGCCGACGGACCCGCGACCCACGCGGCCACCGGGAATGACCACCACTCCTCCATCGCTGCAACCATTTCCGCCCCTCCAGTTGCCGTCGGCGCAGCCACTTCCGCCCCCACTGACATCACTAACCTGCAGGAGCACAAATCCTCAGGTTTCCCCGCCCCCACGCCGTCTTTCGTCACTACGCGTAACCCCGCCCCCACGCAAACCTTCGTCACCACACATAACCCCGCCCCCACGCCGTCTTTCGTCGCTTCACGTAACCCCGCCCCCACGCTTATTTCCGTCACGACGCATGACCCCGCCCCCACATCGAGCAACGTCACCACGTCTAACTCCGCCCCTACTTCAATCTCTGTCCCCGCCCCTAACCCCGCCCCCAGCCCCAGCTCCAGCTCCAGTCCCACACCAGGTCCTAGCTCCCAGCCTTGCCGGATTTTCACCATCCCTCCAGATCTCCCCCTCTCTGAGGATGAAAGATCAGTCCTCAGCAGGGGCCTCACCTTCATTCCCCTACGCCCTCGGATTAATGAGTTCAACACGCGGCGAGATATTGAACAATTCTTCCGCCGCCTTCGCCTCCGTGCCTACTTTCACAACCAAGACTCCCGCCCACCCTCTGACGACCCCTTCTCCCGCCTCCAACATACCCCATCCACCTGGACACCCCGTGCTGGCCTCCTACCCGCCCTCGACCTCTTTATAGCCAACTGCCGCCGTGACATTAACCGACTCAACCTGTCCACCCCTCTCACCCACTCCAACCTCTCACCCTCAGAACGTGCAGCCCTCCACTCCCTCCGCTCCAATCCCAACCTCACCATCAAACCCGCAGACAAGGGAGGCGCGGTGGTAGTTTGGCGCACTGACCTGTATACCGCTGAAGCCAAACGCCAGCTCGCGGACGCCTCCTCTTATCGCCCCCTTGACCACGACCCCACCTCCCACCACCAAACCATCATCTCCCAGACCATCCAGGACCTCATCACCTCAGGGGATCTCCCATCCACCGCCTCCGACCTCATAGTCCCACAACCCCGCACCGCCCGTTTCTACCTCCTGCCCAAAATCCACAAACCTGCCTGCCCCGGCCGACCCATTGTCTCAGCCTGCTCCTGCCCCACCGAACTCATCTCCCAATACCTCGACACGGTCCTGTCCCCTTTAGTCCAAGAACTCCTCACCTACGTTCGGGACACCACCCAAGCACCTCCACCTCCTCCAGGATTTTCGCTTCCCCGGTCCCCGACGCCTTATTTTCACTATGGACATCCAGTCCCTGTACACCTCCATCCCCCATCACGAAGGACTCAAAGCCCTCCGCTTCTTCCTTTCCCGCCGCACCAACCAGTACCCTTCCACTGACACCCTCCTTCGACTGACTGAACTGGTCCTCACCCTGAATAACTTCTCTTTTCAATCCTCCCACTTCCTCCAAACTAAAGGAGTTGCCATGGGCACCCGCATGGGCCCCAGCTATGCCTGCCTCTTCGTAGGATATGTGGAACAGTCCATCTTCCGCAACTACACTGGCACCACCCCCCACCTTTTCCTCCGCTACATCGATGACTGTATCGGCGCTGCCTCGTGCTCCCACGAGGAGGTTGAACAGTTCATCAACTTTACTAACACCTTCCATCCCGACCTGAAATTCACCTGGACTGTCTCAGACTCCTCCCTCCCCTTCCTAGACCTTTCCATTTCTATCTCGGGCGACCGACTCAACACAGACATCTATTATAAACCGACTGACTCCCACAGCTACCTGGACTACACCTCCTCCCACCCTGCCCCCTGTAAAAACGCCATCCCATATTCCCAATTCCTTCGTCTCCGCCGCATCTGCTCCCAGGAGGACCAATTCCAACACCGCACAGCCCAGATGGCCTCCTTCTTCAAGGACCGCAGATTCCCCCCAGACGTGATCGACGATGCCCTCCACCGCATCTCCTCCACTTCCAGCTCTTCCGCCCTTGAGCCCCGCTCCTCCAACCGCCACCAAGACAGAACCCCACTGGTTCTCACCTACCACCCCACCAACCTCCGCATACAACGTATCATCCGCCGCCATTGGTGATTATTTTCCAGCGTTCGATAGATTCGGGATCAGTTCCTGCGGATTGGAGGGTGGCTAATGTTGTACCACTTTTTAAGAAAGATGGGAGAGAGAAAGCAGGAAATTATAGACCAGTTAGTCTGACTTCAGTGGTGGGAAAGATGCTGGAGTCTATTATAAAGGATGAAATTACGACACATCTGGACAGTAGTAACAGGATAGGTCAGAGTCAGCATGGATTTATGAAGGGGAAATCATGCTTGACTAATCTTCTGGAAATTTTTGAGGATGTAAACTGTGAAGATGGACGAGAGAGATCCTGTAGATGTAGTGTACTTGGACTTTCAGAAAGCTTTTGATAAAGTTCCACATAGGAGGTTAGTGAGCAAAATTAGGACGCATGGTATTGGGGGCAAAGTACTAACTTGGATTGAAAGTTGGTTGGCTGACAGGAAACAAAGAGGAGTGATAAACGGCTCCATTTCGGAATGTCAGGCAGTGACCAGTGGGGTACCGCAGGGATCAGTACTTGGACTGCAGCTTTTTACAATATATGTTAATGATATAGAAGATGGTATTAGTAATAACATTAGCAAATTTGCTGATGATACTAAGCTGGGTGGCAGGGTGAAATGTGAGAAGGATGTTAGGAGATTACAGGGTGACCTGGACAGGTTAGGTGAGTGGTCAGATGCATGGCAGATGCAGTGTAATGTGGATAAATGTATGGTTATCCACTTTGGTGGCAAGAACAGGAAGGTAGATTACGACCTAAATGGAATCAATTTAGGTAAAGGGGCAGTACAAAGAGATTTGGGTGTTCTTGGACACCAGTCAATGAAGGTAAGCATGCAGGTACAGCAGGTAGTGAAGAAGGCTAAGAGCATGCCCAATTTCATAACAAGAGGGATGGAGTATAGAAGCAAAGAGGTTCTTCTGCAGCTGTACAGGGCCCTGGTGAGACATTCTGGCTATTGAGGGAGTGCAGCGTAGGTTCACGAGGTCAATTCCTGGAATGGCGGGACTACCTTACGCTGAAGGACTGGAGCGACTGGGCTTGTATACCTTTGAGTTTAGAAGACTGAGAGGGGATCTGATTGAGACATATAAGATTATTAAAGGATTGGACACTGTGGAGGCAGGAAACATGTTTCCGCTGATGGGTGAGTGCCGAACCAGAGGACACAGCTTAAAAATATGGGGTAGACCATTCAGGACAGAGATGAGGAGAAACTTCTTCACCCAGTGAGTGGTAGCTGTGTGGAATGCTCTGCCCCAGAGGGCAGTGGAGGCCCAGTCTCTGGATTCATTTAAGAAAAAGTTGGATAGAGCTCTCAAGGATAGTGGAATCAAGGGTTATAGAGATAAGGCAGGAACAGGATACTGATTAAGGATGATCAGCCATGATCATATTGAATGGTGGTGCAGGATTGAAGGGCAGAATGGCCTTCTCCTGCATCTATTGTCTATTGTCTATCAAAGGCAGCAGCAGTGGCTTGGCTGCCCTGGAGTGGGGGCGGGTGTGTGCGGGATTGGCGGGGGGGGTGTTGGGGGGGGTGGTGTAGCACGGGGATGGTGGGGGGTGGTGTTGCACAGGCGGTGGGGTTGGGGGCGGTGTCATGTTGCGCAGGGTTGGGGCAGGGGTGGTGTTGCACAGGGTTGGGGGCATGGGCTCTCGCGCGCAGTGTGCTGCTGTAGTCTCCTGAACAGGGGAGCCAACTTTAAAAACTCCAAGTCCCAGAGGAAAGGCATTTAATCGATTAACCGTATAATTAGTTATCCGAACAAAATAGTGTCTGCCCATCACGTTTGGATAATCGAGGTTCCACTGTATAAAGAATATGATAGCAGAGCATTTAGAAATATATGATATAATAAAGCAGAGTCAGCATGTCTTCATGAAGATGAAATCATCCCTGAAAATTAGAATTCTTTGAGGATGTAATATGCAGGATTTATAAAGGGAAACAGTAGATCTAATATACTTGGATTTCCAAATGGTATTTGATAAGATTCCACACATAAGGCTGCTTCACTAGAGCTCATGATGCTGAACATTAACATGGCTGGAGGATCGGCTAACTAATTGTGAAGAAAGAATTGGGACTAAGCAGGCATTTTAAGGATGGCAACCTGCAACGAGCTGATTGCTGCAGGGATCAATGTTGTGGTCACAGTTAATTGCAGTACATTATAATGACTTGGATGATCATAGAATCCCTACAGTGTGGAAACTGGCTATTCAGCCAATTGAATATGGTCCAAAGACCATATCCCACCCTGACCAAGCTCCCTACTGTACCTCTAAAACCAAGCAGCTCCCATAGCTAACCCACCTACCCTGCACATTCCTGGACACTATGGGACTATTTAGTCCAGCCAATCCACCTATGCTGCACATGTTTGGCCGAAGCACCTGGAGGAAACCCACGCAGATATGGGAAGAATATGCAAACTCCACACAGTCACCTGAGGGTGGAATCAAACCTGGGTCCCTGGTGCTGTGAGGCAGCAGTGCTATCCAGTCAACCACCAATGGAAGTGAATGTACAATTCCCAAGTTTGTGAACGACACAAAAGTAGGTGAGAAGGCAATTGGTAAGAATGATGCAAAGTCTGCAGAGGGATATTAACGGATTAAATGAATGGGCAGCGGCAGATGGAATATAATGTGGGGAAAATGTGAGGTAATGTATTTTGGCAGGAAGAATACGAGAGCTGAATATATTTTAAATGGAGAGAGACTGCAGAAAGCTGCAGCACAGGTGGATTTGGGAACCTTGTGTATGAATCAAAAAGCTTACATTAAGTTCAACAGGTCATAAGGAAGGCAAATGGACCATTGCCCTTTATTTCAATGGCACAGGGATGATAACAGGGAAGTCTTATTAAAAATATACAAGATACTGGAACACAGCTAGAATACTGTGAACAGTTTGGTTCCCTTATCTAAAGAAAGACATACCGGCAATGGAAGCAGTCCAAGAGAAGTTTACGTAATTCTGGTTATGGGGGGATTTCTTTTGTGAGGAAAGGTTGTGTAGTGTTATGGCACAGGGATAGCAAGCCAGACCAATTCAGAGTTGCTAACACTGGATTTGATGACCCTCAAAATTGCTCAGTTGTTCCAAACCAGACTTTACTAATTAACCAATCTTGGGACCCTAAGTTTATAACTTAATCAAAAATAAAAAAATTATGATTAATTATGTAACTTTAGTAGAATGCTGATGAACTTCAAGGCAATCTAATTAATATCTATGATCAAAGCCCAATCTTCTTTGATCATCAACATTCATTTTCACATTGATCAACACAGTTAAGGGATAAATTTTTAAGAAATGAAATAATCATAAGTTGCCACTTTGATAACTGTTTGAACAAAGAATACGAAAAATTCATTAAATCCAATGGGTTTTATTACAGACATCCAGGATTGAATTCTGAAGTCACTGATCAGTGTAAACTGCTTCTGTAGACCTCCGCGGACTTTTTCTGATTTCTTGTAGATTGGGGGTCTTTTCTGAGGTGCTTCGATAAGTCTAAAACTGAAGAATAATTAAAGAAGGCAAAACCAAAATAGTCTCTGCCCTGCAGCTTCTGAAGGTACATTGCCACCTATTCAAAAACACTGTCAAAAAACAGTTCACCCTTTGGTTTCTCTTTATTTCTCAACATTCTCTGTGATTCGTTGGCAGCAACAATCTTCCCTTGATTGACTCATTCAACATCTAACCAGTCCCTGAGCATCTTTATTCTGGTTTGTCTGTAATATTTTCAGAGCAGTAATTCATCTGCATTATCTTTCCGAGCCCAACAGCAAGGATTTTTTTTCTGTTTTCATTTTGTTTTGAAACAAGCTGCCATTAAAAGTTCAATCTCAACTGAAACGCTTAGTTCTGAACCAAAATTGAGAAAAATAGAAGAAAAATAATGATTGTCTCAACAGTAGGTTGGGCCTGTACTCATTGAAATTTAGCAGAATGAGTGAAGACCCCTTATACTTAAGGGACTTGACAGAGTAGATTTATATAAATGAGTTGGATGTGAATATAGGAGGTATGGTCAGTAACTTTGCAGACAACATCAAATTAAAGTTGTAGTGGACAGCGAAGAAGGTTATCTCAGAGTAACTGGACCTTGATCAGATGGGCTTATAGGCAAAGGAGTGGCAGATGGAGCTTAATTTAGATAAATGTGAGGTGCTGCATTTTGATATGGCATATCAGGGTAGGACATATACACTTAATGGTAACATTCTGGGCAGTGTTGTTGAACAAAGAGACCTTGGAGTGCAGGTTCATAGTTTCTTGAAGGTGGAATTATAGGTAGACAGGATAGCAAAGAAATCATTTGGTACACTTGTGTTTATTGGCCAGGGCATTGAGTATAGGATTTGGGAGGTCGTTTTGCAGCTGTGCAGGACATTGGTTAGGCCACTTTTGGAATACTGTGTTTGATTCTGGTCTTCCTGCTGGTGGAAACTTGAAAAGGTGCAGAAAGACTTGCAAGAATGTTGCTGAGGTTGGAGGATTTGAGCCATAGGGAGAAGCTGGATAGGCTGGGGGTATTTTCCCTGGAGTGTCAGAGGCTGAGGGATGACCTTACAGAGGTTTATAAAATCTTGTGGGATATAGACAGGGTGAATAGACAAGGTTTTTTTGCCCAGGGCATAGGATTAAGGTGAGACAGGAAAAGGGACCTAAGGGGCAACCTTTTCACACAGAGAGTGGTGTATGTATGGACTGAACTGCCAGAGGTAGTGGTGGAGGCTGGTACAATTACAACATTTACACTAATTGTATGATCCTTTGATCACTTTGCCTATAAACTCTGTCTGTGTGTTCTCTCTCATTGCACCTGACAAAGGAGTGTCTCTCCGAAAACTTGTGATTTTAGATAAACCTGTTGAACTATAACCTGGTGTCATGTGATTTTTGACTTTGTCCACCCCAGTCCAACGCTGGCACCTCCACAACATCTAAAAGGCATCTGGATGGGTATATGAATAGGAAGTTTCTGGAGGGATATGGGCCAAATGCTAGCAAATTGGACTACATTAATTTAGGATAGCTGGCCGTCATGGATGAGTTGGACCAAAAGATCTGTTTTTGGGCTGTACAATTTTGTGACTCTATGTGGAAAGGTTGTTTTCTCTTGTAGGAGCGCCTCGGACCAGAAAGCATAATCTTTTCAAGAAATGAGGTTTTGGATCACATGCTGGAAAATGAGCTTAGAATAGATGGGTGTCTGATGACCAGTGCTGACACTGGGTTGAAGGGTCTCTCTGTGCTGTAAAATTCCTGACTCTTAGCCTGTAGTTTAATCACTAGAAATACTCACCAATCCCATTTAGTAATCAGCTACTTTGTTTAAGCAAAAGCAAAAATACACCTGTCTCCTTCCACTATTTCACTCCTTAAAATGCTTAACTCCAACATTCTGTCGTAAGTCATGCTGAAGTATTAGGATACACTAAGTTGTCTACTTATAAATGCACCCAACACAAAGGGCCTATCTGAATTAGTTAATGAGGCTCCAGTTTAAGGTGTTTTTTAATGCGGTTGCTGCCCTTGAAAATAGACCTATTCAAATATTACAACTACAAAATCTAAACTACAGACTTCACTTTCATGCAAACCACTAACTTTGCACAAATTAAAAGTTTGGACACTTAGTGTAAATTTGCACACTGTCAGCCCAAGAAATCAGCAGGAAGTAGCCTCCTTCATCTCTGACTTGGTGCAATGAGTATCCATGTAGTCCGGAGTTGGTGTTGCGGTCTCCCAGGCCCTCTTATCAGTGGACTCCAATGTTAGTGAACTAGATGGAATTTTGTGATTTTAATTTTATGGTTATTATCAAATTATTATGGAAATGATAAACATTTTGTAATGAAGGTTGATATTGTTTGCAAACTTGGGTTACAAAGTAGACTGAACTGTGTATTGCTCGAAACGAAAACACATAGCTGGATAAACGCAACAGTTCTGTCAGCATGTGTGGAGTCAATGTTTCAGGTCCAGTGACCCTTTTTCAGAATTTGTTGCAGCTGGGAATAGGCTGATGTATATACTGAAGATGAGGTGTGGGGATGGGGAAGTATTAAATGTAAGGTGGAGATGGAATCCAGAGAGAGTGAGAACAGCAGTTGGGCAAACAAAAGAAAGGTTAATGGCGAGTCAGGGAGAAAGAAAAGCTGTTAGTGGGGCCCATATGTGTGGATCATAAGCACAAATGTGTTGGATATGGTGAAAGCAGCCCATGTAACGTCAAGGTCTGTGTGTGGGGATGGGGGAATGACATGGAAGAAGGCGCTCGGATCCTGAAATTATTGAACTTAATACTAAGTCCTAAACGGTGCAGAGTCCTCAAGCAGAAAATGAGATGTTGTTTTCCAGCTAGTGCTGCACTTCAATGGAGTACTGCAGCAAGCCTGAGACAGAAAGGTTGGCCAGGGAACACGGTGATGCATTGAAATAACAAGCAAAGGGAAGCTTGGATTGATTTTTGCGACAGAACGTAGGTGTTCTGCAAAGCGTGACAGTTCTCATCTTGTCTATAAACAACAGGTTGATGAGGGGGCATTTTGCCTGGGAAGCCTCCATGTCCAACCAAATTGATCGTGGATCAAGAGAGGCCAAATCAGTCATGTATGGTGGCAAGGAGCTCACTTGGTACCTTCTAAAGTCTGGGAAATCTAGGTCCCTCCCTTTTCTTGTGAGAGCTGCAGTTTATCTAATTTGATAAGAGACCGTCTATGATGCCAAATGAAGGATCCGAGCCAAGCATAGAGCCTATGCCACACTTACCTCGGCATTATCAAAGGAAGCATTCTCATGGGGAATAATAGGCGAGGGAGAATATTCATCTTGACCAGAGCTATTCTTCCCAACCAGGATATCGGAAGATCTTCCCAGTGCCGAAGGTCCTGCCTTATTTTCTCCAACAACTGCACATAGTTAGCTTTATATAGCGGATCAAAAGCCGGGGTGATAAAGATACCTAAGTACAGAAAACTCCCTGTGACTACCGAAAGGGAGAATGAGTTCCAACCCCAAAGTTGGATATGCTGGTAGGACCTCCCACTGACATGGCTTCTGATTTCATGAAATTAATTTTGTACCTGGAAAACGCACCAAATAAATTAACCACTTATATTAAGTGGGGCACAAGTGTCAGTGGATCAGTCAAGAAAAGAAGGACGTCATCCACATAAAGAGTAATTTTATGCTTACCTCCAGAGCCGTTATGCTGAAGTCTGTCCAAATGGCTTCCGACAGCGGTTCAATTACTAAGGTGAATGATAGTGGCGAAAGAGGGCACCCTTGGCGACAACCTCTGCCACAATAAAACCATCTGATCTCATACCATTAGTAAGTACCGCAGCTTTTGGGTCACTATGTATAGCACTGCGACCCATTTGGTAATAACCCCTCCAGCGTCAAACTATTCCAAAATATAAAAAAGATATGGCCATTCCACCTGATCGAATGCTTTCTCTGCGTCTTGGGAAACGATCAAGCCGGGTATTGCTCTTTGCTGGCATATTTGCAGCATATTTAATACTCTTCTAATACTATTAATAGACCTACAACCCTTAATAAACCCTGTCTTGTCTTAGAGTCATAGAGATGTACAGCATAGAAACAGACGCTTCGGTCCAACCCATCCATGCCGATCAGATATCCCAACCCAATCTAGTCCCACCTGCCAATACCCGGCCCATATCCCTCCAAACCCTTCCTATTCATATCCCCATCCAAATGCCTTTTAAAATTGCAATTGTACCAGCCTCTTCCACTTCCTCTGGCAGCTCATTCCATACATGTACCACCCTCTGTGTGAATACGTTGCCCCATAGGTCTCTCTTATATCTTTCCCCTATCACCCTAAATCTATGCCCTCTAGTTCTGCACTCCCCGATCCCAGGGAAGAGACTTTGTCTATGTATCCTATCCATGCCCCTCACTTGATAAGGTTACCCCTTAGCCTCTGACGTTCCAGTTGAAAACAGCCTGTTCAGCCTCTCCCTATAGCTCAAAACCTCCAACCCTGACAACATCCATGTCAATCTTTTGTGAACCCTTGCAAGTTTCACAACATCTTTCCAACAGGAAGGAGATCAGAATTGCACGCAATATTCCAACAGTAGCCTAACCAATGCCCTGTGCAGCCGCAACATGACCTCCCAACTCCTGTACTCAATACTCTGACCAATGAAAGAAAGCATTCCAAATGTCTTCTTTACTATCCTATCTACCCGCGATTCCACTTTCAAGGAGCTATGAACCTGCACTCCAAGGTTTCTTTGTTAAGCAACACTCCCTAGGACCTTACCATTAAGTGTATAAGTCCTACTAAGATTTGGTTTCCCAAAATGCAACACCTCACATTTATCTGAATTAAACTCCATCTGTCCCTTCTCAGCCCATTGGCCCATCTGACCAAGATCCTGTTGTAATCTGAGGTAACCTTCTTCAGTGTCCACTACACCTCCAATTTTGGTGTAATCTGCTTTTATGATAAACGACAATACCCTCTCCAATTTTAATGCCAACATTTTCAATAGGATTTTCAAGTCCATATTCAATAAGGATATAGGCCTGTATGAAGTACAGTTTTACTTCTTTTACTCTCTGAAGTAAAACTTCAGAGAGTTTTACTTTCTGAAGTAAAACTCAAGTTTTACTTCAAGTTGAGTAAAACTTGAGCCATTTTACTCAAGTTTGGTGCAAAATGGCTATAGCAGCTGGGGAAAAAAAAACTATTTTTCGCAATTTAAGAGCTGAAGGGAGGGTAGGTGCCCCACTTTGGGTCCTGGGTAGAGCTCAGTAGACTTGGACCTACTGGGTCGCTGCCATCTTGAATCCCCTTAATAATTTTTTTTAAGAAGTAAGAAAAAGCTCCAGCTACAGAGGACTTTGGAAGGTGAGTTGAGAAATCCATGTTAAGTAATGAGTAAGGTGTGTCAGCAGTTTAAGGGTCGAATGAAGAGATACTTCTTAATTAAATAAGACAGCATCGAATGAAAGCAGATTTTTGCTGAAAGGAAACCAAATACAGCCTGCCTAATGTGCTAGGCACTTTGAAGTGGAAACATCATGACACTTCACTGAGATTTAACTATCTATAAGGTTATTGTTAAGGGTAAATGAGCTGAGTTTTTACCTTTGATATTAGTAATAAGACAGTTTCAGTTATTTCTTGTACAGTGTTTCTTGTATCTTTTTTTGCCTTTTGTGTGTTACAAACTTTGTTAATATTTTGTTTAATTCATCTTTGAAATACAGCAGTCACACAAGCTCCCTTTTGTTGACACACCAGTTGAGAAATCAGCCATGGAATTTTCTACTTCTTTCTACCAGAAGCCTTCCTTCACTGTCAATGCACTTGTTGGGATTCCTGCATCTTGATGTAATATAAAATTGACTTTATTGGTAACCTTGTAAGTTGGGTAAGAGCCATTTGTTCACTTTGCAAACTTTATGCTGAAATAGAATGTGTCACAGCCAAGTAATGGCTACTCTGATCATGTGATTTTTTAATGCATATCATGGAGACTCAAGAGCAGGCTACAATGAGACCTCTTTGATCCTGCAAGGTGCCCATTTTCCTTCATACTATGAAAGTGTAAGGTTTCTCAAAATTTGAAGAACAGATGAAGCCATCTATTTAATACTGCTGCTATACAATAACTATCCATTGCTCCGGGGATGTAGCCTTTCATTATCAAATCAGTAATACATTTTGTCCATCGTACAAGTAAATAACGTCATGAATTTCACAGCCAGTGTGGTCAGGTTTGTAAGCTGTATGTACCAGACTGTTAGAGACAAAAAAAACTGCAGATGCTCGAATCCAAGGTGGGCAAGCAGGAAGCTGGAAGAACACAGCAAGCCAGGCAGCATCAGGAGGTGGAGAAGTCAACCTTTTGGGATGTTGTGGCCATAACGGAGATGTGGGTTTCACTGGGGCAGGAATGGTTGCTTGATGTTCCAGGAGTTAGAACATTTAAAAAGAATAGGAAGGGTGGAAAAAGAGAAGAGGGTGTAGCATTGCTAATCAGAGAGTGCATCACAGATACAGAAACGAAGGTTGTTGAGGAAGGTTTGTCTACTGAGTCAGTATGGGTGGAAGTTAGGAACAGCAAGGGAACAGCCACCTCATTGGGGGTTTTCTACAGACCACCTAATAGTAGTAGAGAGATTGAAGATCTCATAGGCAGGCAGATTCTGGAAAAATGCAAAAGTAGCAGAGTGGTTATTATGGGTGATTTCAACTTTCCCAATATCAACTGGGACCTCCTAAGTGTAGATGGTTAGGATGGTGCCAATTTTGTCAGGTGTGTTCAGGAGGATTTCCTTACTCGGTATGTCGACAGACCAACGAGGGGAGAGGCCCTTTTGGATTTGGTGCTTGGCAATGAGCCAGGACAGGTGTCAGATCTCACTGTGGGAGAGCACTTTGGTGAAAGTGATCACAACTGCCTCACATTTAGCATAGCTTTGGAAGGTGAACAGAGCAGTTACCAAGGGAAGATATTCAATTGGGGAAAAGGAAATTATGACGCTATCAGACAGGAGTTGGGAAGTATATCTGGGAGCAATTGTTCCACAGAAAGGACACAGCAGACATGTGGAGACTATTTAAGGAGCAGTTGTTGCGAGTGATGCACAAATTTGTTCCTCTGAGACAGGTAAGAAGAGATAAGACTAAGGAACCTTGGATGACGAGAACAGAGGAACTTCTCGTCAAAAGGAAGAAGGCAGCTTATGTAAGGTGGAGGAAGCAAGGATCTAGCACAGCTTTAGAGGATTACAGGCTTGCTAGAAATGAACTCAGAAATGAACTGAGGAGAGCCAGGAGGAGGCACGCAAAAGGCTTGGCAAGAAGGATTAGGGAGATCTCAAAGGCGTTTTACTCATACGTGAGGAATAAGAGAATGATCAGGGAGAAGATAGGGCCGATCAGGGATAGCAGAGGGAACTTGTGCGTGGAGTCTGAACAGATAGGGGAAGCCCTAAATGAGTTTTTTGCTTCGGTTTTCACCAAGGAAAGGGAATTTGTTATAAATGAAAACTCAGAGGAGCTGGGATACTGTCTTGACCAGATCAAGATGGATGGATGTTCTATGTTCTAACCTTTCTTCAGGACTAGGGGTGGGTGTAAGGGAGGTTGCTGATAAGGGGGAGGTAGTGAAGTTGGGATCGGTGAACACAGCTGTAGGGTACAACCTGGTTGGTTGATGGAAGGAATGAATCCCATGTATGAATCCCTTTGTAGCTGGAAGGAAGGGTCAATTAAAGAAGTTAATGGGGGGGCGGGGGAGGGGCTGGGAAACTCAGGGCTCTGATCTTTGCAGACACAAATAACAATGAATACACATTTCCCCTGTTTCTACTCAACAAAATCAGTGACAATTTGTTGGTTCATTCCAAAGGGCATGATGCCTTGACCAGAGTCAGCTGCTCATTTAAATTTAAACAAAGCTTGGCAGTTAATTGGCAGTGAATTGCCAGTGACCCCCAATTGGCTTTTGTAGGACTTATACTTGTATCTCTGAAGCAGTATGTTTGATGCCCAGTTTGTTTTCTGTTCGTCACTCAACTCCTGACCTTATTACAATCTTCATTCACATGTGGACAAAAGAGCTGAATTCAAGAGGTGAGGTGAAAGTAATGGCCCTTGATATCAAGGCTAAAGTTGGTTGAATATGGTATCAAGTACGCAGGAGAATTGACGTTTCGGGCATGAGCCTTTTTCCTGAAGAAGGGCTCATGCCCGAAACGTCGATTCTCCTGCTCCTTGGATGCTGCCTGACTTGCTGCGCTTTTCCAGCAGCACATTTTCAGCTCTCATCTCCAGCATCTGCAGTCCTCACTTTCTCCTATGGTATCAAGTAACCCTAGCAAAACTGGAATCAGTGGAAACTGGGGGAAACTCTCTGCTGGTTGTGAGAATATGTATAGGGTTTAAGCAGGCAGGGAAAGAGTTCTGAGTTTTGTGAAAAAAGAGGTTTAGCTGAGTGCAGGCAGGGAAAGAGTTAAACAGGAGATTCAGCTGAGCATGACTTGGATCAGATAACAACGGGGTACTGGAGGCAAGGGTAATGTAATAACAAATGGAAAAGCATTCATTATGTCGAGCCATTTAACAAGATGAGATAGCATTCAGAATGTGAGCGTCAGTTTAACAAGTATTCATTATGTGATATTCTTTATGTTTGTTAATTGTGCAACAGCAGATGGCTTAATCTTTACTGTTGATGCTCGCTGATTGTCACTCAATCATTATGTATGTTGCCTTATCTGGGTGCTCCTCCCTCCAAAATGACTATATAGTTCTTTGAGAATCTGCTGTTCTAGAAAAGAGCGTGAACTCATGTCTCTGTGCACATGGACAATCGTTCTCTCTCCCTCCAGAGGTCAGAATAAAGATGAAGGAAGTAAAACTATACTGTGTCTCTGAGTGTTTTGCTTTAACTGAGGGGAGAAATGGGATGACAGTTGGAGTCATACCTGACATATAGGAAGATGACGTAGTTGTTGGAGGTCAGTTATCTCCACTCCAGGACATCTGGGCAAGAGTTTTGAGGCCCAATCATCTTCAAGTGCTTCATCAATGACCTTCCCTTTAACAGAAGGTGAGAAAATGTGATTTTTGCCAACAGTTCCATAGTGTTCAGTATAAAATGCCACTCCTCAGGTATTAAAGTCGTCCATGTCCAAATGCAACAAGACCTGGACAGTATTCAGGCATGGGCTAGAACATGACAAATAAATGCTCAGCAATCATCATCTCCAATAGTTATATCCATTGCTGCTTGACATTGAGTGAATTTGCCATCACAGAATCCCTCGTTATCAACATCTTGCCATTGGAATCACTTTGCCATTGACCAGAAACTCCATGAGCCTCACCATGTAAATGCAGTGGCTACGAAAGTAGACCAGAGACTAGGACTACTGCACAGTGTAACTTATGACCTACTGTCCAAAGCATGTCCATCATCTACAAGTCCAGAGTGATGGACTTTCCACTTGGCTGTATGGGTGCTGCTGCAACAACACTGCAGAATCTTGACACCATCTCGGTCAAAGCAGCCAACTTGATCGGCACCACATTCACAAACATCCACTTCCTCCACTACTGATACTGTCGACAAGATGCACTACAGAATTTCACCAAAGATCTTGAGATAGCACCTTCCAAACCCATGACCACTTCTATCTAGAAGGGCAAGGACAACTGATACACCAGAACACCACCACCTGCTAGTTCCACTTCAAGCTGCTTACCATCTTAATTTGGAAATATATTGCTAGTCCTTTGCTGTTGCTGGGTAAAAATCCTGAATTTCCCTCCCTGTCAACATTGTGTATCTACATACAGCAAATGAGCCGCAGCAGTTGAAGGCAGATCACTACCACCACCTCAAGGGTGGCATGGTGGCCCAGTGGTTAGCACTGCTGCCTCAAAGCACCAGGGACTTACGTTCGATTCCAGACTTGGGTGACCGTCTGTGTGGAGTTTGCACTGGCTCTTCCAGTTTCCTCCCACAATCCAAATATGCGCAGGTTAGTTGGATTAATCATGGTAAAATGCGGGGTTACACGGAAAGGATGATAGGACTAAGACTGGGTGCGATGGTATTCGGAGGGTCCATGTAGACTAGTTGGGGTGAATGGTCTCTTGCCTCACTGTCGAGATTCTATGATTCTCAAGAGTAACTAATCTGGAGCATAATTGTCAGCAATGACATTTGGTTCTCTGGATTTCTGGTCTGGTAACCTAACCATTCGGCAACAATTAAACGCGGAAACATAGAGAACAAGATTAAACAACTGGCATTTTGAGCCTGCTCCTGCCATTCATTATGATCATGGCTGACCATCCAACTCAGTAGCCTGTTTGCACTTTTGCCTGACAATTGCCTTACTTTCTGTTTAAAATCTTCCTGTAGGACCTCAATTGTCTTTCATAATATTGAAAAAGGCTTTGATGAATTAGGAAGTGAAGGACTTGCTGGAGAATACCCAGCCTCTGAATTGTTGTGAAATTCATATAGCCTGTCGGTGAGCTACAGATTATTGATTGTTGGGAACTCGTCAATGGTAATACTATTCAATGTAAAAAGCAGAATTTATGCTCTAGCTTTGCCTGACTCTGGTAAGTCACCATTTTTTTTGCTTGCCATTTTCTGCCTGAAATTGATCAGGTCCTACTGCACCAGTCCGAACTAAATCATTATCTGAGGAATTGGAAATCAAGCTAAATAGTACAGTCATCATTGATGGTGGGGAGCTAATTAAATGAAGAGTTTAAAATAATTGAGTCTTGGATTCCTGCTTGAGGAATGAATACATGCCAAATATCATTACAACCACTGGAGGATTCCCTTGCAATGAAATGCTGTCTTAATATTGATGAGTCTTTGAAGTCATCTGTGCTTTTAGCTCTTTTGTCTATGTTTGGACCAAGTAAGTAATGGATATCTGAAGTTAAGTGATTCGACTGAAAGCCAATTTGAACATTTGTACATAGTTGCCATTTGATAGAATTGTTGATGACTCCTGCCATTGTTTTGCTGATGAGTTGAAATTGATTGATGGATTTGACTGGGTTAGATTTGTCCTTTTCGTAGACGTTTAGGCAACTTTCCGTAATTGGTCACAAGTGAGGTGCTGTAAGATTGGAGGTTGGTTAATGTGGTGCCACTGTTTACGAAGGGTGCGACGGACAAGCCAGGGAACTATAGACCAGTGGTGGGCAAGTTGTTGGAGGGAATCCTGAGGGACAAGATATACATGTACTTGGAAAGGCAAGGACTGATTAGGGATAGTCAACATGGCTTTGTGCGTGGGAAATTGTGTCTCACAAACTTGATTGAGTTTTTTTGGAGAAGTAACAAAGAGGATTGATGAAGGTGAAGGCAGAGTGGTACATGTGATCTATATGGACGTCAGTAAGGCGTTCGACAAGGTTCCCCATGGGAGACTGGTTAGCAAGGTTAGATCTCACGGAAACAGGGAGAACTAGCCATTTGGATACAGAACTGGCTCAAAGATAGAATACAGAGGGTGGTGGTGGAGGATTGTTTTTCAGACTGGAGGCCTATGACCAGTGGAGTGCCATAAGGATCGTTGCTGGTCTGCTACTTTTCATCATTTATATAAATAATTTGGATGTGAGCATAAGAGGTACAGTTAGTAAGTTTGCAGATGACACCGAAATTGGAGGTGTAGTGGACAGCAAAGAAGGTTATCTCAGATTACAACGCCATCTTGATCAGATGGGTCAATGGACTGAGAAGTGGCAGATGGAGTTTAATTCAGATAACTGTGAGGTGCTGCATTTTGGGAAAGCAAATCTTACCACTTAGTGGTAAGGTCCTAGGGAATGTTGCTGAATAAAGAGACCTTGGAGTGCAGGTTCATGGCTCCTTTAAAGTGGAGTTGCAGGTAGTTAGGATAGTGAAGGAAGCGTTTGATATACTTTATTGATCAGAGTATTGAGTACAGGAGTTGGGAGGTCATGTTGCAGCTGTCATTGCGTGCAGTTCTGGTCACCTTCCTATCAGAAGCATGTTATAAAAGTTGAATGGTTTCAGAAAAGATTGACAAGGATGTTGCCAGGGTTGTAGGATTTGAGCTTCAGGGAGAGGTTGAATAGGCAGTGGCTGTTTTTCCTGGAGCTTTGGAGGCTGAGGGTGACGTTATAGAGGTTTATAAAATTATGAGGGGCATGGATAGGATAAACAGACAAAGTCTTCTCCCTGGGGTGGGCAGTCCAGAACTAGAGGGCATAGGTTTAGGGTGAGAGGGGAAAGGTATAAAAGAGACCTAAGGGGCAACCTTTTCACTCAGAGGGTGGTACGTGTATGGAATGAGCTGCCAGAGGAAGTGGAGGAGGTTAGTACGATTGCAACATTTAAAAAGCATCAGGGTGAGTATATGAATAGGAAGGTTTTGGAGGGATATGGTCCGGGTGCTGGCAGGTGGGACTAGATTGGATTGGAATATCCGGTCGGCATGGATGAGTTGGACCGAAGGGTCTATTTCTGTGCTGTACATTTGTACGACTACGACTCCTTGGTGGACATCAGTAATGCGGCTGTACTGAAAATTTTGGCTTGGAAGTGTAAGTAGTTCAGAATATCGGATTTTGTCACTGAAGGTGAAGTTCTGATGGGATACATTTATTTTGCTCTGCACAATGAATTTTATCCTTTTGCCATGCCATGTGGAATTGATTCTTTTGGTTTAGGTCTGATTGTTCTTATGGTTAAAACCTGGTGATCATTGTCATTGCAATTTGCCACCTGAACCATTGAGAACTGCCAACTCCTAATGACAAAATGAATAATTAGATAGAAGCCAAACTTTTGTGCCAGAGTGCAAGCAAGGTACTCTGGGCAGCTGAACTCTAGTTTGCCAACTGTGCATGATATTGTGCAAAATGCTGTTGAGACCAGTGACACTCATTTTGCTTTTTCTGCATTAATCCTATTTATATATGGTATTTTTTCGCTGAGGTGTTCATAAAGTGATTTACAAGTGTGTTTTCAATTTTGTTGCAGCATGTACTCCCATCTAGTGGCTTACCTAAGAATTGATCAGGACCTGAAGAACATTATCTTTTGGTATTTCTTTTAGTGCAGCTAAAGATTTTTTAAAACTGTTGCATCATATATGAAGATACGGAAGAGAATAAAATATATACTTGTCCTGTTCCTACATTACTACTTAAATTAATTTTTCCCCCCTCTCCTGTCATTACCTCTGTCATGATTTTATCCACATGCTGTCCCTCGATAACATCGTCTAAAATTCACAACTTAAATTTTCACATGTAGATTAACAACTTCCTTTTTTACTTCACTACAACCTTTCAAATCATGTTGATTGTCTCAATTGTCTGACTGCTTTTCTGACATACAGGAGGAGATGAATGAGCAGACATTCCTCTTTCTAAGCAATAACTTCATCCTTTCCTTGCAACTTTGAGATTAAGTAAGGTGCTTCACAACCGTGGCAAATTTTTGATTCTGAGATTGCTTCTGATCATATGGTCACTAAGGTTGCTTAGTTCCAATTTTATAACATTACCTGACACTGCCTGGTATATAGCTCAACTGCTGCAGAAACCCTCAAGTACCCTTTTTTTAAATCTCTAGACTTAATGATGTCAGCGTGTTGCTGGCTGGCCTCACAATGTCTTGGACAGCACTATTCTCCATGTCCTAAGTTGCACCAAGATCCACTTGTCATGACCTCATTGCTCACTGAACTAGCTTGTACAGTGTTCAGTTTTGGAATTCTCTTAAATCCCTTCATAATTCCACCTTATTCCTGTTATTTCTTCCAGCTTTAAACCCTCAGATACATGCATTGCTGCAATTCTGTCTTGAATGTTCCTCATTTTAATGAACTGCTCGGACACCATTAACCATATGGCTGGTGCAGCCACCATCCCCACGGTGATCGATGATGTCACTTCTGCCCCCAGCATGATCACTTCCACAGCCACTTCCGCCCCTCACAATTCCTCATGCACCACACGTGACATCACTTCCACCCCTCACCGTTGCTGATGTCACACGCTCAGTGACTTCCGCCCTCCCCCCGCCACTGCCATGTTTGCCACCACTTCCACCCCTACCGACACTCACCTGCATTCTGCTGACACGTCCCCCACAGATCCCACTGTCACCGTCCCTGCCCCCCAGAACCCTGAGGGGAACACCACCCCTGCTCATGACTCCACCCCCATTCCCCCCACCACCACACCTACTCCAGTTACAGGCTCCGCCCCCTCTCCCAGGTCCACACCCACACCAGGCCCTAGCTCCCAGCCCTGCCGAGTTTTCACCATCCCTCCAGACCTCCCCCTCACTGAGGACGAACAGTCAGTCCTCAGTAAAGGACTCACCTACATCTCCCTCCGCCCATGCATCAATGAATTTAATACACGCCTTGACGACGAACATTTTTTCCGCCGCCTCCATCTCCGAGCTTACTTTTACAATCAGGACTCCCACCCCCCTTCCGAGGACCCCTTCGACAACCTCCAACACACTCCATCCACCTGGACACCCCGTGCTGGCCTATTACCTGCCCTCGACCTCTTTATTTCCAAATGCTGCCGGGACATTAACCGCCTTGACCTGTCTGCCCCCCTTCCCCCACTCCAACCTCTCACCCTCACAATGTGCTGCCCTCCACTCCCTCTGCTCCAATCCCGACCTCACCATCAAGCCAGCAGATAAAGGGGTTGCAGTGGTAGTCTGGTGCACTGACCTCTACACCGCTGAAGCCAGATGCCAACTCGAGGGCACCTCCTACTACCGTCCCCTCGATCATGACCCTACCCCCCCATCACCAAACTATCATTTCCCAGACCAAACAAAACCTCATCACCTCAGGAGATGTCCCACCCACAGCTTCCAACCTCATAGTCTGGGAACCCCGCATTGCCCGATTCTACCTCCTTCCCAAGATCCACAAGCCTGACCACCCTGGCTGACCCATTGTCTCAGCATGCTCCTGCCCCACTGAACTCATCTCTACCTACCTCAACACTGTCCTATACCCCCTAGTCCAGGAACTCCCCACATACGTTCGAGACACCACCCATGCCCTTCACCTCCTCCAAGACTTCCATTTCCCCGGCCCCCAACGCCTCATCTTCACCATGGATATCCAATCCCTCTACACCTCCATCCGCCATGATCAGGGCCTCCAAGCCCTCTGTTTCTTCCTCTCCCGACGTCCCCAACAATATCCTTCCACCGTCCCTCTCATTTGTTTGGCCGAACTGGTCCTCACCCATAAGAATTTCTCCTTTGAATCCTCCCACTTCCTCCAGACCAAAGGGGTAGCTATGGGCACCCATATGGGCCCCAGCTATGCCTGTCTCTTCGTTGGCTACGTAGAACAGTCTATCTTCCGTAATTACATCGGTACCACTCCCCACCTCTTCCTCCGCTACATTGATGACTGCATTGGTGCCACATCGTGCTCCCGCACAGAGGTTGAGCAATTCATCAACTTCACCAACACATTCCACCCTGACCTTAAATTTACCTGGACCATCTCTGACACCTCCTTCCCCTTCTTGGACCTCTCCATCTCCATTAATGACGACCGACTTGACACTGACATTTTTTACAAACGCACCGACTCCCACAGCTACCTGGATTACACCTCTTCCCAGCCTACCTCCTGCAAAAATGCCATCCCGTATTCCCAATTCCTCTGTCTTCACCATATCTGCTCCCAGGAGGACCACTTCCACCACAGAACACACCAGATAGCCTCCTTCTTTAGAGATCACAATTTCCCTTCCCATGTCTGCGTGGGTTTCTTCCGCGTGCTCCGGTTTCCTCCCACAGTCCAAAGATGTGCGGGTCAGGTGAACTGGCCATGCTAAATTGCCCGTAGTGTTAGGTAAGGGGTAAATGTAGGGGTATGGGTGGGTTGTGCTTCGGCGGGTCAGTGTGGACTTGTTGGGCCGAAGGGTTTGTTTCCACACTGTAAGTAATCTAATCTAATCTGTAATCTAATCTACTGTGGTTAAATATGCTCTCCAACGCATCTTGTCCACATCCCGCACTTCCGCCCTCAGACCCCACCCCTCCAACCGTTACAAGGACAGAATGCCCCTGTTAGGACGGAGCTACCGTCCCCGTGTTCGTTTGAAGGAGAGAGACACTGGATCTGATTCAAAATATAAGCTGGTTTAATGAGAGAGACGTACACAGAAAATACAGTGAGATATTTACTGCTCACTGGAGAAGGCGCGTTCTGAAATCTTTCCAAAAACCCCTGCTTGATATATTGTTTGCTAAGCTAACGCTACGTAATCACTCACACACGTGATCTCTCTCAGACAAAGGCTTCCTGTGAACAGGCCTCGGCCTTGGCAGGTATCCACGAGATGGTCTGTCTTGTAAACAAAGTCTCCGAGTAAAGGCTGCCATTGTATTGGTCTGACCTTGGTAGTCCAGCTGCACAGGCAGTTTCAGTAAACAGTCCAAACAGCAGCTCCGCAGCGCCCTCCGATTTCCCAAGCAGCAACTACAGGTCTGCCCTCCCTAGGGGTATAGATATATATCCCAACACCCCTGCTGCTCACCTTCCACCCTACCAATATTCACATAAACCAAATCATCCGATGACATTTCCACCACCTTCAAACGGACCCCACCACCAGAGATATATTTCCCTCCCCACTCCTTTCCACCTTCCGCAAAGGTTCCCTCTGTGACTACCTAGTCAGGTCCACACCCACCAACAATCCACCCTCCTGTCCTGGCACCTTCCCCTGCCACCGCAAAACCTGCACCCATACCTCCACCCTCACCACCATCCCCTAAAGGAGCCTTCGACATCCATCAAAGTTTTACCTGCACATCCACTAATATCATTTATTGTATCTGTTGCTTCCGATGTGGTCTCCTTTACATTGGCGAGACTGGACGCCTCGTAGCAGAGCGCTTTACAGAACATCTATGGGACACCCGCACCAATCATCCACACCATCCTGTGGCCCAACATTTCAACTCCCCCCTCAAACTCAGCTGAGGACATGGAGGTCCTGGGCCTCCTTCACCGCTGCTCCCTCACCACCCGTAGCCTGGAGGAAGAACGCCTCATCTTCCACCTCGGAACACTTCAACCCCAGGGCATCAATGTGGACTTCACCAGTTTCCTCATTTCCCCTTCCCCCACCTCACCCCAGTTCCAAACTTCCAGCTCAACACTGCCCCATGACTTGTCCTACCTACTTCACTTCCTTTCCACCTATCCACTCCACCCTCCTCTCTGACCTAGCACCTTCATCCCACCCCCATTCACCCATTGTAGTCTTTGCTACTTTCCCCCACTCTCCTCCATGACCTATCACCTTCATCCCCACCCCCATTCACCTATTGTACTCTATGCCACTTTCTCCTCCTCTCATTTATCTCTCCACCCTTCAGGCACTCTGCCTCTATTCCTGATGAAGGGCTTTTGCCCGAAACATCGATTTTCCTGCTCCTCAGATGCTGCCTGAACTGCTGTGCTTTTCCAGCACCACTCTAATCCAGAATCTGGTTTCCAACATCTGCAGTCATTGTTTTTACCTCAATTATCCAAATACCAATTATCGAAAATCAGATTATCCAAAGGAGATCTCGAGGTCCCAATAGAAACATTACATCAAAGGTGTGTTTCCAACAGTGATCACGTCTTTTGTTTACAGTGACTAAACAGGCACTGTCTCCAAATGACTGACCTCCCACGCTCTCTCTTCTCCCACACTTTCTGTGGAGTTCTAACTGCACCCTCCTCACCTTCCCCAGATAATCTGACCAACATTGTCCTATATAGGGCAGAGGTGGAACCTGTCAAAACATTGCAGTAAAAAGTTGTGTGTCTGTGTTTGTGGCTGTGTGTGTGTATGTATGCGCTCTATTTGGAGACTTACCCCACAAAGGCAGCAGCAGAAGCAGCCTTATTGTTGGTGTTTGGTCTGGCTGCCCTGGACAGGGGGCGGGGGCAGTTTTGGAAGGCAGGGGGCAGTGTTGGACAGGAGGGGTGGTGGAGTTGGCTGGGGGTGGGGTGGGGTGGGGTGGGATGGGATGGGATGGGATGGGAAGGGGATGGGATGGGAAGGGGGTATGGTGTTGGACGGGGCTGGGGGCGGGGTCCTGTGCACTGTGTGCTGCTGCTAGTCTCCTGAACAGGGAGCAGACTTTAAAAACTCCAAACCCCAGAGGAAAGGCATTAATCAATTAACTGAATAATCGATTATCCGAACGAAATACTGCCCGCCCATTTCGTTCAGATAAACAAGGTTCCCCTATATTGTGCAATTCTGTTCTCCCTGCTATGGGAAGGATGTTGTGAAACTTGAAAGGATTCAGAAAAAAATTACAAAAATGTTGCCAGGATTGGAGGATTTAAGCTGTAGGGAGACAATTAGGTTAGGATATCTGTTCGGCATAGATGAATTGGACGGACGAGTTTGATTCTGTGCCATGCATCACTATGACTGAGTAGCGAAATGATGACAGACATTTAAGGAGATCCTTGATTACTCTCAATAAATATGTAACCCATAGAGAAAGGATGACTCGATAGAAAGGGTGCATCGCCCGTTGGTAATTAGTCATGAATTGGAGACCTGGAGATTGAGACATTTTTGAAACCAAAGGTGACTTAACAAAAAGGAGAGAAATTCAAATTTGAGAGACTAAATCAGCAAGAAATATAAAAACAGACACAAGTTCTAGAACTATATAAAGATGAAAAAGTAAAAGTTGATTCCTTGGATGTTGAGACTCCATAATTTAGCTGGTGTCATCCATATCCCATGAATGAATAAAAGAAAACCAGTGAAACTCCTCAGACTAAAGGTTGACAGGTTTCCTGGACTCACTCGCCAACATTTAAAAGTTGTAGAAGAAGTGACTTTAGATATAGTGGATACTTTGATTGCATTTCTCCAACATTCCGCAAGTTTTGCAAGGTCACATTAGGTTGAAAACTGTAATCCTAATGTGTCTATTCAGGAAAGGAGGGCAACTTAAAACAGAAAACTATATGTCATTTAGCCATAGCATCTATTATTGGAGAACCTGAACTCCATTATTGAGATGATCCCCCACAATGACGGCATCATGGCAACAGTCTCAGTAGTCAACACCAACAACTGCCAATCTCCAAACACTGTCCTACAACACATCCACTTTATCCTCGATCACAACACCTTCACCTTTGACAACCAGTTCTTCATCCAGACACATGGAACAGCCATGGGGACCAAATTTGCACCCCAATATGCCAACATTTTCATACACAGGTTCGAACAAGACTTCTTCTCTTACTCAGGACCTCCAAACAACATTATGCACCAGGTACATTGACGACATTTTCTTTTTCTGGACCCATGGTGAAGAGTCACTGATAAAACTACACACTTTCATCCCACCATCAAACTCACCATGGACTACTCTCGACTATCTGTCTCATTCTTGGACACATGCATCTCCATCAAGGATGGGCACCTCAGCACCACACTTTACCGCAAACCCACAGACAACCTCACAATGCTACACTTCTCCAGCTTCCACCCAAAGCATATTAAAACAGCCATCCCCTCTGGACAAACCCTATTCGTACACCGGATCTGTTCAGATGAGGAGGAAAGTGATGGGCTCCTGGAAGTACTCAGGGATACCCTCATAAGAATGAGGTAAGATGCTCAACTCATCGACCGCCAGTTCCGATGTGCCACAGCAAGGAACCGTAATGACCTCCTCAGGAGATAGACATGTGCTGCAACCGACAGGGTACCCTTCGTTGTCCAGTACTTCCCAGGAGCTGAAAAACTACGCCATGTTCTTTGTGACCTGCAACACATTATCAATGAGGATGAGCACCTCATTATCATTATCAACGAGGATGAGCACCTCGCCAAGACCTTCCCCACACCTCCACTGCTCGCCTTTAAACTAGAAGGCCTTGGCTAGGAGAGGAGTCTTCCATGAATTTCTGCTGTACATATTGTAAATGCTGCACAGTTTTATTACTGTGCATCACACTGTCTATCCTATGAAGGGTGGAGATGAAAGCAAAGTCTCAGAATAAATCATGGGTTTACCAGAGTAATGGAAGTTGGGAAGTGGGTTTCACAAGGATAAGTCGAAGGACGATTGCTGTACTGTGATTTATATTAAGGCTATGCATTTTTCAAATTGTTGTGAAGCATAATTTCTATTTTAAGGTAGACTTTACAAAAGTATAACGTCTTTAGATAAATCTTGCACAATGAGTGAATAATTCCTATCTTCCATTGACTGTCTATATTTCCTGCTGTCTTGGAAAAGCAGCCAACATAATAAAAGACCTCTCCCACCCCACTTATACTCTCCTACCCACTTCAATCAGGTAGAAGATACAAAAGTTTAAAAACACGTACCAACAGAATCAAGGACAGCTTCTTCCCTGTTGTTATCAAACTTATGAACAGACTTCTGTGCACCTTCTCTGTAGCTGTAACACCATATTCTGCATTATGTTCTATTACCCTGATGTATTTCTGCATTATTTGTCTGGATAGTATGCAAATAATACTTTTCACTGTATCTCGATAGTTGTAATAATAATACATCAAATCAACTAATTTGGTGGTTGCGGGGAGGTAGTGGAGAAAGATGGTGACATAGTCATGATGTCATTGCATATTAAACTTAATAATCCAGGAGCCTGGGCAGTAACACTCAAACAAACCACATGATCCCCCAATCTTGTATATCACAGTCAGTCTTCTCTGCTGTAAAGAAAGCAAAAAATGCTGCAAGGCCAGCACATGCTACCTTAGATCTGGGGCCCAAAACTGCTCACAATATTCCATATTCAAGGGGAGGGGATTGTCTACTGGTATTATTACTGGGCTATTAATCTAGAGACCCAGAATAATGTTCTGAGGATCCAGGTTCAAATCCCACCAAAGGCAGATGGTGGAATTTGAATTCGGTAAAAAACTGAAATTAAGAGTCTCATGATGACCATGGAACCACTACCATTTATTTGGAAAAATCCATCTGTGTTAAGTAATATTCTTTTGGGAATAAAACTGCCAATCACTTGGGCTACATTTGACTTCAGATGCACAGCAATGTGGTTGACTCTCAGTTGCATGTTGGGCAATAAATCCTGGCCTGGCCAGTGATGTTTACGTCCCATGAATGAATTAAAACAAAAATACAGTCTGACCAGAGCTTTATACAGCCTCAGCAGTATATCCCTGTTTTTCATTCTAGCAATCTTAAAATCAATGCTAACATTGCCTTTGCTTTCCTAGCTACCAGCTGAACCTATATGTTAACCTTAAGAGAATTCTGAATTAGGGCTTCTAGGTCCTTTTGTGCTTCAGATTTCCAAAGCCTTTCTCCATTTCGAAAATATCTCTGCATCTATACTTCCTATCACTGTACACAACCTCGCACTTTTCCATACTGTATTCCGTCTGCCACTTTTTTGCTCATTCTCCTAGCCTGTTCAAGTCCTTCTGCAGCTTCCCTGCCTTCTCAACATTACTTGTCTTTCTGCCTTTGTTTGTCATTTGCAAACTGAGCAACAATGCCTTCACTTGCTTTGTTCAGAATTGGTATGTAATGTGAATTGTTATGGTCGCAACATGTGTCCCTGCGGGACTTCACTAGTCACTGACTGCTTTTTTGGAAAAGACCCCTTTATTCCCCCACTCCATCTTTTCCCAGTCAGCCAATCCTATATCCATGGCTGTACCTTGCCATTAACACCATGGCTCTTATCTTTTGTTAGCAGCCTCATGAGCAGCACCTTGCCATATTCCTTATGAAAATACAAATAGATCATGTCCACTGGCTCTCCTGTGCCTAACTTGCTCGTTACCTCCTCAAAGAATTATGGCAGGTTTGTCAGGCATGACCTCCCTTGATGAAACCCTGCTGACTCAGCTATATATTACCATGCACTTCGAAGTACTCCTCAATTTCGTCCTTAACAAAATCTAAAACCTTACCAATAACCGAGGTCAGGATAATAGTTTCCTGCTGTCTGCCTCCCTCGTTTCTTAAACAGGAGAGCTATGTTGGCTGTTTTCTAATCCTTTGGGAAATCCCTGACTGCAGTGATTTCTGAAAGATCACCACAAAACCTTAACAGTTTTCTTAACTATCTTTTTCAGAACTCTGGGGTGTAGTCCTTCTGGTCTGGGAGATTTCCCCACCCTCAGTCCTTTCAGTTTCACCAGCACCTTCTTATTTCTCAGCAGAATTCACTGTGGGGAAAGAAATGGAAGCTAGGGAACTCGGGGAAGTAAGTAGTGATGTTACAAAAGAGGAAGTGCTGGAGGTCTTAAAGCACATAAAGACAGATAAATCCTTGGGACCTGGTCAGTTGTAACTCAGGATGTTTTGGGAAGCGAGGGAAGAAATTGTGTGGCTCCAAGCGGAGATAGTTGTGTCATTGACAGCAATGGATTGGGTGCCAGAAGACTGGAGTGTGGCTAGTGTTGTGTCATTATTTAAGGCTGCAAGGAAAGGCCAGGGAGCTACAGACAGGTGAGCCTGACGTCAATGGTGGGTAAGTTGTTGGAAAGGATTCTAAAGGACAGTATCTGATGCACTTGGAAAGGCAAGGACTGATTAGGAATAGTCAGCATGGTTTGTGCATGGGAAATCATGTCTCATAAACTTGATTGAGTGTTTTGAAAAGGTGACCAAGAAGATAAATGGAGGCAGTGTGGTAGACATTGTCTGTACTTTAGGAAGGTTTGACACAGTTGAGTTTGACAAGGTTCAACATCGTAGACTCGTAGATCCAGGCACAGGTAGCCAATTGGATATAAAATTGGCTTGACTGTTGGAAACAGAGGACAGTGGTAGAGGGCTGTTCACACTGTAGATCTGTGACCAGTGGTGTGCCTCAGGGATTGGTTCTGGGTCCACTGTTGTTCGTCATTTATATAAATAATTTGTGTGAGAATATAGGAGGCATGGTTATTACGTTTGTGGATAACACCAAAATTACCAGCTCCTTTCTAATCCCTCTAAGTTCATTCTTACTCATGATTTGGAGACGCCGGTGTTGGACTGAGGTGTACAGAATTAAAAATCACACAACACCAGGTTATAGTCCAACAGATTTATTTGTATGGGAGTGTGTGTGTGTGTGTGTGTGTGTGTCCGTCCGTCCGTGTGCATAGTGCAATAGTGTCACATGAACCCAAGGTCCTGGTTGAGGTTATCCCCATGGGTATCAAACTTGGCTATCAGCTTTTGTTTAGCCTGTCCCAAAGTCCGTCTTGGAGGATGGTCACCCGAATGTCCCGGTTGAATGTCCCGTACCGCTGAAATGTCCTCCAACTGGGAGGGAATGCTCCTGTGTGTTGACTCTTGTGCGGTGACCATTCTTCTATTGCCGTAGCCTCTGTTTGGTCTCGTCAATGTACCATGCCTCAGCGGTCACACTACAGGTGACACCATTGCATTATACACACATGCAGACAGACGGACACACACAGACACTCCTCTGTACACATACACGCAAACACACTCTCAGACCCTCTCTCATACACTCACATATACACTCCCACACACGCCCTCTCAATGACTTAAACCCCTTTACACGCGCACTCACACTCACACACACACACACACCCTCTCACAGACCCTCAGACCCCCTCCTGCAACACACACCCTCCCACATGTACACTTACATGTATAAGTTTGTGGGGTGAATTTGTACTTGCAAAATTACATTTTACTTTGCTCAAAAACTGTAAGATACTGTAAATCCGTTTTTTAGATTAGAATCGCTCTGACCATTGTGGCACAGACAGCCTCCCAGGGAGCTAACACCTTCAACACGTTACATAGAACATAGAAGGATACAGCGCAGTACAGGCCCTTCGGCCCTCGATGTTGCGCCAACTGAATCCTACCTAACCTATACTAGCCCAATAACTTCCAAATGCCTATCCAATGCCCGCTTAAATGACCATAAAGAAGGAGAGTTCACCACTGATACGGGCAGGGCATTCCATGAACTCACAACCCGCTGTGTGAAGAATCTACCCCTAACATCTGTCCTATACCTACCACCCCTTAATTTAAAGCTATGTCCCCTAGTAACACCTGACTCCATTAGCGGTAAAAGGTTCTTAGTATCTACCCTATCTAAACCCCTAATCATCTTATACACTTCTATCAGATCTCCCCTAAACCTTCTCTTCTCCAATGAGAACAGCCCCAAGTGCCTCAGCCTTTCCTCATAAGATTTTCCTACCATTCCAGGCAACATCCTGGTAAACCTCCTCTGCACTCGTTCTAAAGCTTCCACATCCTTCCTATAGTATGGCGACCAAAACTGCACACAATACTCCAGATGAGGCCGCACCAGAGTCTTATACAACTGCAACATGACCTCAGGACTCCGGAACTCAATTCCTCTGCCAATAAAGCCCAGTACACCATATGCCTTCCTCACAGCACTATTTACCTGGGTGGCAACTTTCAGAGATCTGTGTACATGGACACCAAGATCCCTCTGCTCATCCACACTACCAAGTAGCCTACCATTAGCCCAGTAATCCATCATCTTGTTATTCCTACCAAAGTGAACGACTTCGCACTTAGCTACATTGAATTCCATTTGCCACATTTCCGCCCAGCTCTGCAACTTATCTATATCCCGCTGTAACCTACCACTTCCTTCCTCACTATCCACAACTCCACTGACTTTTGTGTCACGTTATCTGGGACGAGATGACACAATTTGTTAAAGTTCACTTGAGAATGTAACTTTTATGAAAGGTGTTGCGATTTACATATGAAAGAACTGAAACCAACGTGATCATTCTAAAAGTTGAGAGACTTAACAAATAATCCAGGTCTTTTTCAGAATATAATTTCAGTTGCATCAAGCTGTAAACATTTGCTATAAATTCTGTGTCTTACAATCTTATTCTCCACAATCACCTAATGAAAGAGCAGTGCTCTGAAAGCTAGTGCTTCCAAATAAATCTGTCGGACTATAACCTGATGTTGTGATTTTTAACTTCATTTCTACTGACTGACTGCTCAATCTTCGAGGAATCCCACATTGAATTCTACATCTTGAAACCAATGTGACCCTTGTCATAACTTAGTCTTTACCCATAACATCCCTATGCTCGATTTGGCAACTAAATACATGCAAAATTATACGGATTCAAAAAGATCAGTGCCTCGCATTCCTCCCTCATCAAATGGCAACATGGTACCAACCACATTCCTGGTAATACTGTCCACTTAGTAGAATACATATCCATTCCCTCATCCATGCAACCGATCTCCTCTTCACCGCTGTTAGTTTTTTTCACTTTTCGTGCCCATGGTTGTGAAGCTGATTGAATCCGTTGGGTCTGGTTGTAGAGGGGTGGGTGGTGGTCAAAAGGCATGCTTTTCCTGAAGAAGGGCTTATGCCCGAAACGTCGATTCTCCTGCTCCTTGGATGCTGCCTGACTTGCTGTGCTTTTCCAGCAACACATTTTTCAGCTCTGATTTCCAGCATCTGCAGTCCTCACTTTCTCCCATTTATGACAGATGATGGTTTTCATCCAGAGAGAGGTGAGTTTGTGGACTTCTGTGCTGAAGGAAGCAGTTGAAGCCAAAATGTGAATGTTCCCAGGAAGAACATAGATGTTGTTCTCCGGGCTGAAGATATAAAGGGGTAGGGAGCAAAAGTGGGAACAGAATATTGAGTAGCATGATCAGTCATTATTATTGAATACTGATGTAAAAGTTTACTCCTGTTTCAATTTCTTCTGTTAACTCCCTTCTGACTCTTTGCCACTGTACTGTCACCTCTTCTGGGTCTGTCCTGTCAGCATGTTGGTCTTGTCTGGGATATTGTCTTTAAGGTATGATTCCATGAGTACGACTATGTCAGGTCATTGCTTAACTGGTCTATGAAACAACTTTTCCAAATTTGGCACTCACCCCCAGATATAAGCAAGAACAACTTTGCAGAGCCGACGGGGCTGACGTAGTTTCTGATTCTTAGGTCAATTAGGTGGTCTGTTTGTTTTTTTTGTGACTTTCTAGTAATTGCTACAATACAGTGGTATGACAGGATATTTCAGGAATGCCGTTAAGAATTACCCATTTTGCTGCCAGGTAATGACAGCAGGTTCATTCCCTAAAAGACATAACTGAACCTCTAACCTGCACATTTAACTCTAATGCTTGTTTTAAGTCATTTTTATATTTCTGATACTTTAATTGCAGGTGGTGATAAACTGTGCCATTCCGAAGGGACTGAAGTATAACCAGGCCACACAAACCTTTCATCAGTGGCGAGATGCCAGGCAGGTCTACGGTTTAAACTTTGGTAGCAAAGAAGATGCCAATGTGTTTGCAAGTGCCATGATGCATGCCCTGGAAGTTCTAAATTCCCAGGATTCAGGTAGGTGTTCAAAATCTTGATTTTTAAAAAAGTGATTGTGTTTTCCAAATGCCTTTCTTCTTAGGAGGTCTTTTGGGATTGAAGATGACTTGCTTCAACTCCAGTTCGATGTGTGAGGTGACTAATAAGTCAAACAGACAATCCGCAGATTCTGCCACATGTGGTGCATGAATGGTTGGGATAGTTGGTTATATGCTACCTCCACCTTGACATCTCCTTTTCATATTCCCCAGCAAGTCCCTTGATGTCTTTGGTACCATCCTAAATGTTCCAAAATTTGTGCTGTTAATAAACACAGAATCATTTTAGGTATAGAATGTTGAAGCAATGGGGAAGGGAGGCAGTTACTGGAGTGATTAGATATGAGATTTGCATGAGAGACCCTAGCTTATTCTGCTGCTGCAATTTATATGTTGCCTTACTTCAGGAATGATATGTTTGAAAGTATTTTTTAAGAAATGATGTAAATATTGTTGTGGGGAAAATCACCAGCCTTGGAGTCAGAGTCAGGGTTCAATGACAGAGTTTATTGTACAAGGAAATACTGGAACTCTGGGGAGAGAAAGACACCAATAACAGTGGTCAGCTGCGAGTCTTCTCTTGCACGTCAAGATACTTTTATACATTTTGCAATATAATAGGTCAGTAATGAGATTATTGCCTTTGTAACATAGTTTGTTTATTGTAAACATTGCAAAATCGTTGATAGTTTTGATGCAATCATTGTCAGTTCCAGCGCAGCCTTTGTTAATTTCAGCACAGTCATTGTCAGTTTCAGAGCAGGCATTGTCAATTTCGACATCTGCGCAGCATTTGATTACTATAGTAATGGGTGCTAATCTCTACCAGAGAAGGATGATTACTGCAGCCCTGGCTATTAGCACTTTGGTGGGCAATAAGCACTATTCATGTGTATTCTCTTCCCCAACCATCTGAAACTAATTAACTAGGTTGTGTGTGCATTGTGCTGGCATCCACATGGCCCCAGGCAGTATCTGTGTTTGCTCTGCTATCTCTCTCCATATTGTGGTCCGGCGGCCATCTTTTGTATCAATTGGCCAACTTATGGCTCAGCTGCCATCTTGTATGTCTATGTGCCTCACGTCATCTGCTCCATGCCATCTCCCACTTAAACATTACAATTAGTCAGCTATGAGAATAGAAGAATTAATGGGCAATTTAGTTGAAATTGGCAGTTCTTTGTGAACTGTGCTCATTGGTAATCCACTGCATAACATGTCTGCTATGTGTAGACACATGTGCTGAGTTCAGCCAACTCTGTATTAATTGCTTCCAGAGCTTTTGAGATATTATTGCCTAAGATAGTCAGGCCACATACTAGGTAATTTCGTTTTTTTTGTGCTGACGACCCCTGCTGCGTCCCCCCAAAGGTGGAGATCCCAAGATCCCAATAATGACCCCAAAGTGCTAGTCAGCACAGAACCCCTGGCTGATGGAGCGGGTCGCTATCCTTTCCCCACTGGGGCATTGTACAGTAACGGGTGCAATTGTCCCTACCGCAAACAGGTTTGGGAGGTCTGGGGTGTCTGTCACATAAGTCCCCTTAAATAGAAAAACAAATCCCTTCGCTGCTCGGTAGCATACATTGTCCTGTCCTTCCGTCTGTTTATCCACCCATATCGCCCCTGATCCCCCAGGTGTTCCCCATAGCTGGTATGTATTGAATGGGTGTGTCCATGTCACAGAGCTGACATGAGTGCCATTGCACTGACAACATATGAATTATCTGCCGATGGTCACATTCAGACATGCCTGCTCGCTGCAGGTGCAGGTAAACTGTCCCCTGGTAACTGAACAGTGTTGATAATGCACTCTGTATGGGCACATGAGTCATTTCTGGGAACTAGGGCATCAAAGCATTCTCATCCCTGTCCTGTGAAACACTGTGGGTAATTACTGGGTTTTAAATGGGTCTTCCCTTCCCTAGGTTGGGGGACCTGATTCCATGGGCTAGTGGTCCTGCCCAGCTGCACACATCTACCTTGGAGTCCCCATTTGTATTTGCCTATCTGCCCCTTACACGCGTTCCCGAGGTGTCTACTGTATACAGGTTGCAAGGGGTCTGCACCAGGATGGCTACAAATGGGGATTCTACTGATATCACTAGTGGGTAGCAGATGGTTCGGTTCCCATGCAAACTTAATAGAAGAGTTAAAAATCACACAGCACCCAGTTATAGTCCCAACAAATTTATTTGGAAGCACTAGCATTTGGAGCACTGCTCCTTCATCAGGTGGTTGACGAAGGAGCAGTGGTCCAAAAGCTAGTGCTTCCAAATAAAACTGTTGGACTATAACCTGGTGTTGTGTGATTTTTAACTGTGTGCACCCCAGTTCAACACCGGTGTCTCCAAATCATTTATAGAAGAGGGTATCTTTAAATCCTGACAGCTGCAACACTTAAACACAGTAAAATATATATAAAGAAATATTCATTTTTGCAGTTAAATAAGGTTATCAGTCAAAGTCTTTGTTTTTGTCAGGAGGTGCAGGCGTGCTTCTGTGTGGTTTGCTCTGTTGTGTTTTTGGTATTCCCCCGGGATGACCGTGTTGTCCGCCATTCCTGTGTGCACCTGCGGAATGGTCAACAACATTAGTTTGGTCACAGGAGTCTTTAAATTATTTCAGTTGGGTCCAGTGCTTCCATGTGCCTTTTCCTTTAATATCTATGCAGGCACAGATGTCCCCACTTATTACCACGTTGTTTGGCCCATTCCATTTTGGGGCAAAGCCTGGTTTGTCAGGCAGTGCTCGCACCAGGGTGCGGGTTCCTGCTGCTGGGACCTCAGAAGATTTTGAGTTCCCCTGCCTTGTCCTTTTTGTCCTGTTTATCAATTACAGATTTCTGCATCCCTTTCATTTGTATGCTTAATTCTATCACATACTGCCGAATTTAGTATACCCACATCAGTACCACTTGCGATTATTGTGTTTGGCAATTGCATTGCTTGCCGGTCATTAATTCATATGGTGTTAGCCCGGTTGTCTGATTCGTAGTGGCTCTTAATTTCATTCGTAAAAAGTGGCAGCACTTCCTGAAGAATGGCTCATGCCCTTGGATGCTGCTTGACCTGCTGCGCTTTTCCAGCAACACATTTTCAGCTCTGGCAGCACTTCAGCCCATGTTCTGCCTAAGGTTTGCATAGCCTTAGCTAAAGTATTTTTAGGTGTTCTATTCATTCTCTCTACCATCCCTGAGTTCTGGGGGTGATACCAAGTAATTGGCAGACTGTCTTCATTTTCTTGCCTGTAAAATGCGTCCCTTGGTCAGAATCGATCTGGAGGGCAACCCCCCCATCTCAGGATTACCTCCTCCACTGATATTCTGTCTACAGTGGTCACAGTGCAGTATTTGGTCAGGAAAGCTTCTATCCATTGGATGAATTGGTCAATGATGACCAGGCAATACGTTTTCCCATGGGAAGGTGGTAGTGGCCCTGTAAAATCTATCTGAAGGTGTTCCCAGAATCTCCTTGGTCTGGGCTGGTGTCCCATCATAACGTTTATGGGTCTCCCTGGGTTATGTTGTGCACAAACCATGCATCTGCGGCAGTAAGAACATAAGACCATAAGACATAGGAGTGGAAGTAAGGCCATTCGGCCCATCGAGTCCACTCCGCCATTCAATCACGGCTGATGGGCATTTCAACTCCACTTACCCGCATTCTCCCCGTAGCCCTTAATTCCTCGTGACATCAAGAATCTATCAATCTTCCCCACGTTTCTTCCCATTCCCTTCCACCACCACTCCCTCTCTAGGCTTGCTATCATGGCCTCTCTACCTGTATGGGAGAGACTATGGTGCAGTTCAAGCAATGTGTTCTGTACACAGGGGAATGTGATGGGCAGGCACTATTTCGTTCGGATAATCGATTATAATCGATTATTCAGTTAATAGATAAAATGCCTTTTCTCCCTGCCCAACTCCATGCAGCAATGCCCCCAACTCCGTGCACCAAATCCCCCTGCCCGCAATACCGTGCAGCATCTCCCACTGTCCCCAACTCCGTGCAGCATCTCGCCCACCCCCAACATCACCCCCCACCCCCAGCTCCATGCAGCATCTCCCCTACCTCCAACACCGCCCCTCTGCCCCAACTCCATGCAGCATCTCCCCTGCCCCCAACTCCATGCAGCATCTCCCTGACCCCTAACTCTGTGCAGCATCTCCCCCCGTCTCCAACATCGCCCCCCACCCCCAACTCCGTGCAGCATCTCCCCTGCCCCCAACACCACTCCTCTGCCCCAACTGCGTGCAGCATCTACTACCGCTCCCCGCCTCCAATTCCGTGCAACACCTCCCACCGCCCCCAACTCCATGCAGCATCTCACACTGCCCCCCACCCCAACTCCGTGCAGCAAATACCTCCACCCCCCTGCCCAAAGCTCCGTGTAACATCTACCCCTGCCCGCAACACTGCCTCCCCACCCACAGCTCTGTGCAGCATCTACCCCCGCCCCCAAATCCATGCTGCATCTCCCCCCGCCCCACAACCCCAACTCTGTGCAGCATCTCTCCCGCCCACAACTCCATGCAGCATCTCCCCCACCCCCGACACCCCTCTGACAACCACGTGCAACACCACCCCTGCCCCCAAAACCCACCACCCAACCCCCTTGCAACACCTCCCCCGTCCCCAACCCTGTGCAATAACCACACACACACACACACACACGCACACCTGTTTATTGCAACTTTTTGACAGGTTCCACCTTTGCCATGTATAGGACAATGTTAGAGAGATTATCTGGGGAAGGCGGGGGAGTTCTGTGGTACACCCCTGTGTAGAACTCCAGGGAAAGTGTGGGGAGAGAGGGAGGGTGGGCAGTGAGTCATTTGGAGAATGTGCCAGTTTAATTACTATAAACAAAAGATACTTGTTGGAAACACATCTTTGATGTAATGTTTCCATTGGGACCTCGCGATCTCCTTCGGGTAATCTGATTTTCAGATAATTGGTATTCAGATAATCGAGGTAGCTCTGTACATGTTGGTTTTACCACCTTGTCTGCTCACCTCCAGAAACCGTCCTCCCTTTTGAATGCCTCCTGCAGTTCCCATTTCTCTGTCTGTTCCTGTGGGGTGTCCTCCTGTAGCTGTTGAATTTGGATAGTACCTTTTGCTAATTCAATAGCGGCTTTTACAGCCTCCTCAATGGTTTCTTGTTCTAGGGCTTTCTAAGCTGCTCAGTCTGCTGCCTGGTTTCCTTTGAATTTTTGCCAACCTGGGCTCTCTTTTGCTGGGTCCTTTTGATGGGCTTTTATTTTTATTATTGCAGCCTCTTTTGGCTGTTCACTGGCACGCAATAGTGCCTGAATTCTTAATTGGTGTCTGATTGGGGTTTCCCCTGTGGTGGTGAACCCTCTTCTACCCCATGCCACCGTGTAGTTGTGAACTACACCGAAGGCACATTGACTGTCCGTATATATATTCACGATTTTTCCTTTCGCTAGTTCAAGTGTTTTGGTGAGTGCTACTAGTTCCGCTACCTGTGCGGACTGACTTCCATCAATCCTTCCGGACATAACTATTCCTAACTTATCATTTACACAGCTCATCCTGATCGGAGTGAACTTGCTACATATTTCCGTGACCCATCCATGAAGAGGGTCTCCTTGGCTGTGTCTAAGGGAGTATCCTTTATGGTCCCCCTATCTTCATCCCCATCTATATCCCCACAGTTGTGTGGTTTTCCTGTGTCTCGAATTCCCTCAGCTGGGTTTTCTCCTGCATCCATAACTGTTACCACGAGGTAGAAGAACAGCATCCTATTTGCCCTTCTCATATTGGAAATGGCCCTCAGTTTCCCGGAGTTTAGCATCTCTACTAGGGTGTGTTTAGTGTGAAGGATGACATTCCCTGTCATTACTGTGCCAACCCTAATGGCCCAAGCATCAGTCTAAGGTTGCACTTACGTGGACAACCTTATAATGACTTGCCCTTCTGTAGTTGAGTATTACCTTATGGGCCTTCTCCTGCTACCGTGGTCTTGGGTGACCACTGCGGAGTAAAATAGGTGGATGCAGGTGGTGGGTAATTGTGTTAGGTCGGAGCAGAGGATGGAGCGGATGGTGGGAAGGAAGATGAACAGGTAGTATATGTCAAGAGGGTGGTGCCAAGTTGGAGGGTTAGATCTGGGATGAGGTGGGGAGAGGGGATATTTGGAAACTGGTGAAGTCAGTGTTGACGCTGTGTGGTTGTAGGGTCCTGAGGCAGAAGATGAGGTATCCTTCCTTTACTTGGCGGGTGGCTTTGATTTGGCGGTGGAGGAGGCCCAAGATTTGCATGTCCTTGGGGAATATGAGGGGGAGTTGAAGTAATTGGCCACAGGGCGGTGGAATTGTTTGGTGCACGCGGACCAGAGATGTTCCCTGAACCACTCCACGGGTTGGCGTTTTGTTTCCCTGATGTAGAGGAGGTCACATTGTGTGCAGCGGATGCAGTAAATGAACTTGGTGAATGTGCAGGAATATCTCTGCTCAATTTGAAATTATCCTTTCGGGCCTAAAATGGTTCTCCATAGGCACAAGAGTAGGTTATTTGGTCATTTGCAGCTGTTTCACAGTTCAGAGCTGACGTGAAACCTAACTGCATCTAGCTGCTTTTGCCCCATATCCCTTCAGAGCTTTGATTATCAGAAAACTGTTTTTGACTTTAAAATGAACAGCTGACCCCGTAACAGTTACAGTTTGTAAAAAAGTGGCACGAACTTACACCACCCTTTGCATATCGTAGTATTTTCTACCTTCATTCCAGAATGGAATGTGGAAAATGGTGTATAAGCTCAGCAGGTCCATTCAAAACCAACTGTTTTGAAAGAAATATACTTAATTTTTCAGCTCAATAACCTTTTTTTCATTGGCATAAAATGTTACCTGTGTTTCTCTATTCATAAATAGTACCATATCCTTTGAGTGTTTCGAGAGTTACCTATTGTTGTCTCATGTTTTCAGAATCCATAGTATTTTGCGTTTGTGTTTGTGTTCTTCAGTATGATCTGGCACTTGTTTCTGGACACCATCCCTTCATCTTAGATTTTTCAATCAGCAAAAATATTTTGTATCTTCCCAGTGAATTGCTTTATATCTGAATGCTTGTCGCAATCCATAAGACCATAAGATATCTATGCAGAATTAGGCCATTCAGCCCATCAAGGCTGCTCCACCATTTGACCACGGCTGATATGTTTCTCAACCCCATTCTTTGACCATCTCTCCCTAACCCCTGATCCTCTTACTGATCAAGAACCTATGTCTGTCTTCAATACACTCAGTGACTTGGCCTCCACATCTCTCTGCAGCAATGAGTTCCACAGCATACCTCCCTTTGCTGAAGAAATTCCTCCTCATGTCAGCTCTAAAGGATCGTTCCTTCACTCCAAGGCTGTGTATTTGGGTCCTGGTGTCTCCACATCCACTCTATTCAGACCTGCAAGGTTCCTATAAGCTTCAATCAGATTCCCTCTCATGCTTCTAAACTCCATTGACTACAGACTCAGCATCCTCAACTACTCTTCATATGACAAATCCTTCATCCCTGGATCATTCTTTAAACCTCCTCTGGTACACCTCCAACGCCAGCATATGTCTCCTTAGATTTCGTGCCCAAAACTGCTCACAATCTGGTCTGACCAGAGCATTATACAGTGACAGCATACATTCCTGCTCTTGTTTTCTGCCCCCATTGAAATTAGTGCCAATATTGCATTTGCCTTCTTAACCACCAAACTGTTGTAGAGAAAAATTACTCGAGAATCAGATTTAGCAGCAAGTCAAAGCACAGTTTATTAAACAAAAGTTTTTGCGTGCAGCAAGGTTACCCTAAACGCTAGGTTTTCAACCAAGCAGTCTCCCTGATTACAGAGATCAACAGCCCTTTATACTGTTAACCACACAGCAAAAGCACACAGTTTTGATTATGTAAACAGTTCTTCAGACAGCATGTCATCCCCGCACAGATGTCCGTCTGCTGAGACGGCAGCCACCAGTTATTTTCAGTTTGTGATTTTACTTGGTAGTTGTCATACTTCGATTTATCCAGCTTGCTCCTGCAGCAGTCAGCACTTTAACAAGACTTAGCACAGATTGCACAAAATTTTGTCAACAATCCCAGCATGCTTTACTCAGTCCCCCCTTATGGTCAGAGACCATGGTCAATCATGGACACTGGACCACTTATAACCATATTTCATCCCTCTATCGAGGGATGCTCTACTGTTTTATCAGTATGAACATTGGCATCTGGCATAACTCTTGCAGTCAGAACTTTACAGCATGAATTAACAATGCAACAAGAGATAATGATAACAATGAATATGATTAAGGCATGTCAAAGGTATGAACCCCAAGAACTACCATGTAGCCATCCTAGCCACCCCGGGGGATTATAATCATGAAACTGCTTCCCCTTCTGCTGGATCTTATCAGCCTCCAGGCAAATGTGATCTCCAAGGTTAGTTGTATTGTCTGAAGTGTCCGGGATGGAGATGCAACAATCGGAGCCAATAACAGCACAGGTGCTGCTAGCAAATAGTCAAGGGCCAGACAGTTCTGCAAAGCAGCAGGAATATTATTTTTGTTTTTTTTTCTCTTTTTCCTTTCACTACAGCTTACTATCACTGTTTTATAGTCAGTTTCTCTGGATCATTTGTCAATATCTTATAGTTTAAACTATGGTCTTGTACCTTCCCAAGCTACACAAATCCATTTGTCAAGTAGGTGTTTAAATCTCAGGCCTGTTCTTCAATGCAAAAACTTTTTACAGCATTCATGCATGTTTGTTACTTCTGAAGTAACAATCAATTTTGCACACTTACATCTGTATCCCAAGACTGTTGTGCATTGTTGACTCCCACATGATCTAAAGAAAAGATCTACGAGATTTTACTAATCCCTTCACGTTTACAGAGCAACCTCGATTTTCTGAAGGACACAGGTGGGGAGTATTTCATTCGGTTAATTGAATACTGGATAACATAGTTGAGCCAAACGTCGGGATCTTGCAAACTTGTCAGATAATCCAGTATTCAGGTAATGGAATGCCAGATAATTGAGGTTCCTCTGTAGTCCCAATGCCTTGGGTAATGGCTTGATCACTAAGAAAAGACAAAGGCAAGAATGCAAATATCACCAAGAGACAGCTTTCAGTTCACTACTCTCACCTAAACTTCCTTTTTAGTAAAATAACTTCAATTGCCATTTCAATCCATCCCCAGTTGTTGTTTGTTCTTTCTGTAAGTTTATCCATATGTCTTAAACTTACTTTATGGTTCATTCTAGGCATTTGATATATTTCTATGCAAATTTATCAAAATTTTCTTGTGAGACTTTCGTATAACAGTAACTGTTTTCACAAGTTGATACACTTTGGGCTCAACCTGTATGTGTGATGGAGACAAAAGAAAAAATCACAATCATAAAGGTGCTTAGAACATAGAACAATGCAGCACAGAACAGGCCCTTCGGCCCTCGATGTTGCGCCGACCTGTGGACTTTTTTCAGCTCGTCCCCCTACACTATCCCAAAATCATCCATGAGCTTATCTAAGGATTGTTTAAATCTCCCTAATGTGGCTGAGTTGACTACCTTAGCAGGTAGGGCATTCCACGCCCTTACCACTCTCTGTGTAAAGAACTTGCCTCTGACATCAGGCTTAAATCCATTATCCCTCCCTCAATTTGTAGTTTTGTCCTCTCGTACAAGCTGCGTCATCATCCTAGGAAAAAGTCTTTCTTTCAGTCGAATTCTGCAGTTTAACTAAATCCCCCTGCAACCTGTAACATTCTTCCAAACTGTCCACTACTCCACCGACTTTAGTGACTTATGGTGAGTAGCACCTAGGATGGCACAATTCCATTGAGACTACACCCCCCCACCCCTCCCCACCACCACCACCACCACCAGTGACTACTAGGCAGTGGATCAGGGCTAACATGAACAAAAACATTCTGAAACTTATCAAACTGAGTTATACAATGGCCCAAAGGCTATATCACCTGCGCGCAACAATTTGCCCTCTTGGTCCACATGAACACAAAGGACATCAGCAGGCTCCGAGAGGAATCAATCTGAAAAGAAGGTGCCCATGTATTTCTTCAGCTGGGACCAGTGTTTCCAGACTCCCTTCCCTCGCATGTCAATACAAGCACATGTGTCACTGCTAATGATAACCTCATATGAACCATTCCTTTCTGATGCTAGTCATCATGACGTCGCAGCCCACATGGGAAATGCCATGGTGTAAGTGCATGAATGTATTAGGATGCACATGAAGGCCATAACTTTGTTAGTTCAATCTCCAGACACAGCTCTCATCTGAACCTCGATTATCCTGTGCCTTCCACTTGGCACGCTCGACCTCGGGGGTATCAGTGTGCAGTTGGGTAACACTTATGGTGGAGCCATCCTTAGCAAAGGTAACTGACCAGGGCTGGATGTCTTCTGTCTCTAGGGCCAACTGAGCAGCTTTGTCAGCAGCCTGGTTTCCCTTTAAAATATGCCATTTGGGATTTTGTTTGTCTGGTTCCCTTTGGTGGGCCATGACCTTCAATACTGCGGCCTCCAGTGAGAGCTCGCTGGCTCCCTGTGAGGTCTCCATTATCTACCCATGTTTGACAGGGGTGCCCCCGCGTGGTGACAAATCCCCACCTTCTCCAAACAGTCATGTAATTGTGGCCAATCTGAAATGCACATCTACTATCAGTATAAAGAAATGTGGAAATGAGAAATGATAAAGGCAAAGGAGTCATTTGTGGCAGTGGTATACAGACTCCATTACAGTAACCACAGGGTGCATAAAGACCAAAGAAAATTTACAGCCCATGAACAGGCCCTTCTGCCCTCCAAGCCTGAGCTGATCAAAATCCACTGTCTAAACCTAACGGCAATTCCTAAGCATCTGTATCCCTCTGCTCCCCACCTACTTATGCATCTGTCCAGCCATACCTTAAATGAATCTATTGTGCCTACCACTACTACCTCTGCTGGCAACGCATTCCAGGCACCTACCACCCTCTATGTAAAGTACTTTTCACCTCTCATCTTGAACGAGTGACCTCTTGTTATTGAATCCCTCACCCTGGGAAAAAGCTTATCTCTATCAACCCTGTCTAGACCCTCAATCAGGTCCCCCTCAATCTCCTTTTCTCTAATGAAAATAAAGAAATAAACAGTGAAAACATCTTGGTCCATGGCAGTAGATATGGGATTTTTATGTATATCTGGACTGGAGCAATTAGATTGGCAAGATAGTCTAGAATATTTAACAGAATGTCTTCAAAGAATTTATTAGAAAAGTATGCTGTGAAACCCACCTTACAGCAGGTTATACTGGACCTTGTAATTTGCAAGTTTCTAACAGACCCAAGTTTGTCCCTGGTAATCCTCTTAACTTTAACCCCAAGACATCTTATTACCATGTTTTCCTTAATCCTATTTGCCACTTTCATGACCCCACTTTGACCTTCTAATTTCTTTTTTAAGCAACCCCATGCACTATACTTTTGAAAGCCCTCTTCTAAACAGAACTCAATTCTTTTGAACTAAAATGTTAAACCTTATGTTCTCAAATGTTATGTCTAACTGGGGTAGAGTACCGGAAATCAAACCTTGCTATTCCTGGAGTCATAACAAAAATTAAACCATTTTTAAAATACATAGAATTCCTCAATACGCTTGACTTTCAAACTAGGTTGACACAAAGGACCGAACAGATTACTATACAGTCCTGTAGCATCACAGTAAGCAATCTGGGAAGAGCATCTGACTGTCAGCATTATAGTGAAGCAATCTGGGAAGACTGCCCTGCTGCAGCATTGCAGTGAAGCAATCTGGACTATGTGTCTTGTAGCAACATTGCAATGAAGTAGTCTGGACAGTGTGTCTTGTGGCAGCATTGCAGTGAAGTAGTCTGGACAGTGTCCTGGAACAGCATTACAGTGATGCAGTCTGGAAATAGTGTCCCGGAGCTTTGAAGTAGTCTGGGAAGAGTGTCCCACTGTCACTTTTACAGTGAAACAGTCTGGGAAGAGTGTTCCACAGTTGCTAGTGGTGTGATGCAGTCTGGGAAGAATCTCCTGCAGCTGTGAAGCAGTCTGGGAACAGTGTCAACAAGTGACACTGGACAAGTGGAAGCAGCTGATTGGGTAAGTTTGGGTGTTATTTATTACTATTTTTATGCCTTTTAAAATCTATTTTGTATTTTATAGTTTGTAAGGGCAATAGTGCAGAGAACCACTTGGGGTGGGGTCTAGAGTAATTAATATTGTTTCATTTAAGGGCACAAAGGTTTAATATAAAGGGGTAAGGTGAAAAATCACATGACACCAGGTTAAATTTCAGCACATTTATTTGAAAACACTAGCTTTCAGAGTATTGCTCCTTCATTAGATGTAGTGAGAGAGAAGGCATTAGACTTAGAATATTTAAGTAAAAGATCAAAGTGTCATACAACTGATGAAAATGTATTGAACAGACCTAAAATGGCTGACTCCATTCTGTAAATCTTTAATCAGTTAGAAAGGAGATGGAGGTTTTGATTGATTAAAATGCAAACCCCAGAATTTCTTTCAAGTCACTGCCCTGAGATAACTAAAGATTTTCTTAGTCTATACAAGAGATCACATCTCAGGTCAGACAATGCATTTTAGGTGTGAGGCTTTGTTTAGAATCTGTGTTTTAACCTGGAGTCTGACTGGTTTTCTTTCCAAAGCAGGAATTTATAAAATGACACACCTGGTTCTCAAATTGCCGAATAAAACTAATAGTATCATAGAATGAGAGGAGGCTTGGGGTCGTAAGATCCCTTAACTATGTCCATCAATTCTTGAAAGGTTTTAGTATCTGGTGCCTCAGGGAAAGTTACACTTCTAAAAACAGAAAAAGCTGCGGCTCCACAGGCTGTCAGGAGAATTACTTGTTGCTTTTTGTCCGCCACAATGTCGTTTGCCCAGAAAGGTTAACACGTGCTTTTGACATATTGGGCCCAATTCTCAACAGCAGAGTTGAACATGTTAAGCTTTCCAAACAAAGGCATGACATAGCTTATCCCATTCTCATCACCACTGAAATAACTCCACAGAAGCCAGTACCTTATCACCAAGACACCTTTTGCCTACACATGAACAGTCCTTGATTCTAGTACTGCCTCATTCAGAGTTAACTATCAGAATGGCAGTATCTCTGACACTCTGGTTTTTTTAATATGTCATCCAAGGGCTCCTTGATTGGGTCAGATTAACAGTCCCAGTCATTCTCTGAGGTCCAATTGGTTGACCTCATTAAAGTCACTGCAGTGGGTGTCTGGAATTTGCTGTCCAAGTTGGTGGTGGAGGCAGAAACACTAAACTCTTTTAAAAATGCCCCAATCTGCACCTTAAGTACTACAGGCTATGTGCATGAAGATTGGATTAAGAAGAGTATCTGAATTTCTTTGGGGTAGTATGGGCAAGTTGAGATGAATGGCTCCCTTTTGTGTTGTATCATTTCTATGGATCTCATGGAAAACACTTTTCTACACCTTTCCTTCACATATTTGCTGTAGGGGACATCAGTTGTCCAAAATAAATTGACTTTACAATAGCACTGATCTGGTTAACTGAAGTCAAAGCAATCTAGTCAAATGTGACTGATCTAACTGCCTGAGCGCTGGTGTACTTGATCTTCAAAGGTAATCTTTCTCTCTGTTCAGCTGATTCCAACTTCACCTGTATAGAAAGTTACAAAGACAACATTTCTGACCTCCAGTATGCCGACTGAGCAAGTATGGTGTCAGTTATCAGTCGTTTTTTTTAGCGGTTTGCAACAGGGTAGTTCCTTCTTGGTGTCTGCTCAAAATACAAATTAGAAAATCATGCTTAATTTTTCTTGTAAGGTTTTAGGCTCTGCCACTCAATTAGTATCTGCTCTTAAATTCTATGGGACTAAATACTGAAAAATGCCTGAATTATGGCCTGTGCCTGGAATCTTAAAAGAAAATCTGTCTCTTGATTAAACTTTTAAAAACATAAAACATAGATATTAAGTTAGCCTGGTGAAGTGGTTTTTGGAGCAGTATGACTGCTATTTTCTGGGTCTTCAGATTGTTAAGTAGCAAAGATGGCTTTTAGTATAGTGATGTCTTCTTGTTGATTGTGGAAGATTAGGAAGAGTTTCCATGTTAGTGATGATTATGTCTGCAGGAAGTTTGTTTGGTTGCAAATCCTGTCGAATTGCATAGATCAGTTGGAGCAGCAGTTGGAGGCATTGAACAGTTTACAGGAACTGGGGGTGTAATTGATGACACTTGCAGGAAGGGAGATCAAACAAAGTTACAGTCAGGTAGATAGTTTACCTCCAGAAAAGGTAGGAGAGGGAGGCAGGTTGTGTAGGAGTCTCTTGTGGCTATCCCCACCTCAAACAGAAATGCTGTTTTGGAAAATTGAGGGGGTGATGTAGCACAGTGACAGGTTTTTGGTACTGAAACTGGCTCTGATATTATGAGGGGCATGTCAGGTTTGAAGTGATTGTGATAGGGGGCTCTTCTAGTCAGAGATACAGACAGACATTTCTGTGGTCGACAGACAGAATGGTGTGTTGCCTCCCTGGTGCCAGGATCAAGGATAACTCGGACAGGGTGCAGAATATTCTCTAAAGAGAGGGGGACCAGCAGGAGGTTATTGTACACGTTGGAACTAATGACATTGGAAGAGAAAAGGATGAGGTTCTGAGGGGGTGGGGGGTGGGTGAGGGGGACATGGTAGGAGACCACCCAGGGAGATAGTGAGGAAAGAGATCAGTCTGTGACTGGTATAGTTGGGAAAAGGAACAAATCAAACAGTCAAGTCAGGAAAGAACAAAGCAGATAACAAGGTAGGACTGCTGAATTAAACTGCATTTATTTCAGTGCAAATCCCCTCACAGGTAAGGCAGATGAACTCAGAGTATAGTTGAGAACACAGGACTGGAATATCATAGCAATTACAGAGGCATGCCTCATGGCTAGAGAGAACTGGCACCTAATATTCCAAGGTATAGATGCTTTAGGAATGATAGAAAGAGGGGAAAAGAGAAGAGCAAGAGGCATTTTTGATTCGGGATAACATTATGGCTGTATATAAGGAGGATATTCCTTGGAATACATCCAAGGAAGTTACTTGAGTGGAACTGGAAAATAAGAAACGGATGATCACATTATTGGGAATTGCACTATAGACCCCAATAATGGTCAGCAGGAACTTTGAGAAACAAATTTGTAAAGAGATTTCAGTTATCTGGTGGTTATAGTGAGGGATTTTAATTTTCCAAACAGAGACTGGGACTGCCATAGTGTTAAAGGTTTAGATGGAGAGGAATTTATTAAATGTGAACAAGAAAGTCTTTTGATTCAGTATGTAAATAGAGAAGGTGAAAAACTTGAACTGTTCTTGGGAAATAAGGCAGGGCAGGTAACTGGGGTGTCAGTGTGGGAGCACTTTGAGGCCAGTGACCATAATTCTATTAATTTTAAAATAGTGATGGAAAATGATAGACTGTATCTATAAGTTGAAATTCTAAATTGGAGGAAGGACAATTTTGATGGTGTGAGGCAAGAACTTTTAAATGTTGATTGGGGGTAGATGTTTGTAAAGGGACAGCTGGAAAATGAGACACCTTCAAAAATGAGGTAACAAGAGTCCAGAGACGGTATGTTCCTGTTAATATGAAGGGCAAGGTTGGTAGGTGTAGAGAATACTGGATGATGAGAGAAATTGAGCTTTTGGTTAAGAAAAAGAAGCATCCATCAGGTTTGGACACCAGAAATTGAGTGAATCGTTGGAAACATTTAAAGGCAGTAGGAGTATACTTAAGAGGGAAATTAGGAGGGCAAAAAGGGAACATGCGACAGCTTTGGCAAATAGGGCTAAGGAGAATCCAAAGGGATTCTACAATTACATTAAGATCAAAAGCTTAACTAGGGAGAGAATGCTCCTTAAAGGTCAGCATTGCCGCCTATGTGTGGAACTGCAGGAGATGCTGGAGATACTAAATGAGTAGTTTGCATCAGTGTTTATTGTGGAGAAGGATTTGGAAGATACAGAATATGGGGAAATAAATAGCAAAATCTTGAAAAATGTCCATATTACAGAAGAGGTGGCGCCAAATGGCTTAAAATGAATGAAGATGTATAAAACCCCCATCTCTTGATCAGGGAACTCTATGGAAAGCTAAGGATGTGATTGCTGGGCCCCTTGCTGACATATTTGGATCATCACTAGGCACAGATGAGGTGCCGGGAGACTGAAGGTTGGCTAACGTAGTGCCACAATTTAAGAAAGGTGGTAAGGAAAAGCCAGGGACTATAGACCAGTGAGCCTGATATTACTGGTGGGCAAGTTGTTGGAGAGAATCCTAAGGGACAGAATGTACATGTATTTAGAACGGCAAGGACTGATGAGGGATAGTCAGCACAGTTTTGTGCATGGAAACTCGCATCTCACTAACGTAATTGAAGTAAATATGAGGATTAATGAGGGCTGAGCATGGATGTGATCTATGTGGACTTCACTAAGGTGTTTGACAAAGTTCCACATGGTAGACTGGTTCACAAGGTTAGGTCTCATGGAAGAGAGAGAGAATAGCCATTTGAATAAAGAACTGGCTCAAAGATAGAAGGTCATTCAGTCAGAGATCAGGGACATCAGAGTGTGACTGTAAGTGAGGCAGCAAGGGGGAACCTGAGTTCAGAAGTGCAGGAGCCTCAGCCCTTGAATTTGTCCAACAGGTATGAGATTCTTGCTCCCTGTGTGGATGAGGAAAAGGGCTCCGGACAGGATGAGCCAGCTGACCAAGGCACCATGGTGCAGAAGGCCATTCAAGAGGGGGGACCAAAAAGACAAGTAGTTGTTATAGGGGATTCTATAATTAGGGGGACAGATAGTATCCTTTGCAAGCCAGATTGGGAGTCTTGCATGGCATGTTGCCTGCCCGGTGCCAGGGTGCAGGACATCTCTGACCGGCTTGAAACGATATTGGAGCGGGAGGGGGAGGATTCAGTTGTTGCGGTCCATGTTGGAACTAACAACATAGGCAAAGCTAGGGTGGAGGACCTGTTTGGGGATAATCAAGCACTAGGAAGGAAATTGAAGTACAGGTCCTCAGGGGTCATAATCTCCGGATTACTGCCCGAGCCACGTGCCAATTGGCATAGGGATAAGAAAATTAGGGAAGTAAACACGTGGCTAAGGGATTGGTGTGGGAAAGAGGGATTCCACTTCATGGGGCATTGGCATCAGTTTTGGAACCTGGGGGATCTGTACCGTTGGGACAGTCTCCACCTGAACCGATCAGGTACCAATGTTCTAGCGAAGAGGATAAATAGGGTGGTCAGTAGGACTTTAAACTTCTGAGTTGGGGGGGAAGGGAAAGTGAAAGCGACAGGGAGTATGGAGTTAAATGGAAAGATAATACCGTGGGCGGCACGGTGGCACAATGGTTAGCACTGCTGCCCCACAGCGCCAGAGACCCGGGTTCAATTCCCACCTCAGGCGACTTTCTGTGGGTTGTCCAGTTTCTTCCCACAATCCAAAAAATGTTAGGTGAATTGGCCATGATAAATTGTCCGTAGTGTTAGGTGAAGGGGTAAATATAGGGGAATGAGTCTGGGTGGGTTGCGCTTCGGTGTGGACTTGTTGGGCTGAAGTAAGTAATCTAATAAGCAGCAGGATAGCATTTGTGCAGGTGGATTTAAACTTGAGGCAGACTGGGAATGCAGCAAAAAGGAAGGATAACTTAGGACATCTTATGACTTCCAATATCTCTAAAGATTAGAAAGTTAGCATTAAGGCACTTTACCTGAATGCTTGTAGCAAAGCATTCGTAACAAAGCAGATGAACTAGTGGCGCAGATCATCGTGAATGATTATGATGTGGTAGGCATCACAGAGACGTGGTTGCAGGGGGGTCAGGACTGGCAGTTAAACATCCAAGGATTTTCAACAAAAAGACAGAAAGGCGGGCAGAGGGGGCGGGGTTGCCTTGTTAGTTAAGAACAAAATTAAATCTATGGCACTGAATGACATCGCGTCGGATGATATGGAGTCTATGTGGGTGGAATTGAGGAACCACAAAGGCAATAAAACCATAATGGGAATTATGTACAGACCTCCTAACAGTGGTCAGGACCAGGGGAGTAACATGTACCGGGAAATAGAGAAGGCATGTCAGAAAGGCATGGTCACGGTGATCATGGGAGACTTCAATATGCAGGTGGACTGGGTAAATAATGTTGCCAGTGGATCCAAAGAAAGGGAATTCATGGAATGCTTACAGGATGGCTTTTTGGAACAGCTTGTCATGGAGTCCACAAGAGAGCAGGCTATTCTGGACATAGTGCTATGTCATGAACCAGACTTTATAAAAAATCTTAAAGTAAAGGAACACTTAGGAAGCAGCAATCATAATATGGTAGAGTTCAGTCTGCAGTTTGAAAGAGAGAAGGCAAAATCGGATGTAATGGTGTTACAGTTAAATAAAGGTAATTATGAGGGCATGAGAGAGGAACTGACGAAAATAGACTGGAAGCAGAGCCTCACGGGGAAGGCAGTAGAACAAAAATGGCAGAAGTTTGTGGGTATAATTGAGGATACTGTACAGAGGTTCATCCCCAAGAAAAGAGATTATCCGGGGAGGGATTAGACAGTCATGGCTGACAAAGGAAGTCAGGAAATGTATTAAAGAAAAAGAGAGATCCTATAAATTGGCCAAGAGCAGTGGGAAATCAGAAGATTAGGAAGGCTACAAAAACAAACAGAGGATAACAGAGAGAGAAATAAGAAAGGAGAGGATCAAATATGAAGGTAGGCTAGCCAGTAATATTAGAAATGATAGTAAAAGTTTCTTTCAATACATAAGAAACAAACAACAGGCAAAAGTAGACATTGGGCCACTTCAAACTGATGCTGAAAGCCTAGTGATGGGAGATAAGGAAATAGCAGAAGAACTTAACAAGAACTTTGTGTCAGTCTTCACAGTGGAAGACATGAGTAATATCCCAACAATTAAAGGGAGTCAGGGGGCTGAGTTGAGTATGGTTGCCATTACAAAAGGGAAAAGTGCTAGAAAAGCTAAAACGTCTTAAAATTGGTAAATCTCCTGGCCCCGATGGGCTACATGCTAGAGTTCTGAGGGAGGTGGCTGAGGAAATAGCGGAGGCGTTCGTTGAGATCTTTCAAAAGTCACTGGAGTCAGGGAAAGTCCCGGGTGATTGGAACTTCGCTGTTGTAACCCCCTTGTTCAAGAAAGGATCAAGACAAAAGATGGAAAATTATAGGCCAATTAGTCTAACCTCGGGTGTTGGTAAAATTCTAGAATCCATCATTAAGAATGAGGTTTCTAAATTCTTGGAAGAGCAGGGTTGGATTAGAACAAGTCAACATGGATTTAGGAAGGGGAGGTTGTGCCTGACAAATCTGTTGGAATTCTTTGAAGAGGTGACAAGTAGGTTAGACCAGGGAAACCCAGTGGATATGGTATATCTAGACTTCCAAAAGGCCTTTGATAAGGTGCCACACAGAAGGCTGCTGAGCAAGGTGAGGGCCCATGGTGTTCAAGGTGATTGAGGATTGGCTGTCTGACAGAAGGCAGAGAGTTAGGATAAAAGGTTCTTTTTCGGAATGGTGACAAGCAGAGTCCCGCAGGGTTCACTGTTGGGGTCGCAGCTGTTCACATTATATATTAATGATCTGGATGAAGGGACTGGGGGCATTCTAGTGAAGTTTGCCGATGATGCGAAGTTAGGTGGACAGGCAGGTAGTACTGAGGAAATGGGGAAGCTGCAGAAGGATCTAGGCAGTTTGGGAGAGTGGTCCAGGAAATGGCTGATGGAATTCAATGTGAGCAAATGCGAGGTCTTGCACTTTGGAAAAAAGAATACAAGCATGGACTACTTTCTAAACGATGAGAAAATTCATAAAGCCAAAGTACAAACGGATTTGGGAGTGCTAGTCAAGGATTCTCTGAAGATAAACATGCAGGTTGAGTTCATGATTAAGAAAGTGAATGCAATGTTGTCATTTATCGCAAGAGGGTTGGAATTTAAAAGCACTGTTGTGCTACTGAGACTTTATAAAGCTCTGGTTAGGCCCCATTTGGAGTACTGTGTCCAGTTTTGGTCCCCACACCTCAGCAAGGACATACTGGCACTGGAGCGTGTCCAGCGGAGATTCACACGGATGATCCCTGGAATGGTAGGTCTAACATACGAGGAATGGCTGAGGATCCTGGGATTGTATTCATTGGAGTTTAGAAGATTAAGGGGGGATCTAATAGAAGCTTACAAGATAATACATGGCTTGGAAAGGGTGAACATTAGGAAATTGTTTCCATTAGGCGAGGAGACTAGGACCTGTGGACACAGCCTTAGAATTAGAGGGGGTAAATTCAGAACGGAAATGCTGAGACATTTTTTCAGCCAGAGAGTGGTGGGCCTGTGGAATTCATTGCCGCAGAGTGCAGTGGAGACCAAGACACTAAATGTCTTCAAGGCAGAAATTGATAAACTCTTGATGTCACAAGGAATTAAGGGCTACGGGGAGAATGCGGGTAAGTGGAGTTAAAATGCCCATCAGCCATGATTGAATGGTGGAGTGGACGCGATGGGCCGAATGGCCTTACTTCCACTCCTATGTCTTATCTTATGGTCATTGGTGGTGGGAGAGGGTTGCTTTTCAGACTGGAGGCCTGTGACCAGTGGTGTGCCACAAGGATCAGTGCTGGGTCCACTGCTTTTTGTCAATTATGTAAGTAATTTTGATGTGAATGTAGGAGGTATAATTAGTAAATTTGCAGATGACACCAAAGTTGGAGGTGTACTGGACAGTGAAGAAGGTACCTCAGACCCGTAAGTGTTCAAGGTTTGTGCGAAGATTTGTAGCTCGGGTGCTCGTTGTTGTGGTTCTGTTCGCCGAGCTGGAAGTTTTTGTTGCAAACGTTTCGTCCCCTGGCTAGGCGACATCATCAGTGCTCTGGAGCCTCCTGCGAAGCGCTTCTTTGATGTTTCTTCCGGTATTTATAGTGGTCTGTCCTTGCCGCTTCCGGGTGTCAGTCTCAGCTGTCCGCTGTAGTGGTTGGTATATTGGGTCCAGGTCGATGTGTTTGTTGATGGAGTTTGTGGATGAATGCCATGCCTCTAGGAATTCCCTGGCTGTTCTCTGTCTGGCTTGCCCTATGATAGTAGTGTTTTCCCAGTTGAATTCATGTTGCTTGTTGTCTGAGTATGTGGCTACTAGGGATAGCTGGTCGTGTCGTTTCGTGGCTAGTTGATGTTCATGTATGCGGATTGTTAGCTGTCTTCCTGTTTGTCCTATATAGTGTTTTTAGTGTTTTGTGAACATCAACTAGCCACGAAACGACACGACCAGCTATCCCTAGTAGCCACACACTCAGACAACAAGCAACATGAATTCGACTGGGAAAACACCACTGTCATAGGGCAAGCCAGACAGAGAACAGCCAGGGAATTCCTAGAGGCATGGCATTCATCCACAAACTCCATCAACAAACACATCGACCTGGACCCAATATACCAAGCACTACAGCGGACAGCTGAAACTGACACCCGGAAGCGGCAAGGACAGACCACTATAAATACCGGAAGAAACATCAAAGAAGCGCTTCGCAGGAGGCTCCAGAGCACTGATGATGTCGCCTAGCCAGGGGACGAAACGTTTGCAACAAAAACTTCCAGCTCGGCGAACAGAACCACAACAAGGTACCTCAGAGTATAATAGGATCAGAATACCAGTGGGGCTGAGGAGTGACAGATGGAGTTTAATTTAGATAAATGTGAAGTTCTGCATTTTGGAAAGGCAAATCAGAGCAGGATTTATACACTTAATGGTAAGGTCCTGGGGATTGTTGCTGAAAAAGAGCACTTGGTGTGCAAGTACATTGTTCCTTGAAAGTGTAGTTACAGGTGGCTAGGACAGTGAAGAAGGCGTTTGATATGTTTGCCTTTATTGATCAGTGCATTGAATATACAAGCTGGGAGGTCAAGTTGCAGGTGTACACGATATTGGTTCAGCCAATTTTGGAATACTGTCTTCGGTTCTGGTCTCCCTCCAATAGGAGGAATGTTGTGAAGTTTGAAAGGATTCACAAAATATTCACAAGTATGTTGGTAGGATTGGGGGATTTGGTTTAAAGGGAGATGCTGAAAAGGCTGGGGTTGTTTTCCCTGGAGTGTCGGAGGCTAAAGAGTAACCTTATAGAGATTTGTAAAATCATGAATAAATAGATAAGGTATTTTCCCTGGTTTGGAGGAGTCCGAATCTAGAGGGTATTGGTCTAAAGGGAAAGGGACCTAAGGGGCAGCATTTAACATAGAGGGTGGTGCATGTATGGAATGAGCTGCCAGCGTTCCAACATTTAAAAGGCATCTGGGTGGGTATATGAATAGGAAGAATTTAGAGGGATATGGGCCAAATGCTGGCGAATGGAACAAGATTAATTTAGGATGTGTGGTCGGCATGGACGAGTTGCGCTGAAAGGTCTGTTTCCATGCTGTACATCTCTGTGACTCTAAGTGACTCCAGAGATTGGAGATGCATTGGATGTAATTTTCCATAATTTCATGGATTCTGGAAAGGTCCAAGCAGATTGGAATATAACTCCTCTATTCCAGAAAACATGAAACTACAGGCCAATCCCAAAGATCAGTCAAGCTGTTGCTGTAGGCATTATCAGTAAGACAGATTCTATTAAAATAACTGTAGCCTAGATATGACAGATCACCAGAGGTTGCAATGCAATGCCATACTATCAGAAGGGAGTTGCACTTGATATCCTCAACTGTTGACCATTTGCAGTTTTGTAGTCAAATGTGGACAAGGAAAGCATCTGAAGATTACTACCTGCACCCATCTCCTCAGCTAATGAATCAGTTCTCCTCCATATTTGGTACAACCTGAATTATGCACTAAGGACGGCAAGACTGCAGACTTGTGTTTACACTGTCATTTTGCAGGATTACGAGGGTTTGTTATGTTTTGAGATAACCTTGTAGCTTTAATGGAAATGCAAATAATTCCATTAATGTTTAGAAAATGCCTTTTTTGTTGCACCTGGATTGAAACACTACTGAGGAATGTTAAATATTGTTATCAAAGTCCGTGACTACCTGGGCAGGTCCACGCCCCCTACAACCCACCCTCCCATCCTGGCACCTTCCCCTGCCACCACAGGAACTGTAAAACCTACGCCCACACCTCCTCCCTCACCTCTATCCAAGGCCCTAAAGGAGCCTTCCACATCTATCAAAGTTTTACCTGCACATCCACTAATAACATTTATTGTATCCGTTGCTCCCGATGCGGTCTCCTCTACATTGGGGAGACTGGGCGCCTCCTAGCAGAGCGCTTTAGGGAACATCTCCGGGACACCCGCACCAATCAACCACACCGCCCCGTAGCCCAACATCTCAACTCCCTCTCCCACTCTGCCGAGGACATGGAGGTCCTGGGCCTCCTTCACCGTCGCTCCCTCACCACCAGACGCCTGGAGGAAGAATGCCTCATCTTCCACCTCGGAACACTTCAACCCCAGGGCATCAATGTGGACTTCAATAGTTTCCTCATTTCCCCTTCTCCCATCTCACCCTAGTTCCAAACTTCCAGTTCAGCACTGTCCCCATGACTTGTCCGGACTTGTCCTACCTGCCTATCTCCTTTTCCACCTATCCACTCTGCCCTCTCCTCCCTGACCTATCACCTTCATCCCCTCCCCCACTCACCTATTATACTCTATGCTACTTTCTCCCCATCCCCACCCTCCTCTAGCTTATCTCTCCACGCTTCAGGCTCTCTGCCTTTATTCCTGATGAAGGGCTTTTGCCTGAAACGTCGATTTCGCTGCTCCTTGGATGCTGCCTGAACTGCTGTGCTCTTCCAGCATCACTAATCCAGTACCTATACACCAGGCCACCAGAGGGCTGCTGCCCTGGGCTTGATATGTATGCTCAAACCGTCAGGGAATGTGTAAGTGCTAGATTCATTAGCCGTATCCACAGGTAGAGCAAAACATCACCCGTTCGCAATGCAATGCCATCCATGCTCTCAAAACCAATCACAACATTGTCATCACACCAGCAGATTGTCATTCAGAATAGAACAGATTACTGCAAGCAAGTGTACCGACAACGGAACAACTAGGAACACTACAGCCAACTACCGGCTGATCCGACCAAAGAGCACACCCGTGAACTAAACACATTGGCTTTGGATCCAGTCCTTCAGAGTTCCCTACGCGCCCTCATCCCACGTACTTCTCACGTAGGTGATTTCTACTGCCTTCCAAAGAAACACAAATTCAATACATTATCAGGCATGAGACTCTATATGAGAACCTCTCTGGCTATGTCGAAGGCATCTTGAAACCCATCGTACAGGAGATCCCTGGCTTCTGTCATGACACTACGGATTTCTTACAGAAACTCAGCACCTACAGACCAAACAAATTGGGAACATTCCTCATCATAATTGACGTTTTAGCACTCTACACCAGCATCCCCCACAATTACGAAATTGCGGCAATAGCCTCAGTACTCAACACCAACCACTGATAATCTTCGAATACCGTCCTACAACTCATCCACTTTATCCTCGATCACAACATTTTCATCTTTGACAACCAGTAGTTCATCCAGACACATGAAACAGCCATGGGGACCAAATTTGCACCCCAATATGCCGACATCTTCATGCATAGGGTTTGAACAAGACTTCTTCTCGACTCAGGACCTCTATTCAGGCAGAAAATGCATAAATGTGATTGGCAGTATGACATGAATGGATTTTTGCAGAGGACTGGGCCCTTAACTTTTTGTAATGTATCAATGACTTAGATGAAGGGAGTAAAGGCATTGTAGCTAATTTTGCAGACAAACCACAATAGATATGAATATTATGAAGAAATCCTGGTTGCCTACTGATATGGATAGATTGAATGAATAAGCAAAAGTCTGGCCGCAGGGAATATAATGTGAGAAATGTGAAATTGTTCACTTTGACATGATGAATGAAAAAACAGTATTATTAAAATGGATAATGACTGAGAATTCCAAGATTATAGAGTGTTCTATTGCATTTGTTACAAAACATTGGTATACAAATAAGTTGTGAGAAGGCAAAAAAAATGTATAAAAGACTTAAACACAAGGACATGAATGTGCAAAAATTTTGCAAATGGAGTATTAAATGGGAAAATGTGATTCACTTTAGAAGAGCAGGAAAGCGGCATATTATTAAACTGGTGAGAAACAACCACCAGGTGTACATGTAATCTGGTTCACTCACATGCAAATCACTTCTCTTTCTTCTAAACATAGGCTTAGCTTATTCATCTTTACTTCTTACAAAAAACCCTCACCTCTGAAATGAGCCAAGTGAACCTTCTCTGAATTGTTTTTGATACAATTACCTGTATAAAGTTTTATAATTAAGAAGATTATAGCTGCACACAGTACTCGAATTGTGGTGCCATGAATTGTGGTCTCATGTACTATAGTGGAATGATCCCTTTTAATTCAATTTGTCTTGCAATAGAAGACAGATTCCTATTTTGCCTTTGTTATTATTTGCTGTAACTCTATACTAGTTTTCTGTGATCCATGTACCAGGACCTAAAGTGTTCTGTACTGCCAACAGATTCAGAAAATGGACTTTTAGTCTTTGGTCTCTTCACTTACTGTATTTGCCTTTTAAGCAGTTCAGAGAAGGTTAGCAAGGCAGATTCTTGGGCCAAAGGGTTTGTCTTCTGAGGGAAGTTTGAGCCTATACATGTTGAAACAAAAATAAGCTGGACAGATGTTTTTATCAACAAGGAATTTAAAGATTATGGCAGGCAGCAAAGTGGATTGGAGGCCATGATCACATTAGTCATGATCTTATTTCATCTTTGTTTTGAACGAAATGTATCCCAGGTTGTTGCGTGAGGCAAGAGAAAAAATAGCAGGGTGCTTGCAAAAACTTTCAGTTCTATTTTGGGCAGAGGTGAGTTGCTGGAGGGCATCCAATGTGGTACCTTTATTCAAGAAGGGACCAAGGGATAAACTTGGAAACTACAGGCCAGGCAGTATAACCTTTGGGAAACTATTGGAAGCAACTATTGGAAAGACAGAATTATTCTGCATTTGGAGAGGCAGGGATTAATCAAGGGCAGACAGCATGGTTTTGTTAAGGGATGTCATGTCTGACCAGCTTGATTAAATGTTTTTGAAGAGGTGACCTGATGTATTGACAAGGGCATTGCTTTTGATGTTGTCTACTTGGATGTCTGCAATACTTTTGATAAGATCATACATGGGAAACTGATATAGGTGTTTTTTGACTGGAATTTCATGTCCAGTTGGTCCCACTGGGTCATTGTTGGAACCCATGTTGTTTGTGGCATATGTAAATGAGGACTTGAGGATTGATTCGTAAGTTCATAGATAATACAAAAGTTGGTAGGTCGTAAGCAGTGAGGAGGATATTCTTGAACTACAAGGAAAGAGAGAAAGAGAGATGGGCTAATCAGTGGCAAATAGAATTCAATGTGGAGACATGTGAAATACTTGGGCAAGACAAAAAGGAATACATGAAGAGCGGTAGGACCTTGGGAAGCACTGAGGATCAGAAGGACCTTGGTGTGCATGTGCACTGGTCTGTTAAAGGAAAAATGGATAAAGTGGTTACAAAGGCATATTAGCTGAGGCTTAGAACTTAAGAGCGGGGTGGGGGGGTGATGCTGAACTGTAAAACAAAACTAAATGGTGGCTAGGCCATAGAGAGTTGTCTGCAGTCTGGAATCCATATTGTCAGAGGGTGATGAGGAGATTGACCAGGTGTTCAGTGGGCAGGAGAGTTTCATGATGAAGAAAGATGGGACAGACTGGGCTTTACTTAGAGTTGAGAGACATGATTGAGACATATAAAATTATGAAGGGCATAGATAGCATAGACACAAAGAAAGCTTTCCTCCTGATAGAGCGATCAATAGATTTAAGATAAGGAGCAACAGCTTTCAAGTGAATGTGAGGAAAAACTTCTTCACCCTGAGGGTGGTAGCAATAAGGAACTCACTGCATCTAAACCGTGATAACATTCAAGCAATATTTAACATGTATTTGCGATATCAAGGTATACAAGGCTATGATCCAAGCGCTGGAAAATGAGATTAGAATAGTTAGGTGCTTGTTTTTGACTAATGTATATGTTTTATGCTGAAGGGCCGTTTTCTGTGCTATAGATCCCTATGACTCTATAGGAAGCCAAAAGCAGGCTCAATGGATCAGGTTGCTTGCTCTTTCTATTTTAATTATCTTTATGTGCTTCATTTTTTTTTATCACTGACTTATTTTTTATATAATATATTTTTCTTAAGAAAGAATATATTTTTAAATATTACAACAAATGCAAAACAATGCAATTCAAAACAGTACAAAACTAAACCCAAATAATAAAACAAAATCCCCAACTACCCTCCTATACGAACGTATAAACATATATAGAGAAGTATAAAATTTGAAAAAAACCTAAACTAGCTATTTAACTAACTAAATAAATACCTAACAACAAACAAATAAATAGTAATAAGTCAGCCCAGCCAAACAAAACACTCATACATTCACAGTTCCTCCTCCTTGGATATTGGACTCATGAAACACAATTGTTATGGCTATATAAAATCCCTTGTTAGTGTGGCAGATAAGTCTGTGTCCAGGTATTTCAAAAAGGGTTGCCATGTCTTTTAAAAATCCTCAGTTTTGTGGTGTACCATATTTGTGAGAAAATCCAGGGGAATATGCTCCATAACAATCTTCCGCCAGCCTAGCAAGATATTCTTCCTTGCACAGAATGTAAGAATATTGAAAAGTTTTGCTTTATGCGAGTGTGCAGAAAATACAATGGGTAGGCCCAAAAGGAGCGAAATAGGGTCCTTCTCCATCCCTACACCTAAAATCCTCTCCATTGCACCCACCACAGCGCTCCAATATGTTTGAAACCTGTCACAAGACCAAAGACAATGGGTAAGAGTACCCGTACAGACCTTGCACTTGGGGCATGCTGAAGATACCCCTGGTTTAAATTTTGACAAACGGTCTGGGGCTAAGTGGACTCTGTGGAGAATCTTCAACTGTAAAGCATGGGTCCTATTGCAAATTGATATCTTCCTTGCATTCTCCCAAATATCCTCCCATGCCTCTGAAGAAACTTCAGCATCCAGCTCTCTTTCCCACATCTTGCAGAGTCAATCATCTGAGGTGGCACCCCCAATTGGTGATATATAGAGTACTGTACTCTTAGCCCTTAGTACCCCTCTTTCCATGTCAGATTTGTAGGGATCAGTCAAAAGTATGGTCTTTTTTTGAACAAAATCCCTACCTTGAAAAAAACGAAAGAGGTCTCTATTAGGTAACTCGTACTTCCGTACTAACTGATCGAAGGACAAAATTACATCTCCCTCAAATAAGTCACCCATGCAAGATATACCCCTAGCTGCCCACCGTTCAAATCCTGAATCTATCGTACCTGGTTGAAAACTCGGCACACCCACTAAAGGTGTAAACAAAGATGTTTTGCCAATATTACCTTCCCTCTGCCGAATTGCCCTCTATGCTTTAACAGTATAGATGACTATTGGGTTATGGCAATATTCCCTAACTGTCCTCACCTTGTCCAAAAACAGCAAACTGGTAAGGGGGCACCTTGCCTGGGAGACTTCGATATCTAGCCATATTGAAAGAGGGTCCCCACAAACCCAATCACTTACGTAGGTCAAAAGCGAGCTTAATTGGTAATTTTTAATGTCTGGAAGGTCTACTCCCCCCAATCTGTGAGGCAACTGCAGTTTGGCTAATTTAATGAGGGGCTTTCGTAAGACCACCCATAGGCATAGCCTCTGATTTAGCAAAATTAATCTTATACCCTGAAAAAGCGTCAAACGCGTGAATGCATTGTATCAGGCAAGGCACTGAAACTGCTGGATTTGTCAAGAAAATTAGAACATCGTCTGCATACAGCGAGATCTTATGTAATTTTGACCCCACTTCTGGAGCTGATATCTTGAGATCCCCACAAATGGCCTCTGCCAACGGTTCAATCACCAAAGTAAAAAGTAATGGTGAAAGGGGACAGCCCTGCCGGCTGTCCCTAGAAATATTAAAATTGCTTGATCGAACCCTGTTGGTAATGACCGTAGTGAGAGGTACACGTAGAGAACCTTTACCCATCTTATGAAAACTTTGCCCAGACCCAACCGGTCTAGAGTATAGAAAAGGTACGGCCACTCAACTCCGTCAAATGCCTTCTCTGCATCTCAAGAAATCACCAATTTCTGTATTGACTGCTGTTGGCATGCTTGAATTACGTTTAGCAGCCTCCTAACGTTATTGGAGGATCTGCGACCCTTTATGAAGCCCGTCTGATCCTCTTTAATAGTAGAAGGTAACACAGTCTCCAGCCTTAACGCAAGAGCCTGAGAAAGGATCTTAAAGTCCACATTTAAGAGCGAGATGGGCCTGTATGAAGCACATTCTTCCGGATCCTTCCCTTTTTTAAGGATAAGTGAAATATTGGCCTCTCTCAGAGATGGTGGGAGACAAACATGACTGTATGAATCATTAATCATATTTAGCATCGGACCTGACAGTATACTTATAAATTCCTTATAGAATTCACTGAAGTCCATCAGGACCAGGTGTCTTCCCACTCTGAAGCTGCCTCACAGCTTCCTGCACTTCTTGCTCTGATAGTGGGGCATTGAGAAAAGACTGTTGTTCGGGAGTCACACCCGGGAGCTTCAGATCTCTAAAAAAGGATTCCAATTTGGCCTGCCCCTCCTCACGATTCTCAGACTGATATAATTTAGAGTAGAATCTCTGGAACGCCACATTAATGTTTTTAGATTCACATGTTAGGTTCCCAGACCCTTCCCTAATCACTGTAATGGTTTGTGGGGCACTTCTCTTCCTGGCAAGGTATGCTAAGTATTTGCCTGGCTTGTCACCATGCTTGTATAACCTTTGCTTTGCAAAAGCCAGCTCCTTCTTTGCTGTCTGCGTGAGCACGGAATTTAGTGTAGACCACAGTGCCGTAATCCTCTGTAGTTTGACCAACGAGGGTCTGTCAAAATAGGCCTTCTCGGCTGCCTTCAACCGTGCTTCAAGCAGACGTTGCTGCTCACCCTTCTGCCGCTTCCTACTTGTGGAATATGAAATAACTAACCTTCTGGCATAAGCTTTGGCAGTTTCCCAGAGAACAGATGAGCTATCAACCGAGCCTATGTTGATGTCTAGGAATGCCCAAAATTCCTTAGCGAAATACTCCACAAACTTACTGTCCATGAGAATAAAGGGGTCCATTCACCAGTACCTTGAATCCACTGTAATATCCTTAATCTTAACCATGAGGTACACAGAGATGGCAGTATTATCAATTGTACAGGATGCCACCAGATCCAGGGTTACCGCAGGGGTCAGAAAAAAATCAATCCTCGTGTGACATCCGTGCGGATTGGAGAAAAACGTGGAATCCCTACCTGTAGGGTGGAGACACCTCCAGACGTCCACCAATCCTAATTCCCCACACAAACCCAATAACTGTTTAGTTGGTGCAGAGGGTATCGAGGGACCTTTAGGCAACCTGTCTACTGTGGGGTCCATGAGGCAGTTAAAATCTCCCCTTATAGTGATGTGCCGAGACTTGAGACTTATCAGTTTAGGAAAAGCATCTACCAAGAATTTAAGAGGATGAGCTGGGGGACAATAAACATTTGAAATGCTATATTCTTCCCCATTTATCAAGGCTTTAAGAATTACAAACCTCCTGTATGTGTCTTTAACACATTCCAACAATTTAAATGAGAGATTTTTCCTAACCAGTATAGCCACTCCCCTACTTCTGGTATTAAATGATGAAAAATAAACTTGGTCAAAGCCATTCTGCTGTAATTTCAGATGCTCCTTGTCATCCATATGTGTCTCCTGTAACAAAGCAATATCCACCTTCTCCTTTCTAAGACTCAAGAGTACCTTCTTCCTCTTAATTGGTGAGTGACTTCCCTTGATATACCAGGTACACCATTTAATCAAACTATTAGCCATAGTCTTCTGCAATTACATTTAAATTCCAGAGAGGAGGAACCCGCACCACAAATTGCTGAGTCTTAGTGTCGCATGATCCACCAAATATAAAAACTACATAAGCTACAACCACAACATTTAACAAACATACAAAATTATTAAAAATAAAAAACAACTAAAAACAGAAAACAAACCAACATATAAAGAGCCAATAGCGCTGAGTAGGGGAACTCACCCCCCTGCCCGGAAGGGGCAACTACCCGTCCCGAACTGCCCATAAATAGGCATCTAACCATCTTAACCACCTTCACTTCTCCCAGCTAGAGCCGCATCACAAGCACAAGCTAAAAAGAATAAACACCCCATAGAATATCAATATGAATAAAAATACATTATTTTATTATAGAAAAGGGGGAATAAATATCCCACCCATCCTTTGGTATGTCCTAACTTAGAAATTTAAAATGTACATCTTAACCACTGCCAGACGTAGTTTGAACCAAATTATTATCAATAGAGGTTAAAAAAAGGGGAAAAACAAAGCTCCAACCGGATTTCCTCCATTTCTTTTACAGAATGATAAACGCATACCCAAGCAACAATATTTATACATACTACAGTTGTTTAACTTAGGTTAGTTTGTCCACAAAGTTTCTTGCCTTCCCTGATGTGTCAAAGAGATGCATGGATTCATCTAAGGTGATCTGAAGCACTGCTGGATATCTCGGGGAGTACTGAATCCCAAGCTCCTTCAATCTTCTCTTGACACCATCATATACTTTTCGTTCCTGGATCACCGCCACTGAAAAGTCCTGAAAAAACATGATCTTAGACCCCTCGTAAATTAGGGCCTTTGGATCCTTCCCCTGGAGTCTGGAAGCCTCCATGACTCTCTCCTTATCCTGGTAATGATGGAACCGCACCAGGAAAGGATGAGGGCGTTGACCCAGACCCGACCTCCGCGCTGCGACCCGGTGAGCTCTCGCTATCTTCAATCCTCTCATGCCAGTCTCCAAGTCAAGGAATTTCGGAAGCCAATCTTCAACAAATTCCGCAGGCCGCTCACCTTCCTTACCCTTGGGCAGCCCGATGATCCGAATGATTTTTCTCCTGCCCCTGTTTTCAAGATCATTCACATGGTCACGCAAATTACGTCTTCAGGGCTTGGATCTCTTCCCTGAATGAACTGGCATCAGCTTCCACCACTGTGACCCTGTGCTCCACCTCATCCGTCCTCTTCTCCAGGTCTCCCAGCTGCTGCTCATGCTTCTGCAGCATGAGAGAGACTGGAGCCAGCTTATCTTTAATCTGTTTCCCCAACATCTCGTGAGGTTTTGAGAGCTGGTTCACCAGGTCCTGGAGAGTAATCTGCTCTGAGGCTGCTGCAGGCTGAGCTGCAGGCCCGGCCTCAGATGCTCCTCCTCCCTTTTTAGGCATTTCTGGACAGCTGAAAATACAGATAAGTCAATTTTTAAATGTTTCTTCGGGTTCCACAATCTTTCCAACACCCCAAGAAATCCTGATGACCTGGGTTGGGTGGGTTAAAGGACAGTCCTGTTCCTGCTGCAATGCGAAGCTCTGCAGTATGATCTTCTCAGATCACCTCGACTTTTTTTATCTAACAAAGAAAAACTGACCTTATCTTGAGTATTTCAGTATGTGGCTATTTTATCATTCCACAAATGTCACTTTCCCTCTACTACATATAGAGTCATAGAGATGTACAGCATTGAAACATACCCTTCAGTCCAGCCCATCCATGCCGACCAGATATCCCAATCCAATCTAGTCCCACCTACCAGCACTTGGCCATATCCCTCCAACCCTTCCTATTCATATGCCCATCCGAATGCTTCTTAAATGTTGCAATTGTACCAGCCTCCATTACTTCCTCTGGCAGCTCATTCCATACTCGTACCACCCTCTGTGTGAAAAGTTGCCCCTTAGGTCTCTTTTATATCTTCCCCCCCCCCCCCCCCCCCCACCCTAAACCTATGCCCCCTAGTTCTGGACTCCCTGACCCCAGGGAAAAGACTTTGCCTATTTACGCTATCCATGCCCCTCATAATTTTGTAAACCTCTATAAGGTCACCCCTCAGCCTCCAACTCTCCAGGGAAAACAGCCCCAGACTGTTCAACTTCTCCCTGTAGCTCAAATCCTCCAACCCTGGCAACATCCTTGTAAGCCTTTTCTGAATCCTTTCAAGTTTCACAACATCTTTCCGATAGGAAGGAGACCAGAATTGCATGCAATATTCCAACAGTGGCCTGTACAGCTGCAACATGACCTCCCAACTCCTGTACTCAATACTCTGACCAATAAAAAAAAGCATTCCATACGCCTTCTTCACTACTCTATCTCCCTGCGATTCCACTTTCAAGGAGCTATGAACCTGCACTCCGAGTTCTCTTTGTTCAGTAACACTCCCTAGGACCTTACCATTAAGTGTATAAGTTCTGCTAGGGTTTGCTTTCCCAAAATGCAGCACCTCACCTTTATCTGAATTAAACTCCCATCTGCCACTTCTCAGCCCATTGGCCCATCTGATTAAGATCCTATGCAAAATGATTTCTGATGTGCATCCTGGTAGTGAAAGTTAAAATATTAAATGATCTTCTGGGGATCCAAGATGGCGGCGACCCAGCAAGACTGAGTCCACAGTGCTCTACCCAAAACTTGGGCAAAGTGGGCTATCCACCCCCACCACACTCACTAAACCATTTATAATAGTTGTTAACCTTAAATAGTTACCTATTAGTACATTTAAATAGTCTAATACTAGCTGGAAAATGAGTAAAGGGAAGGGAACAGGCGGCTCTAAGAAAGCAGGGACCCCTCCCCCACCCTCTCCCTCTTCAGCTGCAACAAAGGTGTCTTCAGCTACTTCAGGAGATTTACCAATGAAGATGAGCTTTGAGGAGATGTTTGCCAGGTGGGAGGCGAAGATTGATGCTTTTATCGATGAGTCTCGGCAGAGCAGAGAAGCACTATCAGCCGAGCTGCAGAAGCAGGGCAGAGACATTCAGGAACTGGAGTGCCGAGTCAGAGAGGTGGAGTCGAAGGCCGCAGCCTCAGAGACTGTGATAAAATCGGCAGCCGACCACATCCGTTTTCTCGAGAATCGAGTCCAGAACCTAGAAAACCACATTGATGACCTCGAAAATCGATGTCGTAGAAAAAATATTCGGTTGTTGGGCCTGCCCGAGCAGGAAGAGGGAGGTCAGCTGACAGTATTCTTAGAGCATTGGCTGCCACAACTTTTAAATCTGCATAATGGATCAGGCCAGGTAAGGGTAGATTGGGCCTACCGGGTCACAGTACGTGGGCTCGGCTCAACCCAGCGCCCACGCCCGGTCCTGTTCCAGCTGCAGAGCTATAGGGAGAGGCAGATGCTCCTGGAAGCCTCAAGAAATCTGGGAAAAGATCCCCAAGCTATGACCCACAAAGGATCCAGGATCATGCTGTTCCAGGACTTCTCCCCAGCTTTGGTCCGAAAGAGGAAGGCATTCGATGAGGCGAAGAAGCGTTTAAGGGACTTAAATATTCAGTACTCCTTACGATATCCAGCGACGCTATGCCTTAGCCACGAAGGATCCATATATAACTTCGGATCACCGGAGAAGGCTAAGGAATTCTTGGACTCTCTCAAATAAACTGTAAGAGATTGTGGACGCTGGTCTGCCTTTCCCATTATTTTGGTTTACATCCCTTCATCTTTTCTTATCTTTCCCCCTATGTGTGTATGTGTGGATATATATATGTTGGGGCGTTTGGTTAATGTTGATGGGGAGAGGTGGTTACCTTATTCTATTTTACTTCTGTTTTTTAGGAGCGGGGTTGTTTTTCTTTCCCCTGTTATTTTGTGGTATTATATTTAAGTATTACATGTTGAGATTGTAATCTTATAGTTATATATGGTATTAATATTCCCAAATATATTTAGATGTGGGTGTGGGTGGGGGTGGGGTGTTCACTGTTAACTCTAGCTTTATATTATATTTGAATTCTCCTCATTTTGTTGAGGAACACCTGGGTCAAGGGTGGGGCACTGGTTGGAAGAGGGTGAGATGGACTGTGGGAGAGGAAGTGATGCTCCCTGGGAACAAGGGAGAAAATCTCCAATTCGGAATGTTTTATATCTTTTATACTTAGAAAGAGTTTTTTGTTATATTGTTTTGAGTGTATCAGAGAGTCTTTACTTTTGTAAATCTTGTATGCTCCATGCTCGGGATGTTCTAGATAGGGTTTCCCCTCCCGAGGGGTCTCGGATCTGTCCAGATGATTATGGCTGAACAGTCGGTTAAGTGGTGCACCTGGAATGTCAGGGGGAGTAATTCGCCAGTTAAAAGGAAGAAAATATTATCAAATCTTAAGAAGGAGAGAGTTGATATAGCTCTCCTATAGGAGACACACCTGTCGGATAAAGAACACTTAAAATTACGACAGGGCGGATTTGATCAGGCCTTTTTTTCCTCTTTTAATTCAAAAAGCAGGGGAGTCGTTATCCTTGTCCGGAAGAACTTCCCTTTGAAAATTCTAAATCAGATAAAAGACGAATCTGGACGATATATTTTGATTAAAGCCCTCATAAATGGAGAGGAATATGGGATCTTAAATGTGTACTGCCCCCCGGCACACCCCTTTAAATTCATAACGGAAGCTTTTTCAAAACTGATGGCCTTTGGTGCCCGTCATACAATTATAGGGGGAGACTTTAATTGTATTATGGATCCGGAAATAGACAGGATTCCCAAGAGTGCCGCTGGAGTATCTCCCAGATCTAGACAACCGGCGGACCTGAATAAAGAATTAGGATTGGTAGATGTATGGAGATGTCTCCATCCACAGGGTAGAGATTTTTCTTTCTACTCTAATCCACATAAATGTCACACAAGAATTGATATGTTTTTTGCCCCATCGATTTTTCTAAATTCTATAGCAACCTGTAAAATAGGTACTATAGCAATCTCTGACCATGCAGCTGTATACATGGAAACTAAGGTAAAGAACATTGGGACATCCGCTCGGCATTGGCGTATGGACCCCTTCCTGATAAAAGATAGCAAATTTTTAAAGTACTTCTCCCAAGAACTTAAAACTTTTTTAGAAATTAATACTGGTACGGCTAGCAATCCGTCAATGATGTGGGAGACCATCAAAGCTTATGCACGAGGTTTGATCATCTCCTATTCAGCGACCCAGAGGAAAATGAAGGGAGAGCAACAGCGTCTGCTCGAAGCTCGCCTAAAAGCAGCAGAAACAGCATACGCTGGTAGACCTTCTATCACAAAATTGCAGAGGATTACAGCTCTTAGGACAGCTTTAAACACCGCGCTTACTCAAACAGCTAAAAGGGAAATATTATTTGCGAAACAAAGATTATATGAATATGGCGACAAACCGGGTAGATACTTAGCATTTCTTGCAAAGAAAAAGAAAGCCCCTCAAACTATTCCGACCATCAAGGAAAGTACAGGTACCCTGACTCATGATCATAAAAAGATCAATGCGACCTTTAAAGAATTTTATTCTGAACTATATAGATCGCAGGATTGTGAAGATAGGATTAGGAGGATGCAGTCATTTTTTAAAAATTTGACCTTCCCGGGCCTGACTCCGGAACAGGTGTCGGCCCTAAATACCCCTTTAACAGTCCAAGAAATACTTGAGGCAATTAGGCAACTTCAGAGCGGAAAAGCACCGGGCCCGGATGGTTTTCAAGCTGAATTCTATAAAGAATTTACAGGAATATTGGTTGACCCACTTATGGATATGTATAATTTTGCGCATAGTCAGGTCTGTCTCCCGCCCACGCTGAAAGAAGCAAATATTTCTCTTATCCTCAAAAAAGGAAAAGACCCAGAAGATTGTGCATCTTACAGACCAATATCCTTACTAAATGTAGACTTTAAAATTCTCTCAAAAATGTTAGCACTAAGACTAGAAAGGGTACTGCCATATATTATAAAGGAGGACCAGACGGGATTTATTAAGGGCCGCAGATCATCCAATAATATCAGAAGGGTCTTGAATATGATCCAAGCCTGTCATCAGGGAAAGATACCAGGAGTAGTAATTTCATTGGATGCGGAAAAGGCATTTGATAGGGTTGAATGGTCATATTTATTTTACACATTGGAAAGGTTTGGCGTTGGACAGGTGTTAACCAAATGGGTTTCAACATTGTATAATGACCCCAAAGCAGCTGTTATTACTAATGGGTTAAGATCGGATGGCTTCAGTGTGGGTAGGGGCTGCCGTCAAGGATGTCCTCTCTCACCATTGTTGTTTACACTGATAATCGAACCATTAGCAGAAGCCATCCGGACTGATCCTAATATAACGGCCCCGAGGATTGGTACAGGTAAACACAAAATTACCCTCTATGCAGATGACGTTCTCTTATTCCTCAGTAATCCTTTAATGTCAGTGCCTCGTTTAATTCAAGTTATTAATACATTTAGTGCATTCTCAGGCTATAAGATTAATTTTTCAAAATCGGAAGCCATGCCAATGGGTGGTCTGGCTATGATACCCCACTTAATGGACGGATCCCCTTTTCCTTTCCGTTGGTCCCTGGAGGGCTTCTTATATTTAGGTATTTTTATCACACCAGTATTTGATCAGCTGTATAGGGCTAATTTTGTACAATTAATGGAAAGGATATGGCAGGACCTCCAGCGATGGAGAGACCTTCCGACTTCCTGGCTAGGGAGAATAGCATTAATTAAAATGAATGTTCTGCCCCGTCTCTTATATCCTATGAGAATGCTCCCGCTGATGCTGCCAAGGCTAGCCCTACGTAAATTATATGGCTGGTTGGGCTCCTTTATTTGGAACCATAGACGGCCCCTTATTAAGCTGAAGAAGCTACAGCTTCCACAGGCAAGGGGAGGACTGGACTTCCCAGACTTTAGGAAATATCAGTTAAGCTCCCTACTAAGTTACATAGCTGATTGGGTTTCATCTGATCCACAATCAATTTGGCTGGATATCGAAGCCTCCCAAGTAAAATACCCACTTATTAACCTTTTATTTTCAGATAAGAGGAAAATCATTACAGACCACTGTAAAAATCCCATAATATTAAACACAATTAAGGCCTGGAATATAATGCGGCAAAATGAGGGTAACTCACATAAAACATCCCCCCATGCACCAATAGTAGGCGCATGGGGATTCCAACCGGGGATTACAGATGCCACCTTTAAACTCTGGAGATCCAGGGGCATCTCATGCTTAGGGGACCTATTTAAAGATGGGATCCTGATGTCCTTTGAGCAGCTGTGTCTGAAATTCGGAATACCTAATGGGGATCTCTTTCGGTACTTCCAAGTTCGAGATTATATACAGAGGAAGACTACGTTAATAGATAGTCTTTATAAATCAGACAGAGAACGTAATGTCTTACGACCAGCGGGGGCATCCTCCGTTAGTACTATATACCATTTGCTACATGATGGAGTCTCAGGAGACATGGATGACCTGCTTAAAACATGGGAGCAGGACTTGGGGCTAGAAATCTCTGAGGATATGTGGAATGACATTTGGGAAAATGCTAGAAGAATTGCTATCTGTAACAGAACTCAGGCTATCCAACTAAAGATACTTCATAGGGTCCATATAGCTCCGGCTCGACTGGCAAAATTTAAGGCAGGAGTATCTCCAATGTGTCCCAAATGCAAAATAGAGGTGGGTACTCTTGCACATTGTCTGTGGACTTGTCAGAAAATCCGCAGATACTGGACTAAAGTGGCAAATACCCTGACAGAAATTTTAGGAACGGAAATTAGGGTGGACCCTGTATCTCTCCTTTTGGGCTTTTCGAACCTCTCATCTCTGGATATGCATGGGAAGAGACTATTTTCTATTCTCTCTTTCTGTGCAAGGAAAAATATTTTGGTGAACTGGGTGGCTGAGGGCCCCCCCTGGACTTTCAAATTGGCACAGATTAATTATGGAATATATCCCCCTTGACTTCCTCACAAATATGGTGCACCGAAAGACTGAATTATTTTATAAAATATGGCAGCCCTTTTTGAATTATATAAATGCAGATATTTCGGCTATCCTAACAAGGGCTTTTATTTAGTGAAGATTTCAGACCGGGCTGCTCCGGGGCCCCTTGGGAGAGGAATCCTGCGCAAATACGGGTTTTATTATATTTGATGTTTATACATTCCAAGCATGTAAGAGACTTAGGTATACACTCTGGTTAGTTATAGGTTAGATTAGTAGAAAGTTGAGTTTTTTTTTTCTTTCTTTTTTCGTTTTCTTTTTTTTCTCTTTTTGTTTTCTTTCTTTCTCTTTTCTTTGTTAAATTATGACTATTGTATATATGATTTAATTGTACATCAATGTTTGTATTTGAGAGTTTTGTTTATTTTTGTAAATTTGCAAAAATGTTAAATTTCAATAAAAATAACTACAAAAAAAAATGATTTTCTATGGTCTGCAGTTACATGTACTGTATATCATTTTAAGTGCCAGTTTGTTTAGCAATAGCATTGATTAATGTGCTCTTCCTTAAGAACATGCACTTGTGCACTGTATTGTTGGACTGGAGTAATTTGGTATGGCTTTAACAATCACTCGTGTCTGCATCAATATGTTTACAAACTTCAGTCACCACATTCATCAATATCTTCCTAAGTCTTTGGATGCCATGCAAAACTGTATTGACCCAGTATATTGCAAAAATTGGAAATGTCGTAAGATGATTGCCGTCTAAAATTTGCAATATTTAACTTGTTTACAGTTGACAATATGCATTGTGAGGAATGGCTGAACTTTTTTCCTCATTGTTCAGAATAAGAGAGACAAGCACAGAAAGAAATCTTGGTAACTAACATCAAAGAAAAATTGCTGGAAATACTGCGACATCTATGGAAAGAGAAACAATTTGAGTTTCAAGTTTTGGATCTTCCAACAGAACTCTGACAGGTTAGAAATGTATTAGGGTTTGGGCAAATAAAAGGTTGGAGTCCTAAGCAGATACTTGTGAATCCACTCTTGTTGAATATCTTTTCCTGTTCAAGAAGAGAAAGATGCTGAACAGACTAGCCCTCTGTATCATATCCTGGACTAGGTGGCTGTTATTGCGATGCTTCTGCTTGGGACAGCATGGGATTTGTCTGGGTGGATTGTGTGACCCAGCCTGTGACGAAGGCAAGTTGAAAGCACCCTGGTGAAGATTTTATAATTTGTGCTGAGGAGATCCCCCTTTTTGGGCAACAGGATGATGATGGGACCCTGCATTAACAAAGGGGTGTCTGTTTGGTTGTGATACATTCCCCCATGACCTCCGTGTAATTCCCCGCCCTCCCGGATGATCCAGAAACCTTGAGGAATTCCATGGTCTGCCTGTTCAACCCTAGAAATTTGCCCCTGGAAAGCTGGTTGAGAGTGACACTCATCTCGTTCAGGCTCAAAGCGGCATCGAGTCTCTTGGCACCTCCAGGCTGACCTGCAGCAGGTCTTCTCACAAAGTAGTAGAAGGAGAGCTGCGGTTGGCATCCTGGAGGAACTGGATCCATGACCTCACATAAGCATGCACCAATAATGTGCATGTCTTGGAGCATGGCATTCTTCTCTTTGTATGCCTCTCACAGGGCTGGGTCCTCATCAAGCAGACAAAGACATGACTCCAGGTCAAATACCACCTTCTCAGGGCAGCACAATGGTTAGCACTGCTACCTCACAGCATCAGAGACCCTGGCTCAATTCCAGCCTTGGATGACTGTGTGCTGCAGTCCGCTGGGTTTCCTCTGGGTGCTTCAATTTTGTCCTACAATCCAAAGATGTACAGGTTACTTTAGTCGTGCTAAATTGCCCCATAGTGTTCAGTGATGTGCAGGCCATGTGGGTTAACTATGGTAAATGTGGGGTTACGGAGTTAGGTTGGACACCGGATCTGGGTGGGATACTCTTTGGAGAGTTGGTGCAGGCTCAGTGGGACAAATTGTGTTTGTGTAGAGATTCAGTGATTCTGCAACTCCCTGATCCTGGATTTCCTCTTCTTCGTTGACCCAGTACATGCTGTGACAGAAATCGCAGATATGAACCTTGCCTATGTCCCACCATAGCCTCAAGGAGGGGATGCCTTCTCCAGTCAGCCGAGAAGTGATAGAATGAGTCCCAGAACTGCTCTACCTCCAATAGCAAGTTGTTAAAGTGCACCAACCTTGCCCTGACGCAGCATGGAATGAACTCCGTCCACACCATTTTGCAATCAGTGAACTGATCCTCCCTAAATAGTGGGGAGACATTTGCTACTTTCTAATTGACAGGAATAATTACATAATCTGTAGAATTTTAAAAGATAATCACTACTGCATTGACTATCTCTGTAACAACCTCCTTCAATACTCTGAGATTTTCCTGTCATGGTCTCAGGATTTATCAACTTTCAGCCCCATTTATTTCTCCATTACAATCTTCTTATTGATGCTAATTTCCATCAACTCATGCTTCCTAGCCACTTGGTTCTCTGTTTCTGGGAAACCTCTCATAAGTTCATCAGTGAAAGCAGACACTTGGTCATTATTCGGCTTCTCTGCCATTTCTCTATTTCCCAATAAACATTCTTCTGACTGCCTGAAATTCAACCACAATTGTTTTTTGCCAAACATTTCTTGTTGTGTAAGTATTACAGCTGGTTTTAATGTTTTTTTGCTATATTACATTCGTATTCTTTTCTCCCTGTTCGTACCAATTTCTTGATCCTGTTTTGTGTTCTAAAAATGTCTCAATTCTCAGAATTACTACTGTTTCTGGCAAGTTTTATGGGCCTTTTCTCTTAATCTTGTGCAATCCTGAACTTTCTTTGCTAGCTACAGTTGTCTGTCCTCTTTTATGTTTTTGCATCTTGAAGAAATGTTTAGTTGATGTATGTACAGTTATACTTTCTAATGCATTTTTCAAATCCATTCGGTCAATTTGTACCTCACATATTCATATTTTCCTTATTCAAATTTAACATTCATGCATCAGATTGAACTTCCTCACTTGTGAATACAATATAACAAACTAAGAGAAATACAAATGAATTACTTTTTCACCTGGAAGGACTGTTGGGTACCTTGTACAGTAAAAAGGGAAGAGGTAAACAACAGATATTATATTTCATGTTTTCATGTAAAGGTCCCATCAGAAAGGAGGGAAGGAGTTCTGGTGGTAATTGAAGAGTAGAGCAAGGTGTTATGGAGAAAATTGACCCTTTGCTATGTGAGAGTGCGGGAGCTATGGAAAATCTGATTTGAGTCGGCATCATGCTGAAGGTGGTAGAAATGGTGCTGTGTAATGCATTACACACATGAGGGGAGGCAATGGCCTAATGGTATTATCACTGGGCTGTTAATCCAGAGACCCAGGTAAGGTTATGGAGAACCAGGTTCAGATCCCACCACAACAGATTGTGGAATTTGAATTCAATAAAACAAATCTGGAATTCAGAATCTAATGATGTTGATTGTCAGGAAAAACCCACCTGTTTCACTGATGTCCTTTAGGGAAGGAAATTGCCATCCTTACCTGTTCAGGCCTCCATGTGACTCCAGACTGACAACAATGTGGTGACTCTTAACTGCCCGCTGAGCAATTAGGAATGGGCAATAAATATTGGCCCAGCCAGTGACACCCACATCCCGTGAATGAATATAAAAAAAAGATTTGTGGGTAGTAAGGCAAAGACAAAGCAAACTATATAATTCTGAATAGATGGGCATGAGATCAAACAGGTGTGATCAAGAATCCTGAGAATTAAGATATAAGAGAGTTCTTGGCTGGGGAAAAACATCAGCATCATAAACTCTAATAAGGATGGTTGTAGAAATGGAGAAGCTGGAATGCAATTGAGTGCTTGCAGGAAGTGGGGTGTGAGGATATTGTAGTCAAGAATGCTGTGCCACTTAGTGGCTTAAGTCAATGTTATTTGACAGCCTATCACCAGAAATAGAATCAGAGCAGCAAAGGAAGATATGGGTCATATAAAGGCCATGTCTTTTTATTTTTCTGCATTTTTAATAATGGGCCAAAATGGGAAAAGAACTGCTTTTTTAAAACAGAAGGATTGTGGAAAGGATTACTGAACTTTGAGAAAACTGTTCTCTCTGCAGTTAAAATAAAAACACCTCAAGCCTGAAGCAAGACTGTTTATTTCCTCTTATTAGTTGTAAGTTGTAGCATTAGAACAAGGAACAAAGAAAATTTACAGCCCAGGAACAGGCCCTTCGACCCTCCAAGCCTGAGCCGATCCAAGTGTACTGTCTAAACCTGTCGGTCAGTTCCTAAGCGTCTGTATCTCTCTGCTCCCCACCTACTCATGCATCTGTCCAGACGCATCTTAAATGAACCTATCGTGCCTGCCTCTACCATCTCTGCTGGCAATGCGTTCCAAACACCCACCACCCTCTGTGTGAAGTACTTGCCGTGTGTATCCCCCTTAAACTTTCCACTTCTCACCTTGAAAGTGTGACCCCTTGTTATTGAATCCTTCAACCTGGGAAAAGGCTTGTCTCTATCCACCCTGTCTATACCCTTCATGATTTTGTAAACCTCAATCAGGTCCCCCTCAATCTCCTTTTTTCTAATGAAAATAAACCTAACCTACTCAACTTCTCTTCATAGCTAGTACCTTCCATATCATGCAACATTCTCGTAAACCTTCTCTGCACCCTCTCCAAAGCGTCCACATCCTTTTGGTAATGTGGCGACCAGAACTATACACAGCATTCTAAATGCGGCCTAACCAATTTCTTGCACAATTTTAACATGATTTGCCAGCTCTTCTACTCAATATCCCAACCAATGAAGGCAAGCGTACTATATGCCTTCTTGACCACTCTATCCAGCTGTACAGCAACCTTCAGGGTACAATGGACCTGCACTCCCAGATCTCTCTGCCCATCAACTTTTCCCAAGGCTCTTCCATTCATTGTGTAATTTACTCTAGAATTAGTCTTGCCTAAATGCAGCACACCTCACATTTATCTGGATTGAAAACCATCTGCCACTTTTCTGCCCAACATTCCAGTCTATCTATATCCTCCTGTATTCTCTGAAGTCCCTTATGCTTTCTGCTACTCCACCAATCTTCGTGTCACCTGCAAACTTGCTGATCATACTAACAGTGCCCTCTTCCAGATCATTTATGTATATTGCAAACAACAGTGGCCCCAGTGTTGACCCCTGTGGACCACCACGTCACCTTTCTCCATTTCGAGAAACTCCCTGCAACTACTACTCTCTGTCTCCTGTTGCTCAACCAGTTCTTTATCCACCTAGCTAGAACACCCTGCATACCATGTGACTTCACCTTCTCCATTAGTCTACCATGGGGAACCTTATCAAATGCCTTACTAAAGTCTATGTATATGACATCAACAGCCCTTCCTTCATCTATCAACTTGGTCATTTCCTCAAAGAACTCTTCGTTGGTAAGGCATGATTCCCCCCCGGACAAAACCATGTTGCCTATCACTGATAAGCCCATTCTTTTGTAAATATGAGTAGATTCTATCCCTCAGTACCCTCTCCAGCAATTTTCTCACCATTGACGTCAGGCTCACTGGTCTGCAGTTACCTGGAATATCCCTACTACCGTTCTTGTACAGAGGGACAACATGAGCAACCTTCCAGTCCTCCAACACTTCACCTGTATTTAAGGATGCCACAAAGATATCTGCCAGGGCCCAGCTACTTCCTCTCTTGCCTCCCTCAGCAACCTGTAATAGATCCCATCCGGTCCTGGGGTTTTGTCCACCTTAATACCCTCTAGCATACTCAACACATCTTCCCCACTTATGCCAACGTGTTCCAGACTAATCAAACTTCTATCTCTAATCTCAAGATTCATCATTTTCCTCTCCTCAGTGAACACTGATGCAAAGTAATCATTCAGAATCTCACCCGTTCTCTCAGGTTCGACATACAGCCTTCCTTCATTATCCTTTAGTGGACCAATCTTTTCTCTAGTAAAAAATGAGGTCTGCAGATGCTGGAGATCACAGCTGCAAATGTGTTGCTGGTCAAAGCACAGCAGGTTAGGCAGCATCTCAGGAATAGAGAATTCGACGTTTCGAGCATAAGCCCTTCATTCCTGATGAAGGGCTTATGCTCGAAACGTCGAATTCTCTATTCCTGAGATGCTGCCTAACCTGCTGTGCTTTGACCAGCAACACATTTGCAGCTGCAATCTTTTCTCTAGTTACCCACTTGGTTCTTCTATAAGAATAAAATGCTTTGGGATTCTCTTTAATTCTGCTTGCTAAAGCTATTTCATGACCCCTTTTAGCCCGCTTGATTCCTCATTGAAGACTGGTCTTACACTTCCAATATTCCTCCAGAGCCCATTCTGTTCTTAGCTGCCTGGACATTATGTACACTTCCCTTTTCCTCTTGTACAATTTCTCCTGTCATCCACGGTTCACGAATCTTGCCCTTCCTATCCCTTGCCTGCAACTAGACATGCCTATCCTGCACTATCTTTAACATATCTTTGAAAGCCTCCCACATCTCAAATATGGACTTCCCTTCAAATAGCTGTGTCCAATTCACATTTCCGAGCTCCTGCGTAATTTAGATATAATTGGCCTTGGCCCAGTTTAGTACTCTTCCCTGAGGACTACTCTCTTCTTTATCTACGAGTATTCTAAAACTTACAGAATTGTGGTCACTGTTCCCAAAGAAATCCCCCACCGCAACCTCTATCACCTGTCTTGGCTTGTTCTCCAGTATCAGATCCAATATGGCCCCTTCCCTCGTCGGACTATTGACATACTGCTCTAGAAAATTCCCTGGACGCTTCTTACAAATTCTACCCCATCCAGACCTCTGACCTAGGTGTATCCCAGACAATGTTGGGAAAATTAAAATTTCCCATCGCTACTACCCTATTGCCTTTACATCTTTCCATAATCTGTTTACCTATTTGTTCTTCTACCTCACACTCACTGTTGGGAGGTCTGTAGTACAGCCCCAACAATGTAACTGCACCCTTCTTATTTCTCAGCTCCACCCATAATGCCTCACTACCCAAGACCTCCATAGTGTCCTCCTTTACCACAGCCATGATATCATCCCTGACGAGCAATGCAACTCCAACCCCCCCCCCCCACACACTCCGTTTTACCTCCCTCCCTGTCCTGTCTGAAGCGTCTATATCCTGGAACCTTTAGTTACAACATAGAAAGATACAGCGCAGTATAGGCCCTTTGGCCCTCAATGTTGCGCCGATCCAAGCCCACCTAACCTACACTAGCCCACTATCCTCCATATGTCTATCCAATGCTCGTTTATATGCCCATAAAGAGGGAGAGTCCACCACTGCTACTGGCAGGGCGTTCCGTGAACTCACGACTCGCTTAGTTGCCAATCATCATGCCCTTCCTTCAACCAAATCTCTATGATTGCAATAATGTCATACTCCCAGGCACCAATCCAAGCCCTACGTTCTTCTGCCTTACACACTATACTCCTTGCATTAAAGTAGATGCATTTCAGGCCACCAGTTTTTTTTGCGCTCATCTGCTCTCTGCCTACTCTTCCCTTAATTAATGCTATCTTCATAATTCTTACAGTCTCCAGTCTCCACCCTGCTGTCGACTTGTTTTCTCTTCTGGTTCCCAGTCACCTGCTACACTAGTTTAAAAACCTCCCCAACAGCAGTAGCAAAACTCCCCCAAGACATTGGTTCCAGTCTGGTTCAGATGTAGACCGTCCATTTTGTAATAGTCCCATCTTCCCCAGAACCAGCCCCAATGTCCAACAAATCTGAACCCCTCCCTCCTACACCATCTCTCAAGCCACGTGTTCGTCCTGCCTATTTTTTCATTTCTACACTAGCCAGTACGTGGCACTGGTAGTAATCCTGAGATTGCTACCTTTGAGGTCCTCCTCTTTAACTTCTCTCCTGGCTCCCTGAATTCTTCTTCCAGGACCTCATCTCGTTTTCTACTTATATCGTTAGTGCCTATATGCACCAAGACAGCTGGCTGTTCACCCTCCCCTTTTAGAATGCTCTGCAGTCGATCGGTGACATCCCTGACCCAAACATTTGGGAGGCAACATATCATCTGTGAGTCCCGTTTTTGGCCACAGAACCGTCTATCTACTCCCCTCACACTAGAATCCCCTATGACTAGGCCCTGCGAGTCTTTTTCCTGTCGTTCTGAACAGCAGTGCCTGCTACGGTGCCATGATCTTGATAACTGCTGCCCTCTCCTGGTGAGCCACCTCCCCCAACAGTATCCAAAACAGTATACCTGTTTTGGAGGCAGATGACTGCAGGGGACACCTACACTGCCTTCCTACTCTTTCTCTGTCTTTTGGTCACCCATTTACTGTCCCCATCAGCAATTCTAACCTGCGGTGTGACCAGTTCACTAAACGTGCTATCCACGACCCACTCAGCATCGTGAGTGCTCCACAGTGAGTCTATCTGCACTTCCAGAACCGTCATGCGGTCAAACAAGAGCTGCAGCTGGACACACTTCTTGCAAGTCTAAGAGTCAGAAATGTCAGACACATTCCTAAGCTCCCACATCAAGCAAGAGGCACATGCCACAGGTCTGAGGTCCCCTCCCATTGTAAGCTTAGTTATATATGAACTAACTAAAACTAAATGATGCACTTAAGTATATGAGAACGAAAGATAAGAAAGAAATAAATGCCTTAAAGAGTCTTTATCTTCCAGTTTGGGGGGGGGGGTGCAGAAGGGAGATACTTCACATGGTTTAGCCACTGCTTAAATATAAATTAAACCCTTACATTCCTGGCAGTCCTCACTTCACCTCACGTTCTCTCCTTGCCGCTCTGGCAAAATGGAGGTCTGACTCCCGAAGTAAGTTCCTTTTTAAGCAGGGAAAACTTACCCTTCCTGGCAGCCCTCGCGTCACCTCACCTTCTCTCCTCACTGCTCTGGCAAAATAGAGGACAAAATTAATAAAAGACATAAGTGTGAGTATGTTAATCTGTCGAATTCCTCACCACAAAAGGTTGTTATGGCTGAGATAGATGGATTTTTAATCAGTAAGACAATCCATAGTTATTGAGGAAAAAGCTGGGAAGTGGAGTTGAGAATGATCAGTTCAGCCATGATCTCATTGAATGGTGGAGCAGGCTCAATATGTTGAATTGTCTACATGTCCTAATGGTTTTATGGAAAGCACCTGAAGAAGGGAGATTGAGGAGCAGAAGGTCCTGATGAGACAAAAAGATCATCTCAGTGAACTCTGTGGAAAGGGACTATTGAATTGCCTTCCCAGTCTTTCTCTCCTCCTCCTACAACACCCTTTCTTTTATATCTGTCTGCATGTCTCAATATGCGTGTGAGTTTTATAAGAGGGTTTGGGTTCCAACGAGTAGAGCTATATGTTGACATGTCATAATTGTTATCTGCAACTAGAATCTATTTATTTGAAGTAAATAGCAACTCTTGTTAAGTATAGAAATCTGATTTGTGCTTGCTGTCAACCTGGTTCTAAAATTGGAGAATTTTGTGTATTTCTGTAAAATCTTTAACTTCCGTGAAGAGTCTGGGAATATCAAGTCATGATTTTCAGTGTAGTACCCCAGTAAAAGGCATAACAGAGAAAAGGTGTTAAATTTTGGTAACCATCTACTATTACGCTTTCTCATTGCGTAATAGATATAAAAAAAGGATTGAAACAGTGCATGTGAAGAGATAACATTTTCATTAAATGTGGGAACAGCATTTGTGGATTTTAGCTGCGAAAAGCACTCCTCTCCTTTAAATCAGAAAATTGTAATTTCAAGGTCCACTCAAGATACTTAAAGGTATTGGGACTGATATGCCTAGAGCATTGACTGCACTGAATCTGGATGATGTCTATTGATGGATGTCAAACTGTAGCCTCCTATAAACCCTGAGTAAGTATTAAAGATCTTTGAGTTCTTTTTCAGTCAGCATTACTAACAAAGCCGATTATCCAGTCACTTATCTGATTGCTGTTTTTGTGGCCTTGCTGTACTCAAGTTGGATGTCATTTGTCCTACATTGCAACAGTGACTACACATCAGAAGTATTTTATTGACCGTAATGCGCTTTGAGTATTTTAATGACTTGGATGAAGAGAATGAGAATAATGTATCCAAGTTGAATTATGAAAAATGCTATTAAATGCAAGTCAGTCTATTTGTCTTTGCAACATTTCTTCTATCCTTGGCACAATGGGAAATGTCTTTCTTGGCACAGTTACATTTGAAGAATGTGACATATGCCTGCAACTCAGTACGGAATTTATTGACTAAGGCAGCTGTCTTTCTCTTCAGTGATGGTGCCATGGCCATAGATAAACATTATAGCAATTTCTGCAGTATCGGCTGTACTCCTTGATTTTCTCATAATTTTTCATCACTGTAACTTTATCCGTTTAATGAGTTGTGTTGTAACTGTAGCTAACAGCCGAACCAGACTTCTGTCAACGTCTGTATTGGACATCTTTTATATATCTGGAAAGAAAAAAGGTTACACTTTTCCAAAATTTCTTTGCAATTCTAAACCTGTCCAAACAAATTGGGAATTCCCAAATGTAATAACACTATCACTAAAAGTATGGGGAGAGAAATCAAGCAAACTACAGGCCAATCCTGACATCAGTCTCCAGAAAAATGTTGAAATTCCATGTTATGCAGGCCTTTAAAAAGAAAATCACAGTATGATCAGCGAGAACATAATAATTTTATGGAAGGAAAATGGTACTTGACAAATATTAGCACATCAGATTTTTGAGGAGGTAATTGTTCGGGTGGTAAAGGGGAAGCAATAGCTCTAGACCCGGCAGCATTTAATACTTATGATTGTTCTTTAGAAGGCTGGAAGCAAGCCGCCTTCTTGAACCAGTGGGGTTCATGTATTGTCGACATATCCACAGATTGTTAGGAAGGGAGTCCCAGGGTTTTAACTGAGTATTTTAACTGAACTACAGTAATGAAATGGCAATCTAGTTTCATGTTGTGGAGGAGCCAGTGTTGGACTAAGGTGAACTAAGATTACAATGTCATGCAAATGAAATGATATAGTGAACAAACAGCAGTCTGGTTTTGTTCATTATATCATTTCAGTTGCACGACACTAATCTTTTGCTGTAAATTCTGTGTCTTATGGTCCTGCTCCACAGCTACATGATGAAGGAGCAGCGCTCCGAAAGGTAGTGCTTCCAAATAAACCTGTTGGACTATAACCTGGTGTTGTGTGGTTTTTAACTTCGATATAGTTCCAAGTCAGGATGGTGTGTGATATGGATGAGAAGTAGTGGTCCTCCCATGGATTTGCTCTTGTCCTTGAGCATGGAAGGTGCTATTGTCTGTGTTGTGTTAAGTTGTTGCATGTATCTTATAGATAATGCACACTGCTATGATTGTGTGTTGATGGTAGAGGGAGTGAATGTTGAAGGTAGACAGGCTGCAAATCAAATGGGCTGCTTTGCTTTAGTTAGTGTTGAGATTCTTGAATGTTGCTGGAGTTATGATCATGCAGGCAAGTGGAGAGTATTCCATCACAATTTTGACATGTGCCTTGTAGATAATAGACAATAGGTGCAGGAGTAGGCCATTCTGCCCTTCGAGCCTGCACCACCATTCAATATGATCATGGCTGATCATCCTTAATCAGTATCCTGTTCCTGCCTTATCTCCATAATCCTTGATTCCACTATCCTTGAGAGCTCTATCCAACTCTTTCTTAAATGAATCCAGAGATTGGGCCTCCACTGCCCTCTGGGGCAGAGCATTCCACACAGCTACCACTCTCTGGGTGAAGAAGTTTCTCCTCAATCTCTGTCCTAAATGGTCTACCTTTATTTTTAAGCTGTGTTCTCTGGTTCGGCACTCACCCATTAGCGGAAACATGTTTCCTACCTCCAGAGTGTTCAATCCTTTAATAATCTTATATGTCTCAATCAGATCTCCTCTCAGTCTTCTAAAGATGATGGACAGGCTTTGAGGATTCGGAGTATTACTGCAGTATTCCCAGTCTCTGTCCTGGTCTTGTAACCACAGTATTTATATGGCTGTTTCAGTTCAGTAACTGGTCATTAAGTGTTTCTTTGAATGTGAATGCAATTGTTCTTCACCTTAGCTCTGGAATTTACCTCTTTTGTCCATATTTGGATCTAGGCTATGAGGTCTGGATCCCTAATAGAACATAGACTGAGCATAGATGAGCAGATTGATGGGTTATTGCCACTTGAACTCACTTTCATCAACACCTTGAGTCACTTAACTGGTGATTGAGAGTACAATGAAGGAGAGTACAATATGTCAGGTTGGATTTTGCTTATATTTTGTGGACAGTACATATTGGTGAAGTATACTGGGACACCTTGCCTAGTAGTTAAGCCTGTTCTGGCACACAAGTCTTCAGCATTGATTCAGTATTATTTAATATTTGATTCTGTATGAATGCACTGTCTGGCAGTGTGCTAGAGGCAGGCTAAATTGAGACATTCAGGAGGCATTGAATAATTATTTGGATAAAAATAAAGTGGAAAGTATGGGAAAAAGCAGAAAATTGGTACTGGATAATGATACCCATTTAATAAGCTGGTGGGCTTTTTCTTTGCCATAATACGTCTGTGATGTTATTCCTGAGCTGTGGTCAGGGTCCATAACCTTTAGAACAAAGAAGAGCAAAGAAAATTACAGCACAGGAACAGGCCCTTCAGCCCTCCCAAGCCTGTGCTGATCCAGTTCCTCTCTCTAAACCTGTCACCTATTTTCTAAGGATCTGTATCCCTCTGCTCCCTGCCCATTCATGTATCCGTCTAGAAACATCTTAAAAGATGCTTTTGTGCCCGCCTCGATCACCTATGGTGGCAACGTGTTCTAGGCACCCACCACCCTCTGCGTAAAGAACTTGCGATGCGTATGTCCCTTAAACTTTCCCCTCTCACCTTGAACTTGAGACTCCCATTCTGGGAAAAAACTTCATGCTTACCCACCCTGTCTATACCTCTCACGTAGTCCTCAATCAGGTCCCCCCTCAACCTCATCTTTCTAATGAAAATATTCATAATCTACTCAGCCTGTCTTCATAGCTAGTGCTCTCCATACCAGGCAACATCCTGGTTAACCTCCTCTGCACCCTTTCTAAAGCATCCACATCCTTCTCGTAGTGTGGTGACCAGAACTATACTCCATTTACTTTATTGAGTGCCTTCAGCTACTGCTTGATATTACAGAGTGAATTGAATTGATTAGCAGCTGGCACCTGTGATGCTGGGGACCTCAGGATCTCCACACTTCTTCAGTGAAGGTGATTGCAAATTCTTCATCCTTATCTTTTACACTGAAATGCTGGGCTAACCCAGTATGAAGGAGGGTCTTCTCGTCTTCCAGTAAATATTCAGTTGTTCACAGACACTTATGACCAGATGTCCGGAACCATGAAATCACAGATTATGGTTGAGTACAATTTTGTTGCCACTCATCACACAAGTATTATTTCATGGATGCCTAGTTTTGAACTCAGAATAGTTCTGGTTGAAGATGGGACTTTGTCTCCACATGGACTGTGGTGTGATATGTCCTACCAATACTAACTTGAACAGATAAATCTACAACAGGTAGGTTTTTGACAGTGAGATCATGTGGGTGGTTCTCCATTTTGCTTCCCATTCCACTAGTAGCAAATCTGGTTTGACATATCCTTCAGAACTTGGACAGTTATAGTACTACCAAGCCATTATTGGTGATAAACACAGAATGATGCGTGTATCCTTGGTGGCTGTATGCTTCTTTCAATTGACATTCAACATTGATGAGTAGGTCTATTAGTTGAAGGAAAGCCAAAAGTGGTAATTAGCTCTTTTCCTTTTCATTATTTGACCTGATACCATGAAAGTTCATGGTCCGGGGTTTTGCTGAATTCTCATAAGGCAACCTTCCCCCTGAGCATGCTACTACCTCTGTGATTCCCTCACTTGTAAGAGTGTTGTGGTACCCTTTTCTGTTAAAGATACCAAGAAACATCTTAAACAGAAAAAATGTGCAAAAACAAAGTTTGCATTCAAGATATTGTAGCAATGCATCTTTAATAGACTTAAATATCATTATCAGTATCAAAAAGTGTGGTGCTAGAAAAACACAGCCGGTCAGGCAGCATCTATGGAACATGAGAATCGACATTTCGAGCATAAATGTTCATCAGGAAGAGCTTATGCTCAAAGCGCGACTCTCCTCTTTAGATGCTGCCTGACTGGCTGTGCTTTTCCAGCACCACACTTTTTGACCCTGATCTCCAACATCTACAGTCCTCACTTTCTCCCCCTTAAAGATCATTATTCACATTAGAACTGTCATTTACTGACTGGTGGAAATATTGAAATTAGAATTCAGTTGGAATACATTTGCTGCGTGAAAAGCTGTAACCCGAACAAAATTGGAAAGTGGCAAAATGTAAATAAGTGTTGGAAGTTTCACTTGAATTGTTAGATAGAATGAATGCTTTTTCCAGGTTTGATTTCAAAAGCCTGTGAACTTGAGCCAAGGTGAGCTGAATATTCAAGATTAGGAGAAAGATTTGCAAATCTCTTTGTATAATTTTCTCTTTTCCATTATGTGTTACTCTACTTTTAATTTCAGGTCAGTATTAGTTTCCTGCATGTATTTGTATGTTTTGTGCAATTTTATTTGGGCTAGTGGCTCAGTGGTTAGCACTGCTGCTTCACAATTTTCTGTGTTTGCACATTCTCATTGTATCTGCATGGATTTCCTCCAGGTGTTCCAGTTTCTTCCCACAGTCCAAAGATATGCAGGTTAAATTGTCCGTAGCATCCAGGGATGTGAAGGCTAAATGGATTAGACGTGGGAATGCAGGTTACAGGGATGGGTAGGATGGTGGGTCTGAGTGGAATGCTCGTCGGAGGATTGGTGTGGACTCGCTTTCAGACTGTAAGGATTCTATTCTCTGATTCTTTTGTCAGAGGTGCAAAATACAGACCTGCAGAGAGAGCTACTGTACCAGCTAGTACTCTTGGCAGTTTTTCTGCTTTATCATTTTTGTAATTTACATTGACACTATGACATTCATGTCTTATTGTACTGACTAAGTTATTGTACTTATCATGCTCAACCAGTACTACCATAATGAATTATTATTTTGATTTGCTCCACATGAGATTCTAATGGCTGCTAAATCAAAGGAACTCTGTTATGCTGTCAAATTCCATAAAGACCCAAACAATGAGCATTGATGAGGGCAGAGGGGTGAGCGTGATCTACGTGGTCTTCAGTTAAAGCATTTGACATGATTCTTCATGGTAGACTGGTTAGCAAGATTAGATCACATGGAATACAGGGAGAACTAGCTGTTTGAATACAGAACTGACTCGAAGGCAGTGGGTGATGATGGAGGATTGTTTATCATACTAGAGGCCTGTGACCAGTGGTGTGCAACAAGGATCGGTGCTGGGTCCACTGCTTTTCATCATTTATATAAATAATTTGGGTTTGAATGTAGGAGGTATAGACAGTATTTTTGCAGGTGACACCAAAATTGGAGGTGGAGTGAACAACAAAGACGGTTACCACAGAGTCAAACGGAATCTTGATCAGATGGGCCAGTGGGCCGAGGAGTGGCAGATGGAGCTTAATTTAGATAAATGTGAGGTGCTGCATTTTGGAAAGGCAAATCAGGGGAGGATTTATACACTTAATGATAAGGTCATGAGAAGCCTAGTCAGGTCCACGCCCCCCTACAACCCACCCTCCCATCCTGGCACCTTCCCCTGCCACCACAGGAACTGTGAAACCTGCGCCCACACCTCCTCCCTCACCTCTGTCCAAGGCCCTAAAGGAGCCTTCCACATCCATCAAAGTTTTACCTGCACATTATTAATATCATTTATTGTATCCGTTGCTCCCGATGCGGTCTCCTCTACATTGGGGAGACTTGGCGCCTCCTAGCAGTGCGCTTTAGGGAACATCTCCAGGACACCCGCACCAATCAACCACACCGCCCCGTGGCACAACATTTCAACTCCCCCTCCCACTCTGCCGAGGACATGGAGGCCCTGGGCCTCCTTCACCACCGCTCCCTCACCACCTCATTTTCCGCCTTGGAACACTTCAACCCCAGAGCATCAATGTGGACTTCAACGGTTTCCTCATTTCCCCTTCCCCCACCTCACCCTAGTTCCAAATTTCAGCTCAGCACTATCCCCATGACTTGTCCGGACTTGTCCTACCTGCCTATCCCCTTTTCCACCTATCCAATCCACCCTCTCCTCCCTGAGTTATCACCTTCATCCCCTCCCCCACTCACCTATTGTACTCTATGCTACTTTCTCCCCACCCCCACCCTCCTCTTAGCTTATCTCTCCACGCTTCAGGCTCACTGCCTTTATTCTTGATGAAGGGCTTTTGCCCGAAACATTGATTTTGCTGCTCCTTGGATGCTGCCTGAACTGCTGTGCTCTTCAGCACCAGCAATCCGGAACCTGAGAAGTGTTGCTGAACAAAGGAGTGCAGGTTCATAGTTGCTTTAAAGTGGAATCGCAGGTAGATGAGGTAGTGAAAAAGGCGTTTGTTATGCTTTCTTTTATTGGACAGAGCATTGAGTATGGGAGTTAGGAGGTCATGTTGCGGCTGACATTGGTTAGGCCACATTTGGAATACTGTGTGCAATTCTGGTCTCCCTCCTACTGGAAGGTTGTTGTGAAACTTGGAAGGGTTCAGAAAAGATGTACAAGGATGTTGCCAGGTTGGAGGGTTAACCCATAGGGAGATGCTGAATAGGCTGGGCCTATTTTCACCTGAGTGTTGGAGGCTGAGTGGTGACCTTATAGAGATTTATAAAATCATGAGGGGCATGAATAGGGTAAATAGGCAAAGTCTTTTACCTGGGGTGGGGGAGTGATCCAGGGCATAGGTTTAGAATGAGGGGCAATTTTTCATGTAGAGGGTGTTGCGTGTATGGAATGGGCTGCCAGTGGAAGTGGTGGAGGCTGGTGCAATTACAACGTTTAAAAGGCATCTGGATGGATACATGAGTAGGAAGGTTTGAGAGGGATATGGGCCAAATGCTGGCAAATGAAACTAGATTCGTTCAGGATATCTGTTTGGTGTGGACAGTTTTGGACAGAAGGGCCTGTTTCCATGCTGTGCATCTCTATGACTCTGTAACATTGCTGGCACAGCACCTAGGACCATTCCTAATATTGTATGATTAATTTCAGCTTGAAAGCACCTAATAGTTGAAATTTCAATGCATAGTTGTGTGCGGTTGCATGTGTGTAACATGTTGTGACCTTTTTGTGCAAAGTGAAGATTAAGTACAATCTTCAGTTGAAAGGAATCTTCAGGGTAGTGATAATTGGCACACAGATAACAATTTGTGTTCTAAGCATTTTTGTCTTTCATTTACACACAATACTTCAAACAACATCATGACTAATATGGTAAAATGTGATTTGGAAAGAAGCACAGTATAGTTTGAAAGAGCGGTGATTGAAAACTGAGGTACTTTGTCACCACTATTAGTGGGATGATGAAATTACAGCATTAAATAAGTTGTTCAGTTTTAATGTGCACCTAATTTAACAGAAATCTGAGAACCTTAACAGCATTGTAAACTGTACACAGAAACATGAAATCACCAAGATATCAATAGATTCTGTAAAATGGGAGAACTGTGGCTAATGTATTTCTGACGAGGAATGTGAGAGATCATTTAGGTACAATTGAGACACATTCTTATGAGTGGATCAATTAGTGCTAGTTGGATCAAACAGAAAAAGGGTGCCTGCGACTTATCGGTACAAACCAGGCTGACTATGGGAAATAAGAACGGAAATAAAGGGGACAAAGAAAGAACCTGCAAAGAGATTGGGAGTTACTTTAAAAGGGAAGCCAAAGACATCTATGAGCAAATAAATAATAATAGTAGACAAAGGAGATGTGTCGTCAAGTAAAGATTTCAAAGGCAAACTTTAAGAAAAAAGATCAGAGAGAGAGGGGGAGAGAGAGAGTTTTAAAAAAGCACAAAATGAGGTTGTCCTTTATTTTGAAATCAGTGAGGAGGGACACCTACAGAGTCCCAAAATTCAAAAAGTGACATCAACACAAAGCAGAGAGCTGATTGACGATAAACAATAGGAACAGGAGTAGGGTTTTTGATCCGACACTCCTCACATCCAATTTCCTGCCATTTCCTCATTAGCTTTTGTTCCCCCACTGATCACGAAGCTCTTTGTGTCAGCCTTACACACACAGAAGGACTTTGCTCCCACAGCTATCTGTGGCAAGGACTTCCAAAAACTGCAAACCCTCTGAGAAAAGAAATTCCTCCTCACTCCAATCTTAACTGGTATCTCTTTATTCTGCAATAATGCCCTCTGGTCAAGGTCTCTCCCAAAAGGGGAGACATCTGTCTTTACATTTACCCCTGACTAATGCACCTAACCTTCACTATGGGCAATTTAGCATGGTCAATACACCTATCCTGCATATCTTTGGATTGTGGGAGAAAACCAGAGCAACGGGGGGAAACCCAGTCAGGCATAGGGAGAACGTGCAAATGCCACACAGACAATCTCTGTCAAGCCCTTATATTTCAATGAGATTACCTCTCATTCTTCTAATTTCCAATGAGTAGATGATCCCTCCATACTGGTGATCATCTTAGTGAACCTTCTCTGAACTGCCTCCAAAGAAATAATATTTTTTTTCTTAAATAATGATACCAAAACTGGTCATAGTACTCTAGATGTGGTCTCAACAGCACCTCATACAAGTGAAGTAATACTTTTCTACTCTTCTAGTCCAATCCCCTCTGTAATGTGCATAACTAACCCAGAGTTCCATTCTGTTGCAGCTTTCTGCATTTTGTTCTCTATTTAAGTAATACTCTGTTCTTTTGATATACTTTCCAAAGTGAGTAAGTTGACATTTCCCTGCATTATACTCCATTTGCCAATTTTTTCCCCTCTCATTTCATCTGTCAGTATCTCTCTGTAAACTATTTATATCCCTCTTGCAATCTGCTTTTCCACCTATCTTTGCGTCATCTGCAAATTTGGCTGCAGTATGTTCACTTCCTTTCTCCAAGTCATTAACGTCTGTTGTAAACAGTTGCTGTCCCTGCACTGATTCCTGTGGAATTTCACTAGTCACAGGTCAGCAACCCAATATCCAATAATTCTAGAAAGTGTGAAAATCGATAAGTTTCCTGGGCCAGATGGGATTTAAGGAGAAAGTGAGGTCTGCAGATGCTGGAGATCAGAGCTGAAAATGTGTTGCTGGAAAAGCGCAGCAGGTCAGGCAGTATCCAAGGAACAGGAAATTCGACGTTTCGGGCATGAGCCCATCATCAGGAATGAGAAAAGTGTGTCCAGCAGGCTAAGATAAAAGGTAGGGAGGAGGGACTTGGGGGAGGGGCGATGGAGATGTGATAGGTGGAAGGAGGTCAAGGTGAGGGTGATAGGCCGGAGTGGGGGTGGGGGCGGAGAGGTTAGGAAGAAGATTGCAGGTTAGGAAGGCGGTACTGAGTTTGAGGGATTCGACTGAGACAAGCTGGGGGGAGGGGAAATGAGGAAACTGGAGAAATCTGAGTTCATCCCTTGTGGTTGGAGGGTTCCCAGGCAGAAGATGAGGCGCTCTTCCTCCAACCGTCGTGTTGTTATGGTCTGGCGATGGAGGAGTCCAAGGACCTGCATGTCCTTGGTGGAGTGGGAGGGGGAGTTAAAGTGTTGAGCCACACCCTGTTGCTTCGCTAGCGGCAACTCCTTTGGCATAGCAATTTCAAAAGCTACCTTGAAATCCAGGTTTCTTATTGTTAGTCGCATCCATTGGATGGTTGTGTATTGGAGGCCAAAGCCACAAATTGGGCAGTAGAGTCTCCTTAATGCTCTATCCATGTATAAAATGGAAACCTTTTGCGAACATTAGTGGCTTTGGTGCAAAATAACCTTTCAACACTTCACCTAGTTCTTGGTTTGTCTTATCTGTGGATTTCGCTGGTTGCATCAGACTCCTTTGATTTACAAAGCATCTGAAGAACAGTCACTGGATCTGAAACATCTATGATTTCTCTCCATTGATGCTGCCAGACCTGCTGAGACTTCTCAGCAATTTCTGTTTGTCTTCCTGATTTCTCAGAAATCAGTCGAAAGAAAGGACAATGGAGAACTACAAACCTGCGTATACAGAAAACTGACACTGACCAAGTACTTAACTACACCAGCAACCATCCCAACACACAGAAACGAGGCTGTATCAGAACACTATTCCAACGAGCCACCACACACTGCAGCACAGACGAACTTTGGAAAACAGAGGAGAACCACCTATACGATGTATTCAAGAAGAACGGATACTCAAAAAATACAGTCCGCAGATTCCTCAAGAACAAACAAGCAGGCCAAACATAGCCAGAAACCCTAACCACCTTACCATACATCAAAGAGGTTTCAGAAATGACAGCCAGACTACTAAGACCCCTCGGAATCCTACTAGCACACAAACCCACCAACACTCTCAAACAAAAACTAACAAATTTAAAAGACCCAGTACAACCCATGGACAAAACCAACGTCATCTACAAAATTCCATGCAAGGACTGCCACAAATACTATGTAGGACAAACAGGAAGAAAGTTAGCCACCAGGATACACGAACACCAGCTAGCCACAAAAAGACACAACCCTCTTTCCCTCGTAGCCCTACACACGGATGAAAAAAACCACCATTTTGACTGGGACAACACATCTATCCTGGGACAGGCTAAGCAAAGACATGCCAGAGAATTCCTAGAGGCCTGGCACTCCAACCACAGCGCCATAAACAAACACAGAGATCTAGATACCATCTATCAACCCCTCAGAAAATGAACAGGAAATGACATCACCACAAACCCCAGGAACCCCATCCAGGACAAACATATAAATTGAAAGCAGGAGACAAAGCTTCACTTCACTTGGAGTTTGCCTCTGATGATGTTACCTAGCCAGGTAATGAAATGTCTGGATATCAAACCTACATCTCAGCAAGCAAACCTACACCCTAGATTTCTAGCATCTGCAGCTCTTTTGGTATTTTTTGTTTAGAATCATGAAGGTCCTGCTACCCATGATACTCAAAAAGAAACTGGGACCATTGAGTCTTCAGACACTATGTTCGCCTTTAAGTACAATATAAAATGTTCAGTGTACAGAATCCAACTTTCTGTCCCTTCCTCAAATTGGTTCACTATTTTGTTTTCCTGGCATTCAAGTCCAATTCTCAGTCCGAATCCCCTCGGTTAAAGCTGCAGATGTATGCTGCTCCCTCACCTACTGAGCTAGTGTACTGTTCTTTCTTGGCATTGACCACAGCCCATGTGCCCTCATATGGCGCGCGTCCCCTCATAACTACCACATGTGGCGTCCTCCCCATTGCATACCATTCTTCCCTGGCACCGACTGCAGCCCATGTTCCCTCGTGACTGCTTCAACGTTACCTTCTCAATCCTGCACGGTTTTGGAAGTCTGGGCACCCTAGCATTTGTACAGTTTGGGGCAGGATTCCACTTTTGTTGCCAGTTATTATGTTTGTGGGTTCACGAGAACCAGAAATACAACATGAGGTAGACAGAGGGTAAACTTGAACAGGGAATGCTTTATTGTGTGTTCTCTTGGCTCCACAGTGGGTTTTAGACTGCCTGCTCTAGCTCCTGCCTCCAGATCTCCTTAAAGGGACAGCACACACCCAATTAACATAACAGTGCATTCTCTTTAAATGCAAAATATCTTTGAATAATCAGTTGTCAGTCCTGTTCATCATACAGCCATGTTTTGATCATGGAAATTATGTCATAAGGTGCAGGAGCAGAAATTAGACCATTCGGCCCATCAAGTCTGTTCCGCCACTCAATCGTGGCTGACAAGTTTCTCAACCTCATTCTCCTGCCTTCTCCCGTAACCTTTGATCCTCTCAACAATCAAGAACTATCTATCTATGTCTTAAGTGTGCTCAAAGAGCTGGTCTCTACAGTCTTCTATGGCAATGAATTCAAATGATTCAACACTCTCTGGCTGAAGAAGTTTCTCCTTATCTCTTCTAAAGTGTCGTCCCTTTACCATAAGGCTGTGTCCTTGGGTCCTCCTCAGTTCTGCTACTGGAAACATCTTCGCAATGACCCCCCTATCCAGGCCTGTCAGGATTCTGTAAGTTTCCATTAGATTCCCCCTCATCCTTTTCAGTTCCATCGAGTATAGACCCAGAGTCCTCAAATGTTCCTCATATGTTATGCCTTTCATTCCTGGGATCATTCTCGTTAATATTCTCTGGACCTGTTCCAGAGGTAATGGGCCCAAAATTGCCCACAGTATTCTAAATGTGGTTTGACCAGAACCTTATAAAGACTCAGAAGTACATCTCTGTTTTTATATAGTCCTCTCAAAATAAATGCCAACATCATATTTGCCTTCCCAACTACAAGGCTGCTGAACTAAATAACATCCCTGGCAGAGTGCTCAGAGAATGCTCTGACATACTGGCAGATGTTCTCACGGACATCTTCAACATCTCCCTGCGCTGCACCATAGTTCCAGCATGCTTCAAGGCTGCTCCCATGGTCCCCATGCCAAAGAAATCTTCAGCATCCTATTTGAATGACTACTGCCCTGTTGTGCTTACACTCATCATCAAGAAGTGCTTTGAGAGACTCCTGATGAGGCATATTAAGACCCTGCTGCCCCCCTATAGGTCACGTATCGACCCAACCGCTCAACTGATGATGCCATTTCCACCACCCTCCATCTGGCCCTCACCCACGTGGAGAAGAAGGACACCTCTGTCAAACTACTGTTCAAAGATTTCAGTTCTACATTTAACACCATTCCTCAGCACCTGATTGGAAAGATGAATCTGCTGAGCCTAAATGCCTCCCTGTGTAACTGGATCCTGGAATTCCTGACTGGGAGACATCAGTCAGACTGGATTGGGAACAGCATCTCCAACACCGTAACACTGAGCATGGGAGGCCCCCAGGGCTGTATGCTCAGTCCAGCGCTGTTCACCCTGCTAACACACGAATGTGCAGTGATGCACAGATGGAATCACATCATCAGGTTCACTGATGATATGGCTGTAATGGGTCTCATCAACAGGAACGACGAGTCAGCGTACAGAGAGGAGATGCAGCAGCTAACGGACTGGTGCAGAACCAACTACTGTCTCTGAACATGGACAAGATGAAAGAGATGGTTGTTGACTTCAGGAGGGCATGGAGTGACCACTCTCCACTGGACATCGATGGCTCCCCATGGAGATCATGAAGAGCACCAAATTTCTTAGTGTACACCTGGTGGTGAGTCTCACCTGGATCCTCAACACTAGCCTCCATAGCCAAGAAAACCCAGCAGTGTCTCTACTTTCTGCACAGGAGGAAAGCCCACCCCCCACCCTTCCTCACCACATTCTTTAGTGGGTTCATTAAGAGTATCCTGAGCTGCATCCATCAGTGCCTGGTTCAGGAGTTCCACCGTCTCTGATCCTACAACCCTACAACGGACAGTGAGGACAGCTGAGAAGATCATTGAGGTCTCTCTTCCCTCCATTACAGACATTTACTTCACACGCTGCATCCAAAAAGCAAGGAGCATTGTGGAAGAACCCACACACCCCTCACTCAAAGTCTTCTCCCTCCTGCCATCTGGCAGAAGATATTGGAGCTTACGGTCTCTCACAGTTAGACTGTGCAACAGTTTCTTCCCCCAAGCCATCAGACTCCTTAGCAGTGTAATTGGACTCTTGTCCATTTGAAATTCTTTCATGTTGCTGCTAGAAAAATATGTATCATTCATCATTCTTCTGTTAAACTGTAACTTTTATGTTTTGCACTTCTTATACGTTTTATGCCGTTTGTGTACAATTATGTAGTTTGTACTGTCAATGTAGCACCTTCGGTACTGGAGGAACTGCTGTCTCATTTTTATTGTATCAGTTTTATATGGTAGAAATGACAAATATGGTGCTACCCTATTCTCTACTTTAGCTACCGACTCAACCTGCAAGTTAGCCTAAAGAGAATCCTGGACTTAAATGCCAAGTCCCTTTGCACTTACGATTTCTGAATTTTCTCCCCATTTAGTCAATGCGTCTGTTCTTCCTATCAAAGTACATGACCTCACTCATTCCATATTGTATTCCATCTACCACTTTGCCCACCCTCCTAATCTTTCTAAATCCTCTGCAGCCTCCCCACCTCTTCAATACTACCTGTCCCTACACCTATCTTTATGTCATTTGCAGACTTAACTAGAATGTCCTCAATTTCTTCATCTAGATCATTAATGTATGAAATGAAAGGTTGTGGTCCCAATACTGATCCTTGTAGGGCACCAGTGGTCACTGGCTTCCATCCTGAGAAGGACTTTTTTATCCCTGCTCCCTGCTTTCTGCTAGACAGCCAATCTTCTAAATATGCTAGTACCTGCCTCAAGCACCATGGGAAAATGTTATTTTACTCAGCAGTTTCCTCTGCAGTACCTTATCAATGGCATTCTGGAGGTCAAAGTAGATGGGGTTCAGAAAAGTTTTACAAGAATGTTGCCAAGGTTGGAGAGTTTGGGCTACAAGGGGAGGCTGAATAGGCTGGGGCTGGACTGTTAGAGGCTGAGGGGTGACCTTATTGAGGTTTATAAAATCATGAGAGACAAGGTCTTTTCCTTAGTGGGGGAGTCCAGAACTAGAGGGCATAGCTTTAGAATGAGGGGGAAAGATTTAAAATGGACCTAAGGGACAATGTTTTCACGCAGAGGGTGGTGCATGTATAGAATGAGCTGCCAGAGGAAATGGTGGAAGCTGGCACAGTTCCAATATTTAAAAGGCTTTGGATAGGTATATAAATAAGAAAGGTTTGGAGGATATAGTTGAAGTGCTGGCATATGGGACTAGATTAATTTAGGATATCTGGTTGGCATGGGTGAGTTGGACCAAAGGGTCTGTTTCCGCGTTGTACATCTCGATGATTCTATAACATCAGTTGGCTCTCTGAAAACATTCAATGCTGGATAGACCAGAGGGGGAGAAAGAGCAAGCTAATGTTTCGAGTCTAGATGACTCTTCATTAGAGCTGAAGTGGTGTGGAAGGGACAGCATTAATGCTGTAGTTTGGGGGGGGCAGTGAGGGTAGGGTGCTGGCGGAGAAAAGATGTTGATAGTGGGGATGGATGCTGGTGCTGGTGCCAGTGATTGTGCAATGGATTAGGGTGTCCTGGAGGGAATGGTCCCTGTGGAATGCAGACCGGGGGGGGGGGGGGGGGGAAGGTGGGAGGGAGGAGGTGTCTTTGGTGGTGGTGTTCTGCTGCCATTGTCTGAAATGGCCATGCTTCCACCCTTGCCCTTACCCATCACTCACAAAGTGTGGTCAGGCTCTCGTTGTCCTCACCTTTCACCCCACCAGCCTCCATATTCAAAGGATCATTCTCTGCCATTTCAGATAA